>NC_041398.2:94368051-94714926 GCF_900747795.2 Erpetoichthys calabaricus | reverse complement strand
ATTACTAAAGAGATACAAAAAAAGTAAAATGGATATGTTCTTTTTCTTTAAGGAGATTAAATATTACTGAAGAAAGAAAAAAAAAAATTAAACAGCTAAATGGGGCTATGCATACGAAGTTAAAAGGTTTAAATAAAACAGAAGTATATATTTTATTTTTACTTGCTTAACTTGTGGAGGGTGTATCCTGTAGCAAAGCCCTAACTTTTTTCATGAAAGCCCGTTTCAGTCAATAAGTCTTAAAAAAACGTGTAAAGATATTGACAATAAGCTAAGCAAACCCAGGAAGACATGGAATCGTTTAAATCAAGTATCATTACATCTTCCTTTCTTAAAGAGAAGTAAGGCAGTACTTATAAGCTTACATATTTATATATAGACATACATACATATATATATATATATATCTATATCCGAAGCCGTGCAAGCACACTCTTGAGAATGCAACGTATAGTTGTACAGAAGAAAAGCAATCTTGCCTCAAATGAATGGCAACCTTTTGTAGGTCTATGAACTTAATTTAAACTTTAGGTTTACACGGTGCTTTCTTTCCGAAGTACCTGCACTCATGAATATGTCTGTATGTGTCAGTCGGTCAAATCCACGTGCTTCGCACCGGCGAAGTACCACTTTTAAATTTTTATTAAGAAGAAAATAAAACCTTTTTAAATTGAGGGAAAATATACTAATAACAGTTTGTTAAGGATCTGTTTTTCTGTGAAGCTGCCTTTACTCGAGTGATCACTTCGACCTGACTTGGTGGCCAACTATAAGCGTTACCTGGTAGGTAACCACCCATACAATCAGATTGTGAATCAGACTACGAATGCCGTGAATGTAATTACACACTCACTGCACTTGCTTACGGTAATCGAACCTCGGACGTCAGCGCTAGAGGGGCTTAGCAGCGGTGAAGTATTGCTTTTAAATTTTAATTAAGAACAAAAGAAAACCTCAGAGGTTCGATTCCCGTAAGGGAGTGAAGTGACTGGCCGGTTACCTACCAGGTAACGCTTATGGTTGGACAGCAAGTGACGTAACATCAGCCACGGTGCCTTCAGTTGTGAGAAGCAGATCATAGAATGATTGAAAATAGTTTTGCATTTACCTTTTTAGTAAAAGGCGAGCTTTTAAGCCTGAGAAATCACCCCGTAAATGCACACGTTTAATTGCACATGTGTTAATATGTATGGTTACACAGTATTAAAAGACAGTGAACAACGTGATTTACCTTTGTTCCCGCATTTGATAAAAGGCGAGCTTTTAAGCCTGAGAAATCACCCCGCAAATGCACACGTTTAATTGCACATGTGTTAATATGTATGCTTACACAGTATTAAAAGACACTCAAAAATTAACGTCATTTACCATCAGCCACGGTGCCTTCAGTTGTGAGAAGCAGATCATAGAATGATTGAAAATAGTTTTGCATTTACCTTTTTAGTAAAAGGCGAGCTTTTAAGCCTGAGAAATCACCCCGTAAATGCACACGTTTAATTGCACGTGTTAATATGTATGCTTACACAGTATTAAAAGACAGTGAAAAATTAACGTCATTTACCTTCGTTCCCGCGTTTGACTCGTGCTGTAAATCTCTTCCTTGTTTTTAGTTCACGTGATTACGTAGGAGGCGTGATGACGCGATACGTGACTCCGCCTCCTCCATTAGAGTATATGGACAAAAAACATATTCCAGTTATGACCATTATGCGTAGAATTTCGAAATGAAACCTGCCTAACTTTTGTAAGTAAGCTGTAAGGAATGAGCCTGCCAAATTTCAGTCTTCCACCTACACGGGAAGTTCGAGAATTAGTGATGAGTGAGTGAGTGAGTCAGTCAGTCAGTCAGTCAGTGAGTCAGTGAGGGCTTTGCCTTTTATTAATATGTATAGATATAACTGCAACTACAATCCTAGATTGAGAGATTGTTTTTGTTTCCAAAAAGGGGGATATCTTGCACCAAACAGTATAACATTGCAATGCTTATGGGATTTGACATCTAAAATTGGCACAATGGTAGCGGATAGACTGGGGCACAAAAGTAAATTGAACCTAGGGCTGGGCATCATACAATGTCTTGCTTATGTACTGTAAAACATACAAATAAAACAAAAAATTTTAATTACAGTAATCCCTAGCTATATCGCGCTTTGCCTTTCGCGGCTTCACTCTATCACAGATTTTATATGTAAGTATATGTAAATATATATCGCGGATTTTTTGCTGGTTCGCGGATTTCTGTGGACAATGGGTCTTTTAATTTCTGGTACATGCTTCCTCAGTTGGTTTGCCCAGTTGATTTCATACAAGGGACGCTATTGGCAGATGGCTGAGAAGCTACCCAGCTTACTTTTGCTCTGACATTTTCTGCTCCTGACGGAGGGGGTGTGAGCAGGGGGGCTGTTCGCACCCCTAGACGATACGGACGCTCGTCTAAAAATGCTGAAAGATTACCTTCACGTTGCTCCCTTCTGTGCAGCTGCTTCATGTAGCGACATGCTGCACGGTGCTTCAAATACTTAAAAGCTCGAAGGGCACGTATTGATTTTTAATTGTTTGTTTTCATCTGTCTCTCTCTCTCTCTCTGACATTCTCTGCTCCTGACGGAGGGGGTGTGAGCTTGTGCCTTCATTACAACTGCTTTGTGCCACGGTGCTTCGCATACTTAAAAGCCAAACAGCCCTATTGATTTGTTTGCTTTTCTCTCTCTCTCTGACATTCTCTGCTCCTGACGCGCACTCCTTTGAAGAGGAAGATATGTTTGCATTCTTTTAATTGTGAGACAGAACTGTCATCTCTGTCTTGTCATGGAGCACAGTTTAAACTTTTGAAAAAGAGACAAATGTTTGTTTGCAGTGTTTGAATAAAGTTCCTGTCTCTCTACAACTTCCAGTGTTTCTGTGCAAATCTGTGACCCAAGCATGACAATATAAAAATAACCATATAAACATATGGTTTCTACTTCGCGGATTTTCACTTTTCGCGGGGGGTTCTGGAACGCAACCCCAGCGATCGAGGAGGGATTACTGTATAAAGATACTTTTGGTTTTAAAAAATTGGGAACATTGTACTCACTACGCAACAATTTGCAGCTCCTTTATTACATAAGCGGAAAAATAGCCATGTATTTTTGGGTATGTAATTTAGGTACAATAATGCCAAAAAACCCTAATTATAACCAAATTACCAACTTCTTTCAATGAAATTCACCCCCAAACCTGTTGCAAATTGCCACCATGCTTCACTGTTGGCTACAGACCTTCATCCATGTAGCACTCTCAATATCTTCCATTGACAAACTGCCTCCTGTCTGAGCAAAATTTTTAAAATTTGGACTTTTCAGTCCAAAGCACTTACAGCTATTGATCAGCACCCCAGTCCCTGTGTTTTTATTCATAGGTATGTCTCTTGGATTTCTTTAGCTATGAGAGGAAGTGCATTTTCAGACTATGAAGACATGAAGACCAGTTCTGACAACACCTCTCCAGATTTTACAGGTGGGTACAGATTTTATAGGTGGGTTCCAGTGAGTTCGGATCTGATAGCAATGTTGGACACCTTTTGATTTCAAATAAACATGTATCTTTCCTCTGCAGTACTTGGTTTCTATGGCCAACCAATGCGTTTCTGGTACTCAGCCTTGCCTGTTTTCTTGTGCATCTTCAGAAGAGTTTCGACAGCTTGGGAAATACCCTGCTGATGCAGGATGGCCACTTTGAGTCATGTTGCTATGCTCACTCACAACATATACTCAAATTCTTTAATCTGAAAAGATGTCTAGAGCTCAATACGTTACTTTCTTTAATGAAACAGAAAAAGGAAATCTCTGTAACATTTAATGTTTTGAATAATGAATTCTTAGAAATCTGAAATTTGCTCTTTTTGTATTACATCCAGGGTGCATAAGACTTTTGCACAATTCTGTATTATCTGTATGTAATTCACTTTTTATGGAAATGAAGAAAAGCAGAAAACAGCATTGAACGGAATGCCATCACACATTAAGCAAGGCCAATTTACAGTCACCAAGAACATTACAAAAATTTGATGAGAATACTCCTAATAATCTGATTTCTCCAAAATAACATTGGGCCAAATTCTGATGGTCCATCAGGTCCCACTGTCTGCCGCATTATTTGGTAACTTATTCCACAAATTTATAATTCTCTCTTTAAAAAAAAAAAAAGTCATGCTTGTGCAAAATTTACCCTTTACAATTTTTCACCCGTATCCCAAAGTTCTTGTTGAAGTAAAGTAACAGCTTTTATCCACAGTACTATTCACCTTCATAATTTTTAACACTTCAAGCATGTCATTTCTTAATCTCTGTTTAAACTGAAAAAGTTCAGTTCCTTACATCGTTCCTTGTTACTCATATTTCACAGTCCCATTGTCAGCCTGGTTGCTTTTCTCTGGATCTTCTCTAGCATGGAATTGTGTTTTTGTTGTTGTAAAATGGAGACTAAACAACTTTATACCTTAATTATAATCACCCTTAACTTGTACTCCCCATATTAGGCTGGATTATAGAGGAATATTTCAGACAAAATGAAGTAAATAACTAACTATGGAAATAAATACATTTATTGTGAAAAGTAAATATAAATAAATAATAAAATAAATTGTGAGTATAAATAATTAAATGCACTACAAAATATTTGTTTTATGTTGCTTATGTTGTTATGCACTTATTTATTTAATCAATTACTTCATTAAGACTACATACAACATGAAAACCCCTTGAAATGAAACATGTCATTCACAGCTCCTTAAAGTAAAGTAGTTGCTTTTTTTGCTATTGTTTATTTATCAACATAAACCTCCCTCAACACATTGCCACCCATTGTGTGAAGGACACAACTTGATACTTTGCAGTGCAGTGTGCCAGTCAAGTGTAATGGGCAGAAATAAGGAATACCTCGTGGAACTAAACAATCTCTTCACCCCTGAAGGGTAAGGCTAAAATACAGTATGCCTGTAACCTCAATATTTTTTTTTCATTAGACCTTATTGTTTTACGTTGTGTGTGTCAAGCCAGAAGCAAAAAAGACGCTGACTGTGTATAAAACCTTGTGTTGGCTGTGGTAGCTAAAATGAGTATTGCTGACATGTAGTACTTATTTCTCATTGGTTTTAATTTGAACAAACAAATCTGGAACAAATGTGTAAAAGGAGGGAGAAGTTTGGAAAAGTAAAGCAACATCAGTTTGTGACATGTGAAATTTTAATGAATTTAGTTCCTCTGTAGACATGTCCCTTTAGTAAGTATTTTAACTAACTAATAATGCAAATATAAATTGTACAACAGCAAATGCTATAAACTAGGGCTGCTGTTCAATTAAAAAATGTAATCGCAGTTAACTGTACCATTAAAATCTTTAATCGAAATTAACTGCATATTAATTGAAATTTTACATATTTCCTTCATTCACTATTAGATTTATATAAAAGACAGAAATTAACTCATTAATTACTTCGTTATACAAAACAGTTTTAATAACCACTTGCCTAGGCATATTAAATTATTCCAGGAAGTGTATTTAAAAGTTTTATGTAGCAGAAACTAATCAGTTGAAAGGTCAAAGTAAGCTTTTTTATTTTGAGCCATATCATAATTTAAATTAGTCTAACACTTTGATTGATTCTGTCAATAACAATAATTGTTCACAACATGAAGGAAGAAGGAAGCAGGAGACTGATATGCGAATTGCAGCAGCATCAGCAGTTAAGTGGACATTGTACTGGTTAGTCGTGGTGAAGAAAAAGTTGAGCCAAAAGGCAAAGCTCTTGATTTTGCCAGTCAATCCTTGTCCCTGTCCCCACCTATGGTCACAAGCTTTGATTAGTGACTGAAAGAGCTAGATCACAGATGCAAGCGACAAAAATTACCATCCTTTACACGGTGTTGGACTCTGCCTTGGAGGTAGTGTGAGGAATGGATAAGCAGCAGAAGATGAATAGATGGTACTGTAAGTTCAAGGGACGCTACTTTTTCTTAATTCCTTTTGTTTTTTCCACTCAAGAGAATGCAATCTCAGCACTCGAATTGGATATATCACAATGCTTTTTTCTATTCTTTTTTGTATTTAGTGACCTGACCTCCAATTGGTTACCAATCAGAACAGTTCTTGACAGCAGGACAGCAGCCTGGAAATCCCAGCCTCAAAATGTGATGCTATCAATCACCATCTTAATACTCTCAATTCTGTAATGAAGGACTCTCCCACATGTTCAACAAACAGCACACATAACACAGATTCTTGTATATTTATATTGCAGTACTACACCGCTACTACTATTAATAGATTTGGATTACTTTGGCACTTGTAAAACATAGTCAAATTAACCAGTATTAATTAATGCATTTAGATGTTGCGTAAAAAAATAATTACAGAAATTTTTAATGCATTAATTGCTTATGTTAACAGTGATGAGCCAGCAGAACCATTACAAACCTAACAGTGTGATTTTCTGAGAAACCAGACTTTAAAAATACTTTCTTATAAAAACAAGAGTTTGTTTAAATGATAACTACCTGAATTATCTTGGAATTTACTAATTCAACACTACATATGTGATATTTTTGAATTTTTATTTTTGATTTTAAGCATCATTTTTACAAAAAAGAAATGTAACAGTATAAATAGTATACTACAGAAAAAGGCCAATGTAGTTTATTTAAATAATGGAGGTACTTTTTAAAATTTAATTTTCCAATGGAGGTAACCATTAACACTAGAAATACCAGAGCATATGAGAAAACTCATAAATGAGGCCCACCTTAAATTCATTCACACCTCTCTGTCAGCGTCTTTTGTCCTGTAAATGTGCCGATTAAGACAAGCAGCCTGCTATTCCATTCCCCCACCGTCGCAGAACGTTCACAAACTTCTCCCAGCTCATGCCTTGATTGGTTATCTGGGAGTAAAGTGCTGGAGTTTTAGAGTGGAAATTATAAATTGTTATTTGGAACACATGCATTTCATGTGTGTTCCTTTTCTACAGTAATCTGTGTAAACACATTGTTAAAACAGAAACTTTTTCATATTTTAGTAATAAATGTTACAAAATGTAGGCATAAACTATATAATGTGTGAAGCCTGAAGTTCAAAGATTAAATAAATACTTTTACAAAAGGTTCAACGACGATACAACAGCTTCCGTGGCATAGCGGTAAGATTTGCTGACTTGTAATCAACAGTCCCCGGTTTGATCCCAACTGCCTCCTATATTTGCCGTTTTCAGTAGTGAGCTGCTCTTATTGTTAATATTATACAGTACACACATACATTTGGTTTGTGTCTGTAACAGCCGCTGTACATTTATAGAACTTGTAAAAGTTACTGGGTTTTTTTTTCACTTCTTTCTCTCATTCACGACCACGATGCATACTAAATCCCTCCTCAGGGATCTGACGCTGTTACTTTTTATCTGAAACTGGGAATAACTGTAGATGTGAGTGGTGTTTTGAGGCAATAGAACTGGACATTCTCTGATCTGGATGGATGGACATTCTCTGATCTGGATGGCTAAAAGACATACTGTAGGTATATATGATATTTGGAATAACTCATTTTATGACATTTTAGTACATTTCAGAAAACATTGTGGCACGGATGCAACATTATTCATATTATTTATATTCATTTGCATAACATCTTGGGTTAGTAATCACTGACTGCGTGTTTCACGTGTTTTTTTTTTGCCGATCTTGCCAGTCCCCACATGTTGCTGTATGGTGATGTTTCTTTTGTACTACAGGACATGCAGAGGAAAGAATAGTACAGAGGTCAGTTCAGCGCCATATGCGGTATGGGGGGGGTGGGTCGGTGGGGGGTGGTTGGAGTTAGAGTGTGATTGAGAGAATGAAACTGAAAAAAGCTAACTTTTACAAGTATCATAAATTTATACCCAATGTCCCATATATTTGTCTCTTTCATTTTTTTCTCCGTGCTGCGCAGGGCATGCACAGAGACTACTGAGAAAAGAAGAGTGTTCATGGCTCACCTTACTAGAAAAGGCAATGTAAAAAGAAAAGGTGGATGCAACACAGACAAGCTTCTGTTCCAAGACAGCCACTTCCCCAGGAAAGTAAACTAAGTCAGTGTCAGGTGCCCTTTCAATGTAATAGAAACCACAGCATAGAGAGAAGTGTGTGCTTTGCAACAGGTACACACATCATAAATGTAGGAAGAACGGTTCTTGCAGCACGGAGAAAAAAAGAAAGGGATAAATATATGGGACATTGGGTATAAATTTATGGTACTTGTAAAAGTTAGCTTTTTTCAGTTTTATTCTCTCAATCACAACCACACTCTAACACCAACCATTAATAAACCGCCACCTCTCCTGATCTGACTCTAAGTAACAACGCCAACATAAATTCACACCCGATCTGACGCTGTTCATTTTCAAATAATATTGCACTAGTGCGATGACATTTTCTGATTGGTACTATTCAGGTCATAAAATGATTTCTTCAAAATGTCACATACTGTATATTGTCTGTTTCTTTCAGGTGTGTAATAGAAACCACAGCACAGAGAGAAGTGTGTGCATTTCAACAGGTACACATGTCGTAAATGTAGGAAGGACAGTTCTTGCGTGTGTGTAAACTGTTAACATTTGAATCTGATGATTGCATATGATGCTGAACTGACCTCTGTACTATTCTTTTCTCTGCATGTCCTGTAGTACAAAAGAAACATCACCATACAGCAACATGTGGGGACTGGCAAGATCGGGGGGGAAAAAAACACGCGGTCAGTGATTACTACCGCAAGATGTTATGCGAATGAATGTGAATAATATGAATAATGTTGCATCCGTGCCACAATGTTTTCCGAAATTTACTATACAGGTCATAAAATTAGTTATTCCAAATATCATATATACCTATGTCTTTTATCCATCCAGATTAGAGAATGTCCAGTTCTATTGCCTCAAAACACCACTCACATCTATAGTTATTCCCAGTTACAGATAAAAAGTAACAGTGTCAGATCCCTGAGTATGGGGGCGGTGGCTTGTATGTATCGTGGTCGTGACTGAGAGAATAAAAGTTAAAAAAAAAAATAAAAAAAAAAGGGTAACTTTTACAAGTCCTATAAATGTACAGCAGCTCTTACAGACACAAACCAAATGTATGTGTGCACTGTATAATATTAACAATAAGAGCAGCTCACTACTGAAAACGGCAAATATAGGAGGCAGATGGGATCGAACCGGGGACTGTTGATTACAAGTCAGCAAATCTTACTGCTATGCCACAGAAGCTGTTGTATCGTCCTTGAACCTTTTGTGAAAGTGTTTATTTGATCTTTGGACTTCAGGCTTCACACATTCTATAGTTTATGCCTACATTTTGTAACATTTATTACTAAAATATGAAATGTTTCTGTTTTAACAATGTGTTTACACAGATTGCTGTAGTAACTGAACACACATGAAATGCATGTGTTCCAAATAACGATCTATTATTTCCACTCTAAAACTCCAGCACTTCACTCCCACATAATCAATCAAGGCATGAGCTGGGAGAAGTTTGTGCACATTCTGCAACGGTGGGGGGGGGTGGAATAGCAGGCTGCTTGTCTTAAGCGGCACATTTACAGGACAAAAGACGCTGAGGGAGAGGTGCGAACGGATTTAAGGTGGGCCGGATTTACAAGTTTTCTCATAGGCTCTAGTAATTCTAGTGTTAATAAAAAATTTGTTGAATGGGATATCATGTTTTGTCGTTCTATCAAGTATTGTGATATTTCATTGGTACTGGTATTGAACACAAAAATTCTGGTATTGAGATGTCCCTAGTTCTTAGTGCAACCCTAGATCCAAGAGATTCAGTCTAGAAAAATCTGTCCTAAAATGCATTGTGAAGGGTTGTGTTTAAGAAGCAGAATACTGTTTGTTTACTACTAATAATACAAGCAAACCATTCAAAAATAATGTTTCACTGTAAAGTTCAAAATATTTCTTGTATGTTGCTGTACAGTTTTCTGTTAGCATTTTGTTTATTAAAAGATCAGTGCCATTTCAGAGAGACCGTAAAAAACAAACAGTTATAAGTACATTTGTGGAAAAAAATATAGCAAGTTTTCCCGTGGAGAAAATGTATTAACATGCGCAACAATAGATTTTGGTGTGTCTTCATGTGAAAACAAAAGCAATAAAATAAACGAGATTTTGATAGCGGACTACAACCTGCTTTACGCTGCTGCAGAAAAAATCCAAACAAGATTTAGGGAGTATTCTACCACAAAAAAACTTTAAAAACACCAAAAAAAACCAAACTCTTTTTAGTAAATTTCACATTTTATGATTGTGAAATCACATGCAAAACTGGTTTTAGCTAAGTTAAGTAAAACTACATAAAACAAAACTTGACTGTTAATTTATAGCTTACATTTTTAATTTGGTTCCCAATATATAATTACAAATCAATTAATACCACTAACTGTCTTTTAAAACATGCTTTAATTGCTCATTGTTAACCATTAAATCAGTGCCTATAACTAACTCATATATTTTACATTCTTTTAAAATAAATCATCAGGCTTACAGAGAGTTTTCCCCTCGTATGCAATACAATGATTTTTCTCTTTCATGCATCATAGTTACTGCATTTACACACCAAATACTTCCTTACTGATGACAGCTTGTTACTTTCTATCAGATCTTGCAGTTATAGTGTCATTGTTGTTTAACATGACACTTCACATGTCATGGTGCTCAGGACAGAAAGTTCAACTAGCTAAATAATTATTGGCTACTAAATCTACAGTTATTAAATTTTACTTCTATACAACACAAACATTTTCTGAACAAATTCAGTTCTAGACAGATCTGCAAAAACTCTGGAAAACACTCAACTAAACCTGTGGGACAAAATATATACTGTTTCTAACAAAAAAGAAACTGCAGAACAGAAGAAAACTATTTACCAATCATTTACTAAACATAGTGAATATGCAAGATCTTTACAGAAAAAATGCTTTACAAACAGCTCTTACTTAAATTACATTATGCGTATTTTGAACTTGGAGAAATGTTTAATAGGATGTTAGCACATTACATATGAAAGAAGTCCTGAAACACTACTGCAGAAAAAAATAATATTGTTGGTACATGAGTAACTTATCGATTATTAGAAGATGCCTTTTGCTACTGAACGTAAAGAAAAAGGCATTCAAATTACTTAAAAAAATATATATATATATGCTACAACTCCAGGCAACATGCAAAAACAAGCTGAGCCATCGTCTAACTTATTCTGCAATTTCAGAAGCTGTTAAATACTTACAAAGCTGAAAAGCTGCAGGCCCAGATGGCTATCCAGCAGCATTTTATAAAGAAAAAAAAAGGTTAGATTAAGTCTGTCAATATTAGCCTGACAGCAAAAAGGCCCAACTTAATTCATCCTTATCTGTCTAGCCCGAGAAATGAGAAAATCCCATGAGAATATGCATCCTATAAGCCAATTTCTCAGCCAAGCACCAGTATCAATTTCTTGCCAAGGTTTTTGCAAACAGAATAAAGAAAGTACTTCTCTCTGTTACTTTCAAGATCAATCAGCATTTATCAACCACAGATATAAACAATCACATTTCCAATACTTGTTCACTGTAATCTATACACCAGTTGCAACTGAGTTCCCAGAGGTCCTGCCATCACTAGAAACATAACACATATTTGAAAAAATTAAATCGAGCTACTTATTTATAGCATTATGTATATTTTAGTTTGTAGCATAAATATCACTGGCTCTCAAGATTATCAAATCTTTTAAAAGAGTCCTAAAATATTTTTGGAAGTTCAGATTTATTTCAGCAAGAGTAAAGTATTTCAGGGAAATACATACAGTGATCCCTCGCTATATCGCGCTTCGCCTTTCGCGGCTTCACTCCATCGCGGATTTTATATGTAAGCATATTTAAATATATATCGCGGATTTTTCGCTGCTTCGCGGGTTTCTGCGGACAATGTGTCTTTTAATTTCTGGTACATGCTTCCTCAGTTGGTTTGCCAAGTTGATTTCATACAAGGGACGCTATTGGCAGATGGCTGAGAAGCTACCCGGCTTACTTTCTCTCTCTCTCTCTCTCTCTCTCTCTCTCTCTTGCGCTGACGTAGGGGGGTGTGAGCAGGGGGGCTGTGTGCAGCTGCTTCCTGAAGGACATGCTGTACGGTGCTTCGCATACTTAAAAGCTCAAAGGGCACGTATTGATTTTTGACTGTTTTTCTGTGGCTCTCTCTCTCTCTCTTCCTGCTCCTGACTGAGGGGGTGTGAGCTGCCGCCTTCAACAGCTTTGTACCGGCGGTGCTTCGCATACTTAAAAGCCAAAAAGCCCTATTGATTTTTTTTTTCACTTCTTGCTTTGTTCTCTCTCTCCTGACTCGCACTCCTTTGAAAAGGAAGATATGTTTGCATTCTTTTAATTGTGAGACTGAACTGTCATCTCTGTCTTGTCATGGAGCACAGTTTAAACTTTTGAAAAAGAGACAAATGTTTGTTTGTAGTGTTTGAATAACGTTCCTGTCTCTCTACAACCTCCTGTGATTCTGCGCAAATCTGTGACCCAAGCATGACATTCTAAAAATAACCATATAAACATATGGTTTCTACTTCGTGGATTTTCCTATTTCGCGGGTGGCTCTGGAACGCAACCCCCGCGATGGAGGAGGGATTACTGTACTTGTGTTTAAATTTAATAATGCTTCTTTATCAGCCTCCTCTTTCAATTATACTACTTTGTATGGGAAGTGAATAAACATATATTGAAGAAATCACATAAAAAGGAATTCAAATCTTCCTTGGCTAGATGCTAAGATAAAGACCTTCAGAAACTTGACTATTAAATGATGTTTGTATCACTTGAACATTTCCTCAGCTACAACTTTTTATCAAAACTTTTTCCCCAATGGCTGGCAATTGTTTCACAAAAATAAAACTCTTTCCTAAAATTTAAAATCTTGCATGTCAGTTTGTGGTGCAAGTTTTATTTTTAGTTACACTATAGCATTTGAAGATCTATGTCCTTTCAAAATGGTGCATGTGAAAACAATCAGAGCAACAATTTAATGGCATCAATCTGTGTGAGCACTGACATATATATTTTTCTCAGTTCAAACTGACAGAAATTATCCAATCCAATACACTACTTGTGACAGATGTCTTTAATGCCCTGTTTTACTAGGCCACTCCATCAAACAGCCTTACAATCACAGCAAACCCTAGTTCCCTTATTAAGAGTAACATCTGAGAGAATGTTAATGTTTAATGAACATTTTATTGTAATAACTTATACTATAAATGTTAGAATGCATTTTGTAACGTCTATTGCTCTATTAGAAGAACCTAAAAAATCTACTGTTGGACAATGATAACGTTATGCCCTATTTTACCTCACATTAGAGAAAATCCCATTAATCTATGAGGAATAACTTAAAAGTACTTCAAAACTGCCAAGAAGTTATCAATGCTGCCCTCAGCTAACAGCACATACTGAACCTTTAGTACAAATCATTCAAAGATACTGGTAAGGTTACTAACTCTGCCATTTCTGTCTCTCAGTGAGTAAGAGAAGCAGTATCTGAACATAATTACAGTGGAACCTCGAGATACGATCACCTCTGTATACGAGAAATTCAAAATACGAGGAAAGTATGAGCGAAAAATTCAGATCTAAATGCGAGCATTGGCTCGCGTAACGAGCCACGAGCCAGGCTGTGGGTATAGCGAGGGGGCGTGGTAGCAGTTGCGAGCCGCGATCTGCGGTGTCTGCGTTTCTCACTTAAGTGCACAGGTGGGAAACTGCCCACATCCATGATTGTTCCTGTGGCTGATGGGCTGCAGCTGCCATGTCCTCCCCGCATATATAGAGAAGCGCGAGCCGGTTAAGGGGGAGAAGAAGTAAAAGAAAAGAGAGGAGAGAGAATGGAGAGGCAGGCAGGCGGGCGGGCGGGCGAAGTCGGTGCGGGAGAGCAAGCGAGTGCAGGCTCGCGTGTAGCTGAACAGTGAGCCGAACAGGCGAGCCAAACAGCTGAAGCAGGACGGTGTCTCGCCTGTTGCAGAGCCCGCAGGTGAGACGCTAACAGAGAAGAAGCACCGGGGATTGTCATCTGTTTTTTAAAGACTGCATCCTTTTGACATTTAAACCTCGTGTTAAAGGATTGTTATTCTTGTGTATTTTAAACCTCCACTTCACAACTGTTTTAAGGATTATTTATTTAAAGATTTATTGAATGCTCTACTGCACTTTGGACACCTGTTTTGATTCTTTTAATAATCAGTTATATTTACCAGTGTTATCTATTAAAGGTAGACTACAGTATATATAATTTATCAGTGTTATTTGTTAGGAAAATTGATTTTTATGTTAATATATTTGGGGTGCGGAACGGATTAACTGGATTTCCATTATTTTCAATGGGGAAGTTTGTTCTAGATACGAGAAATTCGCTAAACAAGCTCAGTGCTGGAACGAATTAAACTCGTATCTAAAGGTTCCACTGTATTAGAATTAACTATTAGATGAAGTCCTTAAAATGTTTATCTTGTCTATAACTTGCAATGTAAGGAAACTTGTAAATCAATTAAAATAAATAAAGAAAAAATATGATTTACCATTAAATTAATTACATTTTAGCAGTGTAATGTATATAAATTACTTTTAGATAGATTATGTTTGTATAATATTTTTATTAACACTAGAATTACCAGAGCCTACGAAAAAACTCGTAGATCCGGCCCACCTTAAATCCATTCGCACCTCTCCCTCAGCGTCTTTTGTCCTGTAAATGTGTTGATTAAGACAAACAGCAAGCAGCCTGCTATTCCATCCCCCCACCGACTTAGAACGAGCACAAACTTCTCCCAGCTCATGCCTTGATTGATTATCTGGGAGTGAAGTGCTGGAGTTTTAGAGTGGAAATAATAGATCGTTATTTGGAACACATGCATTTCATGTGTGTTCCATTTCTACCATAATCTGTGTAAAAACATTGTTAAAACAGAAACGTTTTTCATATTTTGGTAGTAAATGAGAAAATGTTGGCATAAACTATATAATGTGTGAAGTGTTACAATCTGAAGTCCAAAGATCAAATAAACACTTACACAAAAGGTATGCATTTGCTACAACCACTTCAGTGGCGCAACGGTATCAATTGTTGACTGATAATCAAAACTTCACGGGTTTTAGACTGGACGAGTCCATTTTGAGAAGTGAGCTGCTCTTATTGTTACTATCTTAGAATAAAAACATACATTTGATTTCAGTCTGTAACAGCTGGTGTAAATTTATGAAACTTGTAAAGCTTAGCTTTGTTTTTTTTTTTATTCAGTTTTATTCTCTAAGTCGCGTTCACGATTCCACCCCCCAATAATAAGAGCAGCTCACTTTCAAAACGGACTTGTCCAATCTCAAACCCGTGAAGTTTTGATTATCAGTCAACAGATGATACTGTTGCGCGACCGAAGCGGTCATAGCAAATGCGTACCTTTTGTGAAAGTGTTTATTTGATCTTTGGACTTCAGACTTCACACATTATATTGTTTATGCCAACATTTTGCCATTTACTACTAAAATATGAAAAACGTTTCTGTTTTAACAATGTTTTTACACAGATTATGGTAGAAATGGAACACACATGAAATGCATGTGTTCCAAATAATGATCTATTCTACTCTAAAACTCCAACACTTCACTCCCAGATAATCAATCAAGGCATGAGCTGGGAGAAGTTTGTGCTCATTCTAAGTCGGTGGGGGGATGGAATAGCAGGCTGCTTGCTGCTTGTCTTAATCAGCACATTTACAGGACAAAAGACGCTGAGGGAGAGGTGTGAACGGATTTAAGGTGGGCCGGATTTACAAGTTTTTTTCGTAGGCTCTGGTAATTCTAGTGTTAAGGAAGAACATACTATCTACAAAGTGTATAGTTAAAAATATATAAAAATACAATTTTATGCTTTTTTAATATTTTTAACCTCTAAAGACAAACCATGCTAGTCTTGCACAGGCATTCTTGGAGTTAGTGTTTATACTGAGCCAAAACATTTCACCACAAAGATGTACTTTTTAAGTTTTGTACAAGTGCACAAAAACATTCCAAGATTTTGTCCCAGATTTAACAGTATGAGTTTCTACCATACCTCATGGCCTCTGCTGATGTACTTTAGAGCTTAAACATGCACAGAATGTTTACTAGCATAGCATGTAGCCAAAAAGCATGTAGGATCAGCCAGATCTATGCAAAAAAAGATAACTTCAAATCTGATTCTCATTCCAACCACAGTGAAGAGTTACGAAATGGAATGTATTCATGCATATGACAAACAGAGTAAAGTTATCTATTGTATGGATTCTTTGTGCAAGCAGAAGATAATCTTTTTTAGTCAAAGAAGAACCATAATTGCTTACAAACCCAACAATACAGCTACTGTAAAGCAGTATTTTATCTGTAAGCCATTTTCTCCTACTCTTGTTTTAAGCTTTTTGATTTCTAAAAGTGGTATCAAATATACAAGTTCTCAGTGAAAGAAGGGTCATGAAACTCCATCATAAAGGTTAAAAACAAATATAGCAACAAGATTACTAAAAATAAGAAGTCAGTCACTAAAATGAGAGAAGGGAAAAAAAAAAGCTTGAAAATCGGTAGAAAGAAACTCTGATTATTTCCTGTACAGAAGAGAACCAAAGTTTCATACCATATGTAAATTGAAAAAACTAGATTGTTGCAAGTGAACTTTCTGTAAATATAATACTGTGTTTGAATTTTTCACAGAATAAAACTGAAATAACTCCAAGTAAGCATTTATACAACTCACACTTCCTTAATCATTCTAATATCTCTGACATACAATATTTCATAGAAGTATGATGAAACTTAAAAATTTTAATGCAGCAAAAATTATACTAGCTAAATATTCTTGTATACAAAACTTAGACTTGTATATTAATAAACAGTGATGTTTTAACTGTTATGTTTGGTGAAAGTGTATGCAAAACTTACGTTTTTGAGTATACAAAAATATTTCTTTTAAATTACCATTAAGCAGTGCTCCAAATGATCGACCACTGATCAAAAACGTCCAATTTTCACAACAAATCACTTGATCAGTGAGATCAAAAACGTCCAATTTTCACAACAAATCACTTGATCAGTGAGATCAAAAACGTCCAATTTTCACAACAAATCACTTGATCAGTGAGTTCAAAAACGTCCAATTTTCACAACAAATCGCTTGATCAGTGATCTGTAAATTGGCTGATCTCAAAAACTGAATTTTTTAAGCATCTGCTTTTGTACGTTTTTTGGTCATTAGTTGTTGATCTACTTTATTTTAGGAAGAGCATGTTTGTATTTGTAGCCAGAACTTCCTGTAAACAAAAAGCAACCAGTCTTATTTCAGAGGAGAAAATGGAGTAATAAATTGACAAAAATCTGATAATTTGTCGTGTGCATAGAGTGGGACTGCAGACTAGATAAACATGTAGTGGAAAAACGGGAGTCCTATTTACATATATGTGTGTCTTTGTGAGAAATCAAAATGGAAGCTGCTTTAATGAGTTCAGAACTTCTCATTTTGTCATTTAATTAAAACTACCACTCCTTGTCTGAGTGTTCACAGTGAGCAAGCATGTGTTTAGTACAGCAGCTCATATTTTAAATAACAGAAAGCAAACAGAAAAGCATTTGCCTTCATGGCTAAGTAAACAATACCGTTATCTTACTTATAAGCTTGTTAAATATGTTATCTTGTATCTATTTGATAAATATCAGGGGATTTTATTTAATTTTAGTGTTTTTTATAGTCACCAAACAATAAAGGTGCAAAATTTCATTTTGTAATCAAAAAATGAACAAGTAAACATGAAGTCTGCAGTAAAAATACCAAGGGTAACACTTTACTATATAAGGCTTACACAAATGGCTGCTTACACAGGAGCTTAGTGTAAAAAAATTTAAAAGGATAAAGAAAAGAAAAATCAGAAACAGGCAATTAATATAACATGAAATCAGTGATCAGTATCAGCTCTAAAAAAAAAAAACCCTGATTGGAGCATCCTTTATTACTATATAATTAGTAGAGGCAACCTGAATTAATTTAATTTTAATAATTAATGTGCTCATCTACATCCTTAAAAGAAGAACTTAATAATCTAGAAAATTCTGCAAACAAGCCCAACAGTTTACAAACACACGCATACAAACTCATGACTACACAGCAATATTCAGTCAAATAGAATGTCAAATAGACCAGCCTTTAGCATCAGCTCTAGGCCAAGCCAAACTGCAATTAAAACAGCAACATTATGTTAAAGAACAACTAAAAGCAATGCATATGCCACTGCTACGCAAGCAATCCATCTGTTCATACCTGTTATTTTGCCTCTTTTTGCAGAAAGGGCATGTATTTGCCCTATAAACAGGAAAAGCAAAAGGGAAAAAATACCAGAAGATTTAATTTTAGCAACAGAGAGCAATGCATACTGTGTCCAATAATTGAAGAAAATGTTTGAATTAAATTGTGATTGTTACATCTTAGAATTAAGAAAGAATGTCTGTACTTTTTACAACTTTGCTGATTTTTCTTAGATACTAAACTAAAGCCTCAAAATATAACCATCTAATTCAAAACTATACCATGCTCACTTTAGCTGTTTGAAAAACTGTTGAATTTCAAAATACAACTCAGCACTTGAGGCATTAAAATATCACAAAATGCACATTGTTGTGTACATTATAATAATAAGTAAAGGCTCGGGTTAGTGGAGGAAAGTTTCAAAATGTATCTACAAAACGAAAAAGGTAAAGGTTATTCCCACACTGGAAAAAAAGAAGAGATGGTTAGATATGTAATGTTTCACCTATATAGCCTTCATCAGGTATGTGCAGGCTAAGTCAGTGTTATGGGATTTGCAGCAAGTGATGAGGAACTTGAGTCTCACTGGAAAAAGAATGTTATTTAACTATATATATATATATATATATATATATATATATATATATATATATATATACATACATACACAGAGGGGCAAAAAAGTATTTAGTTAGCCACCAATTGTGCAAGTTCGCCCACTTAAAAAGATGAGCGAGGCCTGTAATTTTCATCATAGGTATACCTCAACTATGAGAGACAAAATGAGAAAAAAATCCAGAAAATCACATTGTCTGATTTTAAAGAATTTATTTGCAAATTACGGTGGAAAATAAGTATTTGGTCACCTACAAACAAGCAAGATTTCTGGCTCTCTCAGACCTGTAACTTTTTCTGTAAGAGGCTCCTCTGTCCTCCACTCGTTACCTGTATTAATAGCATCTGTTTCAACTGTTATCAATATAAAAGACACCTGTCCACAACCTCAAACAGTCACACTCCAAACTCCACTATGGCCAAGACCAAAGAGCTGTCAAAGGACACCAGAAACAAAATTGTAGACCTGCACCAGGCTGGGAAGACTGAATCTGCAATAGGTAAGCAGCTTGGTGTGACGAAATCAACTGTGGGAGCAATTAATTGAAAATGGAAGACATACAAGACCACTGGTAATCTCCCTCGATCTGGGGCTCCACGCAAGATCTCACCCCGTGGGTTCAAAATGATCACAAGAACGGTGAGCAAAAATCCCAGAACCACACGGGGGGACGTAGTGAATGACCTGCAGAGAGCTTGGACCAAAGTAACAAAGGCTACCATCAGTAACATACTACGCCGCCAGGGACTCAAATCCTGCAGTGCCAGACGTGTCCCCCTGCTTAAGCCAGTACATGTGCAGGCCCATCTGAAGTTCGCTAGAGAGCATTTGGATGATCCAGAAGAGGATGGATGGGGAGAATGTCATATGGTCAGATGAAACCAAAATAGAACTTTTTGGTAAAAACTCTACTCGTCATATTTGGAGGAGAAAGAATGCTGAGTTGCATCCAAAGAACACCATACCTACTGTAAAGCATGGGGGTGAAAACATCATGCTTTGGGGCTGTTTTTCTGCAAAGGGACCAGGACGACTGATCCGTGTAAAGGAAAGAATGAATGGGGCCATGTATCGTCAGATTTTGAGTGAAAACCTCCTTCCACGGTGGGTTGGCACCCTGCCCAGGATTGTTTCCTGCCTTGTGGCCTGTGTTGGCTGGGATTGGCTCCAGCAGACCCCCGTGACCCTGTGTTCGGATTCAGCGGGTTAGAAAATGGTTGGATGGATGGAACCTCCTTCCATCAGCAAGGGCATTGAAGATGAAATGTGGCTGGGTCTTTCAGCATGACAATGATCCCAAACACACCGCCCGGGTAACGAAGGAGTGGCTTCGTAAGAAGCATTTCAAGGTCCTGGAGTGGGCCTAGCCAGTCTCCAGATCTCAACCCCATAGAAAATCTTTGGAGGAAGTTGAAAGTCCATGTTGCCCAGCGACAGCCCCAAAACATCACTGCTCTAGAGGAGATCTGCATGAAGGAATGGGCCAAAATACCAGCAACAGTGTGTGAAAACCTTGTGAAGACTTACAGAAAACGTTTGACCTCTGTCATTGCCAACAAAGGGTATATAACAAAGTATTGAGATGAACTTTTGTTATTGACCAAATACTTTTTTTCCACCATAATTTGCAAATAAATTCTTCAAAAATCAGACAATGTGATTTTCTGGATTTTTTTTTCTCATTTTGTCTCTCATAGTTGAGGTATACCTATGATGAAAATTACAGGCCTCTCTCATCTTTTTAAGTGCGAGAACTTCCATAATTGGTGGCTGACTAAATACTTTTTTGCCCCACTGTATATATATATAATCTGAAATAAATTTCACTGGATTATAATAGTGCAATCATCTTTGAAATGTCCCTGAGGGCTAGGATAACATCTGCCAACTAAAATGGACCGATTATTGTGGCCAAAATGGTGACCTGTGCTGTGCGGCAGCAGTACCAACCACTACATCACTGTGCCTCCATGAGATCAAAGAAGAAAGAATGCAGTCAGAAACATGTGATCATAGATTATGTCAAAAAAAGCAGAAATGCCAAAATTGTAGTCAAATGTTAGAAAAAATACATAGCTCTTTTAAAGGCAGAAAATTCAAAGTGGTGTGTCATGATTAAAACTGCTGGCTTGTTCCATTTTTTGAAGTTGCGCCAAAGGCTCTCCAACTGTCTGTGTTAGTACTTTGCACTTTTTCTTCTATTAAAAAAAAGATAGAAATGTCTTGTAAATAGTAATAAAGCTTTCATTATTATTTCATGGAGACTACTCTGTCTGGTGGGTTAGGCCCCTTCAAGGTTTGTTTTTTATCTACATCTGGCTTGCATTATGCATGCATTGGGAACATGCCTCCTTCTCATATATTGACATGGAACTCGAAGATCGACCTGCACATCTGGCTACAAGCACAGATAACTCGTTCCACAGAGTCTGTAATGCAAATGATCAGCATTACATACCCGGGAGCATTCCCATCAATGTTGGCTGTTACATCTCCAGACGATGTCGTACTGGCCTCACAAAGCATTATGTGGTCTTGGTATTTATATAAAAAAAAAAAAAAGTCAGTAAATTTGACCAACAAAGGTGAATGTGAACGCAGCAAATGCGCTGCAAATGATGCTTTGGCGAAATTCACTGATCCAACACTAGTCAACGTAATAACTACTGCAATTAACTGAAGTTCCAAAGAATAAGCAACAGGAAAATGTAACTGGATCCTGTGAGACTAATGTTCACATTGTGGCGGATACCTGGGGATTCTGCCCAGCCGGGACACCTGGAAGAACTGGGACAGGGACAATACCTCCCCTGGGCCACGAGAGGGCAGCCGCCCTGGTCTGCATCGGGGCCACAGGATCAGAGCTTGGAAGCTCATCCCTGTTGGGGCCCGTGGCCACCACCAGGGTGCACCCAGACAATTATGGAGCCCTGGACGGCAGCACTTCCACCACACCAGGAAGTGCTGCCAGAAGAGCACCAGGAAACACCTGGAGCACATCCAGGTGAAGTATAAGAGAGACAGCCTTACTCCATTCGGGGAGCCGGAGTTGGGAGGCAGAAGATGGAGCTTGCGATGGGAGGATTGGAGGCGGCAGAAGGAAGTCCAAAGAGAAAGAGACTGAATTGAGGGTGAATTGGGCACTATATTGTGTTTGCATTGTGTTTTGGAGAATTAAAATGTGTCTTTTGGGACATTCGGTGTCTGCCTGTTTGTGTTTGGGTTCAAAGTCCACAACATCAACTAAACCTTAATACCTGGAACCCATTCAGCTTACATCAAGGGATCATGCATGTAATAACCACTCTGATAACTATGAATTTATCTCCTCTTATCATCATCATATTATCTAATCTTAAGAATTTTTTGTTCCCTTTGTTCAAAAAAATGATTTTGCTCTAGAATAACAACTTCTTTCTGTCCTTATACTCATGTATCATGCTTCTTCACTGCAAGTAAAGATTACTGTACTTTTAATGTTGGGATATTTAGAATCACAGTAAAGCTTCCTGAAAGAATTTTTTTTTTGTTGGATGCACATATATGCAGATTCTTACTGCTGCTGGCCTAGAATATACCACATACAGTTGCCCATGTGAGAAACGTGGTTGTGGCTTTGAGCCTTAGACCGTAGATTTTCATTTGTATTAACAGTAAGATACATGGAAAATTTCATGAACTGTGACTCAGCTGTTTTGGAGTGATGCATCATTTCACCTAACTTCCCCACGTCTCCAAATTACAACCAGCCATCCAGATGGAATTTTTGAAATGCAATGTGTAGTTCAGGTTTACATTACATGCAAAATGTCAATATTAAAACAGATTAAAAAGATTATTATTTTGGGATACTGTAAAAACAGACAAACTAACAGACAAAATGTAATCAGGGGGTTGAGAAACAGTGGGCAAAATGAATAATTAACATCAAATGATGATGAAAAATTCTAAAGACAAATAAAGGGTATAACAATTTTATTTATATAAATTAAGAAGAAAACAATGTGTCAAAGCAATTTGTATGTCACTATCTGAAGCACCTACTCACACAAAGGCATCTTTAAGTTACCACAAATGCTTGCCCATTTCTAAGCCGGCACTTTCAATGATTTCACTTCAGACTGCATTTGTATAGTTTTCCAAAACAAACCCAGTAAGACTTAGGCTTTAATGCTGATTTGTTTAGTTTAACACATAACACTCAATTGTAGTTTATAGATTGAGGGCATAATAAATTCCACTAGAGATACAAATATCCAGAATACATCTTAATTTTGTGTTAATGATACAGTTTGTTTTTGATACATCTTTACTAATTATAGGTGTAATTTACAAGGAAAGCAACATAAACCAAACAGAAGATGTAACAACCACAATGTTGATTCTTCTAGATTGGACATAACCTCTCCAACTCCTTATCTCTGACTACTATACTGGACAGGGCTGTCTGTAACTATAAGAAAATTACAAGAGATGCCAAATAAGAGGAGCAGCAGTATGTAGAAATGACATATGTTCTGTATTTATGTGTAAAATAAAAGAATGCAAGTTGGTAAATAGAAATCTAAATCACTCATAAGTGTATGTGTGTTTATTAGGAATCCACTCATAAGTGTATATGTGTTTATCAGGAATCATTTGATAACACAAGAGCCTTAGCTGTTAGTTACTTCTAATCTAGGGAATGAGGCACAAACTCCACCTTTCTTAGAGTAAACCCCACTTCAGCCAGCCTAACTAAAGAAAGCTATTTTACTCAATTAGCTGTTCTGACTTTTATTTAACTGTAAGTGTTCATCTTGTGACAGGTTCACCATACTTCACCAAAGATTACTTGAACATTCACATTTTGTTCTATTTGGTACACTTAAATGAAAAGATCTAACTCACTGATTCAGTGATTTATTCATTTCATCATGTAACAGCAAGTTCAACCCAACCCTACCACCATCCTAAGCAGGCAAAATAAAAGTTGATTCAAAAGGCCTCTATATGATAAGCATGTTTTAAGTGTGCTATAAGGAAATTGAATGTGATAACCATACCCATAGTTTGTATGTTGCGTCATCATTTTTTGTTTATGCATTTTGATGAACTATTCAGGGAATCAGCTTACTTATGTTCCACTGACAGCTGCATAACTGAGGAACTACTCAGAAGGAGTATGTTTCCTGACTTGTTCATTGTTTAGCTCACTACTGTCATCACTTTCATTTTGCATTCACTACCGTTAAATTTTTAAAAGTGACATAGTTTAAGGTTAAGGATCAGCATTAATGTGACTTGGAGAGAATCCATTAATGCACAGATCAAAGCTTTGCCCAGTAAGGAGGATTCAGGGTCCTTGTGGATGAAGGAAAATATGGTATCATCCAGCCTAATGGTGGGAAGTAGAATTATTTATTTACAAATGTGAATAGCTAACAATAGTTTGCAGTCAGTTTAAAATAAACTAATATATCTATAAGAATACATGTAAAGTGCTAAACTAATGCATTTATTAGGTCTATGAATTAATTGAAATTTAACTGTGCTACCCTCTAGCACTCTAAATGCTGTTGGTAGACAGAAAAATTATTATCTGAGCAGTATTACTTCTATTTTTTGATAAGGAAACAAATCTATGAAACACTCTTAGTTACATTTAAATATGTCAAGTGCTAAAACAAACTTTCAACTTTGTGTCTTTCTACTTAAAAGAAAAAAAAGCATCAATGGTGGAACATGCAAATCTCTAAACATGACACCAAAGAGTGCTCCACTGCATCTAGTTACTTACTTTAGTCCACAGCATGGTAAGGTGAGCAGTTTAATCAGAGCTAGAATCACTCGCATTGGAAGGAGTGTGAAGACGTACAAAAATGCATCAAGGCATAGGAAGAAACCAAAAAGCATCAACTGCAATACAAAAAATCATGAATTTTAATTACATATACATATATATATACATACACTATATACATATTTACATATACCGTATATGAAAATCGTATAATGATAATCACATTTTAACATAATAATAATTTAAAGTTTCATAATATATACTGTTATAATTAACTAATGAGAAACTGTGATTAAACCTTATTCAGCAGTACTGCAATGCAATGTAAACCATGTAAAACACGCACACACACACACGTACATATATATATTTATATACAAAATGCAACATTTCTCACTCATCAACAAAAACACAATTTCTCATTCAGTTAAAAAGATAAAATTTGGCAGGATTATACACCTAGATCAGTAGATATCCACTAAGAAAGGACATTTCAATATATCAATATTTAGTGGTTAAAAACTGCTCCTACAATAGTAAAACTATACATACCCAAAAATCTCAAAAAACACTTTAATTGAAATTTGGTGACATTATAGAAAAATAAAATTAACAGACACATGTTTTTTATTTGTTGATATCTGTTAATAATAATACTGTGATGAATGGCTATTCTAATTCATGCCATCCTTTTTTTTTTGCCCAGCACATGCAGAAAAATGTGGCTTCCCAGAGAATGCAAATGAAGGCAGCCGCAGAAGCAATGGGGTAGTACACATAAAGTGACAGGCAGGGACAGCAAATACAGAAGGGAGTTGTTTCCTCATGCCAGTTTAAATGTTACCTCAGTTTATGTAGTGTTGCCAAATCCTTAGGGAGCAACCATCCTTTCTTTCTACCAACCCCAAAAAACTTTAAAAACTCCCAAACCCAAATACATGTTTTGAGAAAGTTTTGCTATTGTAAAATCACACATAAAACCTAATGTATCTGAAAGGAAACACAGCTGTTTTGCTTATCATTACTTGGTATAATGTTATATTTGACATAATTCACAAACTGAGATTCAGGCAGCTGGATGGCGACGCAGTAAGGCACTTGGCCAAGTGTGCACTTAATTTTACTGCAATACATTAGAAATTAACGTACCACAATACTTTTTTTATTAATGATTGAATTTTTGAAAAATTCAACACTGTTGTCCACCTGCATTATGTTTGAAAAATCAATCAACAATAAAAAAAAAAATACAGTGTAAATAAAAAAAAGCAAAAGCACAAATTAACCAATGGAAACAAGCCACAATAGAACAGAATGAAGCATGATTTCTTTTTATAACTGTTAGAGATGCTGCTTTTCAGAATGTGACACAAAGAGAACAGGATAATGCTTTTAAGTGAGTAAAAGAAATTGGTAACTTTTATTGTTCTTTTTTTTTGGTACACATTTATTCAAAGTCACTGTTATGATGAGGCAGTAATAATTTTACCTTTTGATGCCAATTTACAGTTGAGAATTTTAGCAGTTTTTAGTTTTAGAGTAATCAAATTTAAATAACCTTTACTGCTTTTGATGATATACTATAATACAGAATTCTGGTGCAACAAAGTAAAAACCCATACTTGAGGCATAAGTTTAGTACAGTTTGCTTGCTACCATTCTATGATACCTATGAGGTGTGCATTGCAAGGTTAGAATTTGCAGTTTACTCTATATTTTATTTCACTTTCCTTTGTTTTCCATTGTGTAAGTTTATTTGCGTTTTATTTCAGTTCTTATTGGTTCCCATTTTTATTTGCTTTATCCCTACAAAACCTGTAACAGTACTAGATTATAAATCAAAGAGATACTTTAAAATCTGACCATTTTTACAGGATGTACTTAGTGAAGACAGAAATACAGTGATCCCTCGCTATATCGCGCTTCGCGGCTTCACTCTATCACGGATTTTATATGTAAGCATATTTAAATATATATCGCAGATTTTTTGCTGGTTCGCGGATTTCTGCGGACAATGGGTCTTTTAATTTCTGGTACATGCTTCCTCAGTTGGTTTGCCCAGGTGATTTCATACAAGGGACGCTATTGGCAGATGGCTGATATGAAACCCAACTTACTTTCCTCTCTCTCTCTCTTGCGCTGACTTTCTCTGATCCTGACGTAGGGGGATTGAGCAGGGGGGCTGTTCGCACACCTAGACGATACAGACGCTCGTCTAAAAATGCTGAAAGATTATCTTCACGTTGCTACCTTCTGTGCAGCTGCTTTCGTGAAGCGACATGCTGCACGGTGCTTCGCATACTTAAAAGCTCGAAGGGCACGTATTGATTTTTGATTGTTTGTTTTTCTCTGTCTCTCTCTCTCTGTCTGCTCCTAACGGAGGGGGTGTGAGCTGCCGCCTTTAACAGCTTTGTGTGGCAGTGCTTCGCATACTTAAAAGCCAAACAGCCCTATTGATTTGTTTGCTTTCCTCTGTCTTTCTGACATTCTGTGCTCCTGACGCGCACTCCTTTGAAGTGGAAGATATGTTTGCATTCTTTTAATTGTGAGACAGAACTGTCATCTCTGTCTTGTCATGGAGCACAGTTTAAACTTTTGAAAAAGAGACAAATGTTTGTTTGCAGTGTTTGAATAACGTTCCTGTCTCTCTACAACCTCCTGTGTTTCTGCGCAAATCTGTGACCCAAGCATGACAATATAAAAATAACCATATAAACATATGGTTTCTACTTCGCGGATTTTCTTATTTCACGGGTGGCTCTGGAACGCAACCCCCGCGATGGATTACTGTATAGATCAGATTACAAAAAATACAACTAGATGTAAAATGGGCTTTAGGTTTTAGATGAAGTCTCCCCTGATCGAGTAAAACAGAATTTTTTTTTTTTGTTCTTTATTTTGCCTTATATAATTATATAATTGTATTAGGAATTTGTTAGTTTTCGCATACCCCTTGGGGTCAGAGGGCAGGGTCAGCCATTGTACATCTCCCCTGGAGCAATTACAGGTTAAGGGTCTTGCTCAAGGGCCCAGCAGAGAAGGATCTAATTGGCAGTGACGGGGATTTGAACCCGCAACCTTCTGGATACCAGCACAGATCCTTAGCCTCAGAGCCACCACTCCGCCTGAAGTTCAATAATATAATATACTCTCTTATATTTCAATGGCAAAAAATGGAATGCAGATGGATTAAAAAAAATACAGTTTTACATGAGACCTTGGGGTAATAGCAATAAAACAAGGTAAGGGGGTATTGAAGACAGCCACTTTATTGGATGGAAATACAATCAGTCCTCACATTATATTCAAAACAATAGCTAAACTGACCAAAAAAGAATTATACTATAAAGTAAATGTCATCTTAACATTTTGAGTATTAGTTGTATAAATGAATTTAACACTATATAATAATACTGCAGACCACGCAGTATCCATCAAGAATAAATAATATTTGCACTGTGATGCTCCACATTCCCAACAGTCTTATTTTAAAAGAGTCATCTTTTAGTTTGTGAACTACATAGAACTTCTAAGCTACTATGCTGCTCTATATCAATCAAGACATCATTCAGCTTTCTAACCACACCATTTTACTCACAAGTAGGAAGGAATTTGGTCTTATTCTGGTAGCACAGTATTGACAGTTCTTCTCCAACACCTCAAGGATGGCATGTTAGGTTAACCCGTATTAATGAATGCAGATAATGTATGGGTGTTGGGTAAGTTTGCAGGACAGGGCACCCTATGTGAAAGACATAGGCTATGCTGGTCTAAACTGGCAGCAGGTTTGTGGTTTTGTAATCTGCTTACTACATAAATTGTGTTTATTCCTATGTGTATCCATCAATTTTAAATGCTTGTTTAATAACGCTGCCATTTTTTGAAAACGTAGAAATTAGTGTCAGCAGTGTGCCTCGCTAGGGTGTTTCATACTTCTGTGTTTCCTTACTTTATTTCTGTATGTAGTGGGGTTGGTAGAATTCCGGTAAAATGTAAGAGGAGTTGGGAGTGGGGTCACTGAAGATGGCAGTAGTACTCAAGAAGAGGGTTTTCATCTTTCTCTGTTTGGCAATTTTCAGTTTGTAATGTGGCATCATTATCTATTTGTTCAAGAGAATATGAATAGTCTGATATATTTTCTTCTGTATGCTCATCGACTACTACTCATTTTCTTTGCTATGCTGAAAGGGTAGCCAACCTTGAAAAATAAATTGCTTGGATACAGTCACTGTTTGCAAAAAAAAAAATTGTTTCCACTAATCTCAGACCTTGTCAAGTTAAATATTGTAAGAAAGAATTTAGCTTGGAGCAAAAAAAAAAATGAAAAAATAAAAAAGCACAAAAACCTACAGTTCAAAAGGAGTTTTAAACAAGTAAGTCAAGCATGCTGTAACTTATGCATTTAATACCAATGATCATACAAATGTTAATAATACCAAAGTAGCACCCTGCTTTGACATTTTTTAAACTGGACCCATGTCTGCTCTTTGCTGATAGTGTTTCTTTAATATTGCTACAAAATAAAAAATTCCTTGCTAAATTGGCTGGCCATTTTTATTATCATTCGTTAGGTAGAAGAACACTGCAATAATAATTTTTGCTTTTTCAAAGATTTTAAAAGAAAGGGGTCCCTTTTATTTACTAAGATTGTGGGTTAACTTCCCGGTTCCTCCCTGTGTGGATAGCGCTTTGAGTACTAAGAAAAGTGCTATATAAATGTAATGAATTATTATTAAATTTTATTCACTATTTCTTTTGAGTTTTTTCCTTTAATTAGTTTCATATTTTAAGAAAGTAAATCAAATAACAAGACATCCATGTCCCATTTCCACCTGAGTAGTCATTAGAATGCAATAGCTTTACTAATCAACGCATATCTAAAATAAACAAGACACCACAATCATAATAAACCACATCAGGATAGTGACTACTATTAGTTGGGAATTTCTGAATTGACAAGGCAAACACAAAAGATAGAAAAATAACAGCTGGATTAACTGAAATACAAGATTAATTACAAGCAGGAAGTGATTGGTGATGAAAATCTGATCCCAAGTTTGACCCCAGTATATAGATTAGGCACTTTTTAACTATATAAAATAATTAAGCAAAAAATAACATCGATAACTCGCATTAAAATCAGTTTTAGGGGTTAAAGGAAGAAAAAATCCTTTGGCCCTATTATTTCCTATTTATCCATAGTTGACAACTAGATGAAAAACTCTGTGACTGGGGGGTCTAAATAAATTGAATGAACACTCCATCTTTTTAATAACTTTTCACTTGTAATTGAGGGTAGACCTTTCAGTTTTCCTCTGTTGTACACTGGACAGGACCTTTTCTACTATACTTTTGTCCTGAACATGTGCCAACTAGTCACTAAACTTAGTATCCCTATTTCCTACCCCATTTCTCTTGCAACAATTTTGTGATGCCTTAAAAATTAATAATCATTTCCTTCTCTACAAGCCATCCATATCATCATATTTTCCTTCTCTTTTCTTCACTTCCTCCCTCAATATTCATTGTTTATTCAGTTTACATACACCTTATAAAATCTTCTCATAAACCTGTTTCTGTTTTAATATTAGAACTTGGGATTTGCCTTGTTATGTTAAAAAAATTCTAATTATTAATTTACTCAGCTACAAATGATTCATTTTCTTTACTTTACACATAGTAAATGCTTTAACTTTTAGGATGTTAGGGGGTCATAGCATCCTAAATGTTACAAATACTTTTCTGCATATAATAATAATAATAATAATAATAATAATAATAATAATAATAATAATAATAATAAAAATAATACATTTTATTTATATAACGCCATATAGAAGAACCATGTGCAGCAGGTTAGGGTGATAAAGGATAAAGATGGAAACATACTCACAAGTGAGGAGGGTGTGTTGAGCAGATGGAAAGAGTACTTTAAGAGGCTGATGAATGAAGAAAACGCGAGAGAGAGAGAAGGTTGGATGATGTGAAGATAGTAAATCAGGAAGTGCAATGGATTAGCAAGCATGGAGGTGTTTAGGAGAGATGACAGTGAAGTTTTTAACCAGATTGTTTAATGGAATCTTGGAAAGTGAGAGGATGCCTGAGGAGTGGAGAAGAAGTGTACTGGTACCAATTTTTAAGAATAAAGGGGATGTGCAGAGCTGTAATAACTACAGGGGCATAAAATTGATGAGCCACAGCGTGAAGTTATAGGAAAGAGTAGTGGAAGCTAGGTTAAGAAGTGAGGTGATGATTCGTGAGCAGCAGTATGGTTTCATGCCAGGAAAGAGCACCACAGATGCAATGTTTGCTCTGAGAGTGTTAATGGAGAAGTATAGAGAAGGCCAGAAAGAGATGCATTGCGCCTTTATGGACCTGGAGAAAGCATATGACAGGGTGCCTCAAGAGGAGTTGTGGTATTGTATGAGGAAGTCGGGAGTGGCAGAGAAGTATGTAAGAGTTGTACAGGATATGTACAAGGGAAGTGTGACAGTGGTGAAAACTGCAGTAGGAGTGACGGATGCATTCAACATGGAGGTGAGATTACATCAGGGATCGGCTCTGAACCCTTTCTTATTTGCAATGGTGATGGACAGGTTGAAAGATGAGATTAGACAGGAGTCCCCTTGGACTATGATGTTTGCTGATGACACTGTGATCTGTAGCGAGAGTAGGGAGAAGGTCGAGGAAACCCTGGAGAGTTGGAGGTTTACTCTAGAGAGGACAGGAATGAAGGTCAGTAAGAACATGACGGAATACATGTGTGTGAATGAGAGGAAGATCAGTGGAATGGTGAAGATGCAGGGAATAGAGTTGGCAAAGGTGGATGAGTTTAAATACCTGGGATCAACAATTCAGAGTAACGGGGATTGTGGAAGAGAGGTGAAAATGAGAGTGCAGGCAGGGTGGCATGGGAGGAGAAGAGTGTCAGGAGTGATTTGTGACAGACAGGCATCAGCAAGAGTGAAAGAGAAGGTCTACAGGACGGTAGTGAGACCAACTATGTTATATGGGTTAGAGACGGTGGCACTGAACACAAAGCAGGAAACAGAACTGGAGGTGGCAGAGTTAAAGATGTTAAGATTTGCACTGGGTGTGATGAGGATGGACAGGATTAGAAATGAGTACATTAGAGGGTCAGCTCAAGTTGGACAGTTGGGAGACAAAGTCATAGAGGCGAGAATGCATTGCTTTAGACATGTGCAGAGGAGAGATGCTGGGTATATTGGGAAAAGGATGTTAAGGATAGAGCTGCCAGGCAAGAGGAAAAGAAGATGACCTAAGAGAAGGTTTATGGATGTGGTGATAGAGGACATGCAGGTGGTGGGTATAACAGAGCAAGATGCAGAAGAGAGGACGATATGGAATAAGGTGATCTGCTGTGGCGACCTCTAACAGGAGCAGCCAAAAGAAAAAGAAGATTTATATACAGCCATATGTTTTTGGACTGCCATTCAGTCTACAAAGTAAGGTCCCACGTAATGTGCTGTCTATCCTCTGTACAGTCTTTTTCTTGATCATTTGCATCTCGACTTTTCTGGTTTTTGAATATGTGTAATCTCTCATTACCTCTTTTTCAAAAGAAATGTTTTTTCTTTAGTCACCATTAACTGCCTCTAGGTGCTAACTTCCTAAGAATTTATGCTTTCATTGGCGTTCTTTCTTTTTAAATCAGACATTGCTGGCGGCCTCAGCTGCAAGAATGAATAATTCAGATATCTTACCATTAACGTGTGGTATAAGATAAACATAAAAATTATGACTACATAAAACTTGGTTTTTTTTAACAATTTCTGAAAGTATAATTGTTTTGGCCTAATGGGCAGGATAAGGGATGGCGAAATGTTAAATGGTTATAGGGCTTGGGGTTGAGTTGCAGTGGATATTGTTTGGATTTTATCTTGGCTTATTATTCTTATTGTCACATTTATGTTTGTACTAAATTACTTTCCAGTATAAAATGATAATTTAAAATAGTCAAAAAAAAAACTGTTAGCATAAAAGTCCCCCACCTGAACATCAATGGTGAACAGCAGAACAAACAGCTAGAGAGGTCTACTGTGGACGCAAAAATGTACAATGGGCATACCTTTTCCAGCTCTTTTGGAATCCGCATACATGTGTAAACTCTCTCCCTCCGCTCAGTGTACTTTGCTTCATTGTGTTCCAGAAAGTAGCCTCGAGTTAATTCTGCACTAATGAACCTCAGAAGTGAAAGATCTGTATTTAGAAAAAGAAAAAAAGTACAATAAATACATGTACTGAGGCATAATGTGTATATTTCTTCACTAGTTTAGCAATACTATTAAAACTAATTTCAAAATAATGATAAAATCATTAGGGAAGATTTTGGTTATTTTTAAAGTTAAAGTTACATTATCAAAACAGTAACCTACAACCATACTGTACATTTTTTAATAACTGAAACTATATTTAGATATTCTGTGGAACAGCAAGTCTCTCTAAAGGCCTACTGTAAAATTTAACAGGACATTACTCAATATGTGAAACAAAAGCCATATACAAGTGGAACCTCTAGATACGAGTTTAATTCGTTCCAGCACTGAGCTTGTTTAGCGAATTTCTCGTATCTAGAACAAACTTCTCCATTGAAAATAATGGAAATCCAGTTAATCCGTTCCGCACCCCAAATATATTAACATAAAAATCAATTTTCCTAACAAATAACACTGATAAATTATATAAACTGTAGTCTACCTTTAATAAATAACACTGGTAAATAATATAACTGATTATTAAAAGAATCAAAACAGGTGTTCAAAGTGCAGTAGAGCATTCAATAAATCTTTAAATAAATAATCCTTAAAACAGTTGTGAAGTGGAGGTTTAAAATACACAAGAATAACAATCCTTTAACACGAGGTTAAAACGTCAACAGGAAGCAGTCTTTAAAAAACAGATGACAATCCCCGGTGCTTCTTCTCTGTTAGCGTCTCACCTGCTTCTCCCATGCGGGCTCTGCAACAGGCAAGACACTCTTAATGCAGCTGACCTGCTCTACACCGTCCTGCTTCAGCTGTTTGGCTCGCCTGCACTCGCTCGCTCTCCCGCACCGACTTCCTACTGCTGCCGATTCCTGCTGCTTCCTGCCTCTGCCTCCTCCTCCTCCTGCTGCTGCTGCTGCTGCAACCTCCGTTCTCTCTCCTCTCTTTTCTTTTACTTCTTCTCCCCCTTAACTGGCTCGCGCTTCTCTATATATGCGGGGAGGACATGGCAGCTGCAGCCCATCAGCCACAGGAACAATCATGGATGTGGGCAGTTTCCCACCTGTGCACTTAGGTGAGAAACGCAGACACCGCAGATCGCCCTGCGGCTCGCTACAGCTACCACGCCCCCTCGCTAAGCCGCGAGCTATACCCACAGCCTGGCTCGTGGCTCGTTACGCGAGCCAATGCTCGTATTTAGATCTGAATTTTTCCCTCAAACTTTCCTCGTATTTTGAATTTCTCGTATACAGAGGTGATCGTATCTCGAGGTTCCACTGTAACTTATAAAACACATCCAGTGAATGTGTGCATTAGTACAGTATGCTCTGCAATGGACTGGTGCTACATTCAGGCTTCCTGACACCATGAACTGGAATAAATGTATTAAATAACAGATGAATGCCGTAAACATTTTGTTGCTTTGTTTAGTTCATGAGCTTTATTACTTTCACATCACTCCACATTGTTTTAGGTACATGTTGTACAAAATAAATTAATATGTAAAACTTGTGTGGCTTGTTAGGATTTCCAACCACCTTCTGACGTTTTAGTTAAAAAATAAAATCCTGGTTCTGTTGAGTTTGGATATTCAATATGTAATATCTCCACAAAACATGAGATTTAATTATTTTTCTCTGCCACAACTACAAACAACATGGGGTAAGTAACATACATAAAATATATCACCTTTGGAGAGAGCAGTCCTTTAAGAAAATGAAAAAAGAATGGATGCAAAATAATCACAAAGACAAAAAGTAAATTAAATCTCTCTATTATAAAAAAAAAAATCCTGAGACGAGACGAGACTTTTTAGCATGGAACAAGACGTGACTTTCTCAGAGAAGTACTTTCACATCCCACGAGACAAGACTTTGTGCCAAGAGATTTAACCACGCCCAGGGCTGGAAATAAAAGATAAAGAGTAGATGACAAACTAGAACATTGTGAAGAATTCAAAAACGTTGGTGTGATACACATGCAGAGCAGATTAAAGATAATAAAAGTACTAAAATTCTAAGTTTCAAAAAAATGATAGTAAAGATCACATTACCGCAAACAAACAGAAATTATTACTTGCTGAAATAACGGAACAGCAAAAAGAGATTAAATATATTGTTTGGATTTAAACTTTAAGTTGAAGACTTGTAGTTTGTCTAATTTGTGTTGCCATCAGGGAAAAGTAGTGTTTCTTCCCAATGAAGAAGTGTATCCACAAGAATTAAAAGTTTTGTTGTTTGGTGAAAGTGAAATCCACATATGCGAGCGGCAGAAACATGAAGTGGCTGGCGCATAGCGCAGGCCGGGGGGGGTTAGCAAGTGAAGCAAGTAGGGGATGAAGCCCCCTAGTACAACTAAATTGTTAATATTGTATCCCAGGGAAAATTAATAATCACAGAATGAACTTAGTACATCATTATCATAGATTTAGAGATAAACTATCATGTTTGTATTTCAATTTACATTTCTTCATTTTTAAAAGGACTGAACATAATAGTTATCTTCTGGGGACACGTACTGCTTTTTTGTTTACAAATTTAAAAAATTAAAATAGTATTTAATGCCAATATGGCTAAATAGTAAACCAGTATACATTTTTTGTAAATAAAAAAATAATTTAAAAAATTGTGCTTTTTTTAAACTTAAAACAACATGCAATAACCTGAAAAAAACACCAAAGAGTAAATATTTCTTGTTACTGATTCATCATTGTTTATTTTTTTAATATAAAATATGTAATACCAGTCTAAGTGTACAATAATGTAAATTGTAGACATATCCAAAGACATGAATACGACAATTTTTACATTAGTAATTACCTATGGGGGTTAATATATAAAGGTGTAGTTAAAACTATACTCTCTTCAAAAACTACATGAATAAAAAGTAATTACTGAGGTTGTTTTCAGATATTCTTGCACACCTTTAACTGGTTATTAAGAAAGAGTTTGACTTTTATGATGTGCAAAAAAAAAGACCTGTCCACCAGATGCAATTAAGTCTGTGTTTTTAATATTCTTCAACCATTGAGACTTGTACATGTTTGCCATAAACAAACTGCACTGATGTACACAGCACATTGTCATTCCTACCTAATTAAACTTATGGCTGCATGGAATACCTTCTGTAAAAGAGGACTACAACTAAAATTACCATAAAGTTTAGAAAAGCAGCCTTTTTTAGTGAAAATCAGCCAATTTAGATTGGCAGATGATTGATAGGAGCATCCCTAATATAAACAGACTGAGTAACTCATTTAAGTCTCTGTAACACTTTTGTGAGAAAAACTCAAAGTTAATGGACCATTATTGAGACTGTGAATCTGAAAGGCAGATGTATAAATATAAACTAAAGATGATCCAAAGAAGTCAGGGGTAAACTAATACAAAACAATACCCGTGTAAGGATGTTCCGGTGAGCACTGTTGCTTCACTTAATAAAAAGCAGAAGTTACATCAAACCACAAAAGACAATGCCTAAATAGGTTTTCTCTCAAAATTCTGAGTACAAACAAGAAGAGGGCTTGTGAGAGAAACAACTGAGTGGGAAAAAATTACTCCGAAGGATCTACAGTGTTCAGTAGCTGAGACAAGAATAAAGAAGCACCAGTCAGCTGTACCAAGTGCTCAGTTGTTTGTATGAGTGGTTGGCTATTACTCAAAAACAGTTTCACTAGTGCATCATATAATTTGATATAGATAACACCAACATAGAGCTGGGCCAGGGTCTGGACATCTGTTTAAAATAGAAATAAATGGATAGTGGAAAATACAAGTAAATACTGAGAGAACCTGTATTAGTTTCCTAAAAAAACTGAATGATGGGTGAAAGTTGATCTCAAACAAAAGGCCAAAGCCTATTTTAATATTCTGAAAGAAACAGAAGAGAAGGATTGGACATTACTAATATGTTCCAGTCCATAAGTTAATATGGATGGCATTCCCTGAAAAGAAATATATACAGTATAATTTATATCTATTTAATGTGGAATAATGAAAGCCCTGGCATGCCTTAAAATTAAACAGAAGTTTTCGTTATCAGCAAGGATTCACTTCAAATTACCATATTTTTCGCTCCATAAGATGAACTTTTTTTTCCCCAAAAGAAGGGTGGAAATGTCTGTGCGTCTTATGGAGCAAATATTGCAACACAGACCTGTATACATGTATACATGTGTATTACCTGACAAAAGTCGACATCCAGGGGTAGAGGGCGACGATCAGCTGTTAATGGTGACAAAACTCACTGTTACGTTACAGGCATTCCCTCTCTGCTTGGAGGAATGTTAGACTCATTGACTCGGCATCTAATCCTTGCATGTGCGTGACTTACGAAATGTAAACAAATGTAAACAAAGGCAAGATGGCATCGACATCTCACGAGGGAGCGAAGCGTGTGCAGAAAACAAAATACTCAGCAGACGATGTTTTGCGCATTATCACCGAGTCTGACTTTTCAGAATTTGATTTCAGAAGATCGAGCAAAAGAGTGAGGAACTGGCATCAGCTGATCAGACACCAGCCGATGCTGCCCTAGCTGAGCACATTTGTGCAGCCGATGCACCTACAGCAAGGTTCGTGTGGGAGGAATACCCAGACATTGAACTGTGGGAGCCAAACTGGCTACAGGACTTCACAAAACAGCATGGCTTGCTGTTGGACTCGACAGATTACCAGCCGTTGGACTACTTCAGGCTGTTCTTTCCTGAGGCTGCTTTTCAGCTACTGTCAAACGAGACAAACAGGTATGCAGAGCAATTTTTTGAATCGTGGGCTGCGCTTGCACTGCATTCTCGTTTTTCAAAGTGGAAACCCACAACAAAAGATGAGATGAAGGGCTTTGTGGCATTACAAATAGAGATGGGACTAGACTGGCAATATAACTTCAGGGAGCATTGGTCCAAACGTGCTTTGTCCCCTGGTGGCTTTGGACAGGTTATGCCATGTGATAGGTACGTGCTCCTGCAAAGTGATTGTGAGCTTCATAAATTGTGACACTAGCTATGAGGAGTTCTTGGGGTTTCCAGAAAACTAGAAGAGTGCTTGAACCTTAAAGTCTCTCCTCATTTGTTAATGACAGTGATGATGGTTCTTAATATCGCTGTTTATTTTACATGGTTGAAATATTATTCTGCTATATTTTATTAAATATATTAGTACACCATTTGGTTCAGAATATTTTTTTTTCCTGTTTTCCTCCTCTAAACCTAGGTGCGTCTAATGGTCAGGTGCGTCTTAAGGAGCGAAAAATATGGTAACTGGGTTTGAACAAAAACCTGCAGCCACTGCATCCATCCCAGCAGGACCAAATCTGAGGGTCCCCTACTTTAAAATGTTTTAAGTTTAGTATTGGTTGTTTATTTGTATAGTATTTTGTTCTTTAGGTTATATATAGAATTTCCAAAATCTATGTACTGCGGAGCAATCTCCTGTCCAATTTCTATTATCTCCTAGCCTTGATTAGGGTTATGAGTAAAGAAGTCTTCTAGCCCACCAAGTAGAAGTCAAAGTAGAATCTCTTGAACAAAGAGAAGACAATTTTCCTGGTTGAAGACTCATACAAAAAGCAGGGTCATTCCACGACAAATCAACCAATGGCCCATGCACTTCGGACTCAAAAAATTCTGGAAAAATTACCATGTACCAATGTTAGTGAGGAGACGCCCCGTAAATGTTTTTTTGATGTAAGACAAATACTTTCCAAGATACTGTACATTCAGTTTACTGAGGGGAGGGGGGTGTCAAGTTTATCCAACCTCATTTTTTTCATCAAACTTCACAAGTCCATAGCTCAAGAGCTAAACCACCAAGCAGACTCAGACTTTGCACAGTGGGGCATTAATTGGTATAGTATGTAATGAAATTAAAACATTTGGTCCAGGTGACCCTACATGGTCAAAGCAGCCCCTTGGAATTGGCCAAAATTTAATTTGAGTTTTTGGCTTAGCTAAGTTTAGGCCTCAGAAACAGATATTTGTAGCCAACACAGACTTTTGATTATTTTTTTTTCCTTACTCAGATAACTATATAGGCTTTCTTAAAAAGCAATCAACAGAAAAGTAACTGTATCAGGGTCTGAACAGCAGACCTCTCAAATTGAAAAAATCATTTTGGATTTAATTTTCAGAGCACTCTAACTGCATGTGGGAATGTGAACAGAATTTTTTCAATATTTTTTATTTATTCTAGATTGCCCCTTCTTTCTCAAAACATAAACCTTACTTTTCTTATGCAAATTTTGTGTGCTTATTTTCCATTCTAAATTTAGGCTGAATGTGCCATGTGTCAGTAATGGTAATCATTGAGTTTTCAATCAGTAAGTTATCAAAAATGTCAAACTTTTTTCTTACAGATAGATAGATAGATAGATAGATAGATAGATAGATAGATAGATAGATAGATAGATAGATAGATAGATAGATAGATAGATAGATAGATAGATAGATACTTTATTAATCCCAAGGGGAAATTCACATACTCCAGCAGCAGCATACTGATAAAGAAAATATTACATTACAGAGTGATAACAATACAGGTATACAGACAGACAATAACTTTGAATAATGTTAACGTTTATCCCCCCGGGTGGAATTGAAGAGTCGCATAGTGTGGGGGAGGAGCGATCTCCTCAGTCTATCAGTGGAGCAGGAAAGTGACAGCAGTCTGTCGCTTATCAAATGCTCATGTCCTATCTCATGTGATTCTCCATGGCCAAGACAGTCAATCGATTGTCTGAATAGCTACTGAAGCAGCAGCTGAGATCCTGCCCTCTCACAATCACACTCCTGATGAATCAGATGTGCCCTTCACCTTAGACCAGTGTCCTATTACAGTGAGGCAGAATCAGACATCCTGATATGTTTCATGCATCCAAACTACTGCACAGTTTTTCCATTGGCCACCTAGAGACAACATTTTTTGGGTGCCATTACAGTGTGTCATTGCACTGCTTAGAGCACCTACAACGGTCAGTGGAAGGCAATACCATCTTGATCTCAAAGACAAAGATTCCCTACACTGTGCACTTCATTTAAAACAGAAATGAAATGGGTCATACAGTATTCCAGCTGCTGCAATACCAAGATGTTAACACTTCATTATAACTAGTGTTGAATTTAATGATAAATCAAGCAGCTGTTGTTCATGTGTTGTGATTCATGTGCCTTTGGTGATTTATTTATTTCCATTGATCCCATACCCAAGTTAGTGATGAAAAACTTGATGATTATCATTACTGACAAATGGTGAATTTAACCCATGTTTAGTATGTAAAATAAAAGATTCACATAAGAAAAGTAAGACTAGTTTTTTGAGAAAGAAGGGACCATGTAGTATATAGGAAAAATAACTTTAAAAATGTCTGCGCATTCCACAGTGCATTCAGCTGGTCTGAAAATTAGACCCAAAGTGATTTTTTCACATTTGAGTGGTCTACTGGTCAAACCTTGATGCAGTTTTTTGCTTGTTTATTACCTTTTGAAAATCCCTGTGTAGGTATCTAAACATGGAAACATTTTCACCAGGCTGCTTATGCTTTCTGAAAGCCTAAACATGGCAAAGCCAAAGACGCAAAATATTTTTTTTTCTATTTTTGAAGTTCTGCTCTTTTAAAGTGGTGTAATCTGGATTAAACATTTTGATTTTGTTACGTGCTATACCTATAAAGATACCAGTATGCCAACTTTCGGCCTGCTAGGTGGTTTAGCTCTTGAGATATGGCCTTGTGAAACTGTGCCAAATCTGACACCCCTCTCCCCTCACAAAACTGGCTGTATCTTGGAAAGTATCGATCTTACATCAAAATAATTTTATAGGATGTCTCCTGGATAACATGGGTACACCTGGTAATTTTCAGAAATTGTTGAGACCAAAGTGCATGGGATTTCTGGAAAATCAGCTGATTTGACATGGAATGACCCAGCAGGTACTTGGCACCATTTCTGCTTGGCAGTCTGTAAGCTGCCTGAAGAAGTTCAGATGGTCTGTCATGTAACAACTACTGTGTATGATTGCACTCTTCCTCATAACTGCTCCTATACCTTTTTAAAAACAGTTTTTTAAAACAAGCAAGAGTGTGACACAGACCCCTGATGAACAAAATGATAACTTTGATGTTTCGCACTGACCCTGACTTATTAATGGCATCACTCATGGACACCAAATTCAGGACAATGTACACTGTATATAATATATATAAAAACAATACAATTTAAACATTATGTTTTACACACCTTGCTCTTTTTACATTCACATTTAATTTTACTTTACTTAAAATGTTGTAACCAATTTCTTACAAATCTTCTGTTGAAAAACAGATGATTAGATATTTATAATGCTTTGTCCTTATATAAGAATATAATTTTTTGGTAACATCACTCAGTCCACACAATGTATTAAGAAGCACAGAAAAGCTCTGCACAAAGCTCTGATTACAACTTCAAAGAAAAACAATATTTGAGTTTAGTTTATAAGAATAGCTAATCTGACAAACAAGAAAGGTTAACAATCTGAAAAAATTACACTTAATGTTAATACTAACTGTAGTTGTAACGCAGTGCAGAATAAGTGGGGGCTGACACAAACAGATCAGCTGACATCACTAGGAAGCACTCCCCTCACAGTATTTAGAAACAGTCTAACAGGCTAACTAAAGGAACTTTCCATTTAGCTCATGTAGCAAGGAGATCACTTCTAAGTCAAATGGTACAGGTTCGCAGATGGCCACCAGCAGCAGACCACAGTGCAAATCTTCGAACTGAGATGCTTTCACTATTTAAACTAAACTGAAAGTGCACACAGCATCCTGGCGTTCAGGACTGGATCACCGCATTGCACACCTTAAAGTGTAAGACTGGTATTTTTCAAGGTTATTTTAAAAATACATTACAGTTTACAATGGGGCGTTATGGTACATGATTCCAAACGTGATTGAAAAAGCCTTATAATGTACCAATTTTGTCCACTTTAAAGCAGCAAATGTTCCAATTTAAGAAAACACGCCTTCCATGTTTATGAGGCATACTTGTGATATGGGAAGGAAACTAGAAATAATTAAGTTACCACAGGTTCTTGGTACTGCTTTCTCTAAGTATGGATAAGTTTCTTGCTCATTTGCCTGCTTGCAGTGGCCATCATGGGTATTTTGTTATTTGGTACCCTTTATTAATCCCCGAGGGGAAACTGTCTTTTTGCCTGGCCTTTGGAGGTCACAGCGCAGGGTCAACCATTATACAGAACCCCTGGGGCAATTTTAAGGATAAGGGCCTTGCTCAAGGGCCCAAAAGAGTAGAATCCCTTCTGGCAGTTATGGAATTTGAACCGGCAACCTTTCAGATACCAGCACCGATCCATAGCCTCTGAGCCTCCGAGTTATGAAATTTCCAAAACCAAGCCCCACCCTAGCCCATTGCATTCTGTGTTATTTTACATAGCCTATGGTGCCAGAAATAAAATATTGAAAGAAAAAGAAATGGCATAGTTTCTTCCTAAAATGAAAATTTATACGTGCCCATTAGACTTAAATTGAACCACTTTGTCGAACAATTCACTTGAAGTGCCAGCCACACAGTTAAAACTGGGTAGCTACAGAAACTTGTTTATTAATGACAGTGTGGACAGGGATAACCTCATGATTTTTTTACTGCACTGTCAACATGTCATTTTTAACTTCTTAACTTAAAATACAAGTCTGAACTACAGAAGGAATTTTACTACTATCTTGAGATCATTTTAGAGTGTGACCTGTTCTTTTTCAAAATGCTTTTCTTTTATCTTCAAAGTTAGAACCACTGGTCTAGCTTAATAAAATGACACTTGTTAAATGAACAATGTGTGCTATAAAGCTGTTAGGTGTATAGATCAAGCTGTATATGTAACAGGAGGAGAGTTTAGCAATGGTTAGTTATAAATTTGTAATAGGGTGATTATAAAGTATCTATCTATCTATCTATCTAATCCACATTTCATTTACAAAAATATACCTATGTAGGCAAGCCAATCCCAAAGTACTTATACAACAACCCTGCTCAAGCAGTGAAATAAAATCAATTACACATACAGTATTAAAATAAGCAGACAATAATACCAATAATCAATGTATGTGTATATAAATTTATTTGAGCTTTGGTGTGCTTTAGTGTGGTTGTGACTCTTTTTTTGTGCTTTTCTGCATTTTGAAAAGGCCTAACAAAATTGCTTGCTTCAGCATAGATTCAGCATTTCTCTGGCTCTGCCTAGTAACCATGTGCAGTACGGTAGAAGCAACCTTTAGTTCTTCTTAAATGTAAAACCAGAGTTTATACTGACAGACATTCAGTTTTGTACTGTAAATGTAAAATATAAGTACAGAGTGTAAGATAAAGTTTTCATTATATCTGAGTCATTTGGAAGTGTGAACAATAAATGGAAAAACTAAGCTGCTGAGAAAAATGTCTCTCAGTCTTTTAGAATTATCTGCATTCCTGCATTAATTTAAGCTAACAAGAGCTTTGATCATCTCCCAATCCGGACAATAATCAGAATCTGATTAAACAAACAGCACACAAAAATTGCAATTCTATGTGTTTATTGAACCCATGATTCAGTTCAAATCAGGAATACATATAACTGTAAATTGATCAGAAACCTGTGAAATAAAGGGTTACATAGCTCAGTGTAGATTTAAAAAAATCTGTCTAATTCCTCATAAAACTGATCATATATTTTTAAACTCTAAAATTATTTTTACCTGTAAGCTTTCTTGGTGTGTGTCAAAGAAGTAAGATGTATATATAACTAATGCATACGTTTAAATAATAAAACCATATATTAAAAAAATAAAGATTTTGTTGATGTACACAGACACAAAAGAAAGTTTCACACTTACAAGTAATACATTCCAAATAATCAGTTTTCTGCGCTGAAAACAGTCAGCATAATAAACACCTATTTAAAATTACATCTTAAATTGATTGTGATGGTTATCCATTTCGAAAACCGACTTCCGTGGTTTAATAAACAATGAAATGTTTTTATTTCATTTTTCTGTAGTCTCGAGACCCACAGGATCACTTTGCTTTGTAACCCCCCGCGTGTTGGTGCGCGCGCACGAGATCTGTCAAGTGCAGTACAGTGCAGGCTGAAACTCTGACAGCTCCTGCTATGTTGGAAGCACCTCACTTTAGCGGCAAAATCGTGAACTGTTAACACGCCCAGTACGCGATGGGTGCTCTGGGTTCAGGTTTCGTGCACAAGGTTAAACGGGGCCACGCCGATACGCCTTCGCTAGACAAGCAGATCAGATAAACTCGACTGTCATAAACACTTTAGTGTTAATCGTTTATGTGTATACCAAGACAGTCACTGCTAGTTAAGAGATCAAAGTTAAGTCCCACGGCACAAAGTTGACATACATGTAGAAGGTAAAAATCGCGAGGTGCTCTTGCTTTCAGTTACTCACTCGTCACATGTACCTTTACACACCGGCCTTTGTAATTTGCAGTGTGACAGAAAAGCTACCTATTTTTAGAAGACGCCAGCCATTGGCCACACAGCGGGATCAGGTGCGAAATACAGATGTATCTCGACCAACTTTTCTTCGGCAAGCTGATTTAACTATACCGGTAATCAAACCCAATATACGCTGCACCCGTGTTATCATTCCTTCCGTTCTCATGCTACCCCTCAGTGTCAGTTTTGCAGCGCCTAACTGCGAAGCACAGTCTCCACTTGCGTCTCACCTGATAAGTTTCTCTTCCTTTCCGGGTTGACAGTTTTCCTCTCATAAAATCCAAGCGTTTCCGGGATGCTACTCGCCTTCTCCGTTCTTGTGTGTGCGTCGTCGGCCAAATTCTCCTTCTCTTTTCCTTCTGGTTCTGTCTCCTTTCCCTCTGCCAGTCCCGCTGCCACCGTATCCGCCATCTTCATTCGCAGCGCCGACCACCACAACATAGTGACGTCATCAGTCCCCACGCAGAGAGAGGAACCGAAAACTACAATTCCCAGAATGCTGAGCGAAGAAATGTTGCTAGCCGTAAGCTGTATCGTTCAAACGGTGACTTTCATCGGGAACAATGACAGATCACCTTTAACACCTGTGGTTAGTAACACATATGCTTTCATTGCCTAGGATAACATAAAACACAGAATGTTAATAATGTTTTATTGGACTTTTTTGAGTTCAAACATGGTACGCTTCTTTTGCAAATATAATTTCATTTCATTTGTAAAACTAATTTGGTAAGCCTTAGTGTCAGATGTTTATTTTATTTCCACGAAAGTCAGCCTGAAAGCTGTAAGGTAAATATATGTTTGAGTGCAGAAATTAAATACTAGATTAACACTGCGAATTGTAAACGTTTGCTTAAAGAACAGGCAAAACTGGAAATGCCATTGAAAACATGTGGAATCATATAATGCATACTGTATCTGAGGGTTATTTTATTCAATTAAACTGAATTTTATAATGTTATTCACTGCAATTCCCAAGACAAATTTATTTGAAAAACATAGGAATACAAAGCAAAGTAGCACAAGATATCAAGATATTTTTCAAAATAATTCAAATGCATCTCGATTATTGTAAAATGCCAAGACAACTGAATGTCAACACAATAAGGCAGAATATAAAAGAAATAAACAAAAGTAGAATAAAAGTAATAAGCAGTAAAAAATTTATTAAGTGCAAATTAGTTCTGTAGAAACTATTGTAAAATGTAAGAGTGAAAATGTGGATTCTCAATATCACGATTGCTGAATTCTTACAATCAAACAAAGCAAATTTTCATAACATTGCATAACAGTAGCAAAGCATGGCTTTTAGGTGGGGGAAAATTCTACAGTATTCAGGGGTTGACTTAGGAGCAAGGGGGTCCCTGAACTTGTTTGGGCCCCACCTAGGTATTCTGAGGAAAATACAGAAAACTATTTATGTCAAAGCTTAGGAGTTGCCTAAAGTTGAATATCCACAACACAGGAACAGCAGATGGTGTGAGAGTATGCTATAGATTAATGGAAAGCCACGAAAATGTAGAAACAACATCTGAGATTATGAGAGTTGTTGGACAGAGTATGCAGTGCCACAGTTTACAATTATACTTGACGGTCATTCCACACAGTATGCCATGTCAAATATTAAAAACAAGCAAGTTTGTTAAGTCTGTCTATTTAAGAGAGAAAGAGAAAGAAAGAGAAAGGGAGAGAAAAGTTTATTGAAACATTGTTCTGGCAGCTAGTTATTTTCACAATATCAGTTATGTTCACTTGTTAAGGTGAAACAAAGTAAAGAAAATTAAAATACATTTAAGAAAACCTTAAACAAAATGGGGTGCACATCTATGAGCTAAAAATCAAATGTTCCTAGTTACCTTATTATCCATTTCCTGTATAAATAACATGAAAAAATTAGTCTTTTTGATTTTTATACACATACAGTAGTTGGAAACTGCCTTTACCACAACACCTCTTTAAACACCATCAGGAGAAAAGTAGTATTGCTGTCAAAGCAAGAGACCAGGAGCAATGCCAACAACTATGTACAAGCATTCCATGATGGTTTCAATCATCAAAGAATATGCTAAAAATATCAACACATGGAAAACACAATTCTAGACATTAGATAATAATGAAATTATAATCTCCAAAGGAAAAAACTGAACATCATAAGATTTTGAGTGCTTAGGACAGCTCAGCTCAGCATAGTAACAAACAAATCATCTACAGTCATACCATAGCTTCAGGAAAGCAACAGGGCAGACAAAACTGTATAGAGCTACACTGAAGAAAACATCTGTTGTAGCAGACATGTAAGGTACATAAAATAGTGAGATTTGTAAAAGGTTGAGGTATTGATGACGTTCATGAACACACAAAGTGATAGCCAAGATGCAAAGCTTTAAAGAAAACCAAATAAGCAAAAAAGGGAAGTAAAAAGTGATAAGATGTGATTATTCTTACCCTATAGACATCTCAATGTTATTAGCTTTGCCCCCTTACAGGGGGAATGCATTGCTAGAAAATAGCATTTCTGCTGTATTGTGATTTGACTTAGTTTTTTCATTTTTTCTCACTTTTGTCATATTGTTCTTTTATGGCTTTTTGAGAACTTTTGGAACATCAATGGAATTACTATTTTTTTGTTTAATATGTTTTTAAGAAAAATAAATATCATCCTGTTTAGTGTTTACTGCAACTCAATTTTTATTTTTGAGTGTGCTGCCACTTTGTAGCTCTGTTACCATGACATCACGGTTGGCTATTACTGGGATTGTTCCCAGAATTCACTCTTCTTAAGTCATGGGTGTGATGTTTTATAAACCAGTGCTGCACTTAATTCAGTACATGAGATTGAAAATAAACAAGATTATTTGTACTAGTCGATGGTGTTATTTTGCTTAATCCATCCATCCATCCATTATCCAACCCGTTATATCCTAACTACAGGGTCACAGGGTCTGCTGGAGCCAATCCCAGCCAACACAAGGTGCAAGGCAGGAAACAAACCCTGGGCAGGCCCCAGCCCACCGCAGGGCGCGCACACACACACACACCCACCCACACACCAAGCACACACTAGGGACAATTTAGAATCGCCAGTGCACCTAACATGCATGTCTTTGGACTGTGGGAGGAAACTGGAGTACCCGGAGAAAACCCACACAGACACAGGGAGAACAAGCAAACTCCATGCAGGGAGGACCTGGGAAGCAAACCCGGGTCTCCTAACTGCGAGGCAGCAGCGCAACCCTCTGCATCGCCATGCTGCCCTATTTTGCTTAATAGTTATTGAAATTTGGAATTCTATTTAGAATTTAGATGTGAAATAAATAGATTTTGGGGAGTCATTGATCTGTATCAATAGTGAGAACAGTAGAAGAAAACCAAGATGCTGCATGGAGCAAACAAAAGTTTATACACAGGTAAGGTAGAACCTCTTTAGAAGGGTTAAGGCAGATAGTAGCTGCTAACAGGCTAAAGAGTTAAGAGGTTAGGAAACTGAGTAAATTGTACCATAATCTTAAGAAAAGAAGGTTCAGGGCAAAACAGAGTGATGTGGGATAAAACATTTGATGACTAAATAAACAAGTCAATGAATTTTTTAAAATTATTACAAAACTTATGAACAGTTCCATATCTTGCATGCTTACTTAGATTTGCAATTGATAAAAGTAACATCTGTTTTCTAGTTTGTCGCTCTGATTGATAGAAACAAAAATGAGATAATGTTGCTTACCTATTGAATGAAAAACCCATTAGACCTAACTGTGGTGCTAGATTGATCAAATTACTATAAAGATTGATGCTGTCATTATCAGCTATACTCTTTTCTCATGCAGAAATATTTTGACTTGCAAAAACTGAAAAAATTAATTAATTACTTAATTACAATTTACTGTAATGTTTCTAGACTCTAAATGAAGCCCTTGGCTGGCTGCTCTTTAAATATCCAGCAAATACTCTGGCAAGGTCAAATAATGATTCATTCAAGCACCACTCTGTTTTACCCTAGTATTGGAGAAATTAGACAAAGACAAGGCCATTATGTTGTTTGTTTACTTTAATGAATGAACTAAGTAGATATGGTCTTCAAACTTCATTAAAAAAAAATGATTCAAAACAAATCCGTCTTAAGTAAGAAATGGTGCAGACTCTTATTGTTTGGCAACTCATTTGCATTTAGTTAAATTAGGAACACCCCATTACCTCATGGCTGTGTATACTGCCACACCCAGATAAATACAGAATGACTAAAAATTCAAATCAAACTGTATGTAATAAAACTGAAGCGAAAAGCAAACATCCCTAATTCACAAGGACCTTATTAAATTCTATTTAATAACACTGCACAACAAAGTTTTTGCTTCTTGAACACTGTTGGGTGTTTCTTATAGATTTTTAGGTGCTGATCACGAATATCACATCAAAATTTACCCATCACGAACCGTTTCAGAGAAATCTTCAGTTTTGTCATGATTTTTTCTTATATTTGTATCCAAACATTTTCGCTCCCATAAGTGACTTATCAACAACAGTTTGTGCAGCCTGGGCATGTCCGGGCATGGAATCAGGCCAGGTTGGAAGCTGTTCTGTGGAAGTTGGCATCCTGGGCAGGTTTGAATGAGCCTGACGCTGTCTCAGCATGATATAAAGGTGGCTTGCATACACCGATCCTGCTCATTTGGTTAATATAGTGTGATAAGCTGCCCGGACACAGACAGATGGACACCATTGTACAGTCCACCACACGTTTATTGTACATATTTTACACAATGTTCATAAGTGCACAACCCAGTGCCTTAAGCACCAAACTCCCCCAAAGTCCAGGCCCCTCTCACCCTCTGCCTGCTCTTCAGGCCGCCTCCTCTCCTGCCTCCAAACTTTGTCCACTCCTCACCCGACTCCAGTCCTGATTGAAAGGAGGTGGCTCCTTAAATAGGCAGGCGGCTGATGACCACACCCGGCCACCTGCGACAATACTCCCCCGCAAGCTGAGACCCCTAGGGGCCAGCGGCCCGTTCCGCGAGGACAGGTTTTCCTCGGCGGCAAGCCGACACGTTCCAGCCTAGTGCCAGGTCCTATAGAATAAACAGAAAAACAGGGGGCAGAGACGTTGCCCTGATGCGGCCCCTCGGCACGCTTCCTCCGAATTTGGGCCAACGCTCTCCGCTCTGACCGGCACCCCGATACTCTCTTCCTCGGCCTCCCCAACCGAGTCCTCCATGATCCCCGCCACGGGATCGCCAACGGGAGCACACTCGCTCTTCTCCTCTCATACTGCGGGTTTTCCCTCTGCCTCGGCAGAGGGTGGCCTCTCTTGGGACGTGTGCACCCAGCAACACGTCCTCCCATATTGGAGGAGTCAGCTTTCTTCCTCCGACTCCTCCTCTTACTTTGGGATGCCGCGACAGTTCGGGTCTGCCTATAGGAAAAGGACAGACCCTGCCCTGCCGGCGTCCATAGCTTTACGGGGTCGGTCCTACTCACCATCCCCGCTATACTCCTCCGGTCAGAAGTTCCAGTGCCGCGCCGTTTCTCTCTCGCCAGCAGCGCTTGTTCTGGCGCGGCGGCCTTCCCCTCTGATCCCTGCATCTCCGCCCGGAGGGCACATCACTCAGGTGGCAGCAATCCGACAAGCAGAAGGCATTCCTGCAACTGCTGCAGAATCGCTGCCAAGGAGAGAAAGTCAGTCGACGGTGTGCTTACCTCACAAGCAGCGCCACTCGCCGACTGCTTTCTATGGGCCCTTTCCTCTGGCCCATTCAGGTTTCTGGCTGGCACGGGATGGACATTCCCTGGTCCCGCCTCCATCCAATCGCTGGCAGGCACACAGGACACGCTATCCAACCCCGTGCCTGTTGCAAGGAGGGACTTCCGGTTGGCAGCCATCTCGTCCTCCTTCCTCACACGGAGACGAGACTCCAGGCAGCTCCACGGCTGCTGAGGCTGCTGTAGTTGCAGCTTCTCCTTCCCGGCAGCTCCCCTTGCTGCCGCCATGTCTTTGAGCCACCCCTGCAATACATAGTCCAACGACGGACCGCTAACGGTCCGGGTTACTACATTTTCCTGCGGGGTTGGGTGCACACAGCCCCTGCGGCACGTGGGTGAGCTCCCCTGTTGTGCCGGGCCTTCCACAGACTTATTTCTTAATGCAGGTCCCCACCTTGTCCCAGGTGGAGCATCCTGCCAACTATGCCACTGTGGAATAGGGCGGCCCAGACACAGACAGACGGACACCATTGTACAGTCCACCACACGTTTATTGTACATATTTTACACAATGTCCATAAGTGCACAACCCAGTGCCTTAAGCACCAAACTCCCCCAAAGTCCAGGCCTCTCTCACTCTCTGCCTGCTCTTCAGGCTGCCTCCTCTCCTGCCTCCAAACTTTGTCCACTCCTCACCCGACTCCAGTCCTGATTGAAGGGAGGCGGCTCCATAAATAGGCAGGCAGCTGATGACCACGCCCGGCCACCTGCGACAATAGATAGTCAATGTGTATGTATAGATAGATAGATAGACAGATACTTTATTAATTATTTAATATATATATATATATATATATATATATATTTAATATACAGTAATCCCTCCTCCATCGCGGGGGTTGCGTTCCAGAGCCACCCGCGAAATAAGAAAATCCGCGAAGTAGAAACCATATGTTTATATGGTTATTTTTATATTGTCATGCTTGGGTCACAGATTTGTGCAGAAACACAGGAGGTTGTAGAGAGACAGGAACGTTATTCAAACACTGCAAACAAACATTTGTCTCTTTTTCAAAAGTTTAAACTGTGCTCCATGACAAGACAGAGATGACTGTTCAGTCTCACAATTAAAAGAATGCAAACATATCTTCCTCTTCAAAGGAGCAAACAAATCAATAGGGCTGTTTGGCTTTTAAGTATGCGAAGCACCGCGGCACAAAGCTGTTGAAAGTGGCAGCTCACACCCCCTCCGTCAGGAGCAGAGAGAGAGAGAGAGAGAGAGAGAGATAGAGATAGAGAGAGACAGAGAAAAACAACCAATCGAAAATCAATACGTGCCCTTCGTGCTTTTAAGTATGCGAAGCACCGTGCAGCAAGGTTATTATAGTTAACGAAAACTAAAATCAAAACTGAAACTATTCTTAAAAAAACATTTTCGTAAACTGAAATAAAATAATTAACAAAACCGTAATGAAAAACTAAAACTAAATGAAACTATTAAAGTAGCTGGAAAGACTAACTGAAATAAGATAATAATTTACTAAAATATTTTTAGTTTTCGTTTTTGAATGAATATTCTTGCCATTAGTCTTTAACCCTTGTAAGTTTTAACTCTTAAACAGAAAATCATCCACCACGAGCCGCCCGCATATATTCATCCAGTGAACAGCGGCTGGTGACTGAGGGCGGCTGTTCACACAGCATTTGCGGTGACAGAGCAAGCTGAGTGCGGGTGCGTAAAGCGTGCGAAATAGAAAGCGATTTGCATGCCGCCTTTCTTTGCGCTTGTTCTATATCAAGATGTAATTCAAACGGCTGAAATCAGAATGTGCTTGTCAACAAAACATTTACCATATGGACAGAAAAATCACGAGTGAGTAACGTTTCAGTTTATTTCTCAGGTGTCTGCTTTTTGTTGACAGCAATTCACCTGCCACTTCGCACTGGAGAAATCGTTTTTACTTTCTCATATATGAAGTATAGAGAAAGTATAGTAATCATGAAAAAATTCGACCAAGATATTTTGATGAATCTTGACATTATAGACTAACCAGTGTCCAACAATATTGCTCTTTGGAACTGTGTGTGTGTGTGTGCGTGTGCGTGTGCGTGTGCGTGCGTGTGTGTGTGTGTGTGGGCCTGTGTGTGTGTGTAAAAACACGATAACTCAAAAACGCAACTAGATAGATGGATGAAATTCAGCATGTGGTTGTTACGCCACAATTATACTTCTGTATTAACTTTTGGGCCAAATCCATCACCCAGAAGTGGTACTTTACCTGAACACATACTCAATTTTTTTTTATTTATACAGTTGCAGAGTCCGATTTATTCAAATTCACTTTTATAATAATTGTTCAATATATTATTAAATTGATTTCTTGTTGATGGTTCCTTAATGTACAGAATATAAAAATATAATCATTGTCTTGCGGTTTACTCCTCAAATGTCCATCCCCATATCTGAGTATACAAGAAAATCGAGGGGAGAGCACTCCCGGTTTTTGAAAATAAAATGGCACTGATTGAGAGACTGACTAGGTCATCATACAAGATCAGCATGTTGTTGCTGACCAGTCACTTTTGCTTTAAAAACATCGTTTAACAACGAAGCGATACAAACAAAGGTAGACAGTCTGACAAGTGATGAAAAACTAAACATACTAATGGGTTTTTGTATTTATTCCATATTTATTATTTTTTATCTTTTTCAGTTCATATTCACAACTCAAAATACCTGATATTGTGAAAGTAATCCATTAGCAGAATTATATTTTAAAATATTTGTCTCCCTTTTTTCAATGTTTTTCTCTCTTTATCAAAATAGATAGTTGAAATATCATATTCTTTTTGTTCTTAACATCAGCCTTATCAAACATATGCATACCAGGGATTTTTCCTGCCTTGCATCCAAACCTGCTGAGGTAGACTCCAGATTTCCTGCAATTCTACTCTGGATAAACAGGTTTAGATAATGTATATATTGTTCTTAATCTCAGACTCTCTGAGATCTCTGTTGTTTTATGCCTGTCCGTACTCCTATTACCTGCTCTTGCTCTTCTCATTATGGGCTTACTGTCCTTTATGGTGGTCTATTCAAGTCTCACTGCCCCTAACCTTGACACTACATGCTTGTTATTCTTTGTTTCCCTTAATACAGCTAGGTGGGGTCTGCACACTCATTCAAGTCTAAGAGCCTTGTTCTTCCTAAGCCCCTGTGATTTTCATGAGAAAATATTTTTAAAATGATAAAATTGTGTAAAATTGTTCATATTCAGTGTCTAGTTTTGATTATGCTTGTTTTTATCAGACAAAAACAAAACCAGATAGTAAACCAGGCAGTGTAGTATGCTTCCACTAACATTAAACTCATATCCAAATCTGTTAAGTGTACAGTTCTGTCTGATTGTGACACAAAACTAACTCCATAGATGCTCCATGCCATAATTACTAAAACTAAAACTGAAACTAATATATATAAAAATAAAATAGAAATGTCTTTGTGAAATAAAAACTAAACTAAAACTAAAAATACGCAATGAAGGAAAACTAAAACTAAACTGAATTTCCAAGTAAGGTCAGAAAAAATATAGAAATAAAAACTAATATAAAAAGGCAAAACTATAATAACCTTGCCGTGCAGCATGTCGCTTCACGAAGCAGCTGCACAGAAGGTAGCCAACGTGAAGATAATCTTTCAGCATTTTTAGACGAGCGTCCGTATCGTCTAGGTGTGCGAACAGCCCCCCTGCTCACACCCCCTACGTCAGGATCAGAGAAAGTCAGCGCAAGAGAGACAGAGAAAAGTAAGTTGGGTAGCTTCTCAGCCATCTGCCAATAGCGTCCCTTGTATGAAATCAACTGGGCAAACCAACTGAGGAAGCATGTACCAGAAATTAAAAGACCCATTGTCCGCAGATATCCGTGAACCAGCAAAAAATCCGCGATATATATTTAAATATGCTTACATATAAAATCCGCGATAGAGTGAAGCCGCGAAAGGCGAAGCGCGATATAGCGAGGGATCACTGTATTAATTAAATATATTTAATACTAACAAAATACCCGCGCTTCGCAGCGGAGAAGTAGTGTGTTAAAGAGGTTATGTACACATATATATATATATACATAAATATATATACATATCTACATATACACATATCTACATACAGTAATCCCTCGCTATATCGCGCTTCGCCTTTCGCGGCTTCACTCCATCGCGGATTTTATATGTAAGCATATTTAAATATATATCGCGGATTTTATATGTAAGCATATTTAAATATATATCGCGGATTTTTCGCTGCTTCGCGGGTTTCTGAGGACAATGGGTCTTTTAATTTCTGGTACATGCTTCCTCAGTTAGTTTGCCCAGTTGATTTCATACAAGGGACGCTATTGGCAGATGGCTGAGAAGCTACCCAACTTACTTTTCTTTCTCTCTCTCTTGCGCTGACTATCTGTGATCCTGATGTAGGGGGTGTGAGCAGGGGGGCTGTTCGCACACCTAGACGATACGGACGCTCGTCTAAAAATGCTGAAAGATTATCTTCACGTTGCTACCTTCTGTGTGCAGCTTTTAAGTATGCTGCACGGTGCTTCGCATACTTAAAAGCTCAAAGGGCACGTATTGATTTTTTTATCTGTCTCTCTCTATCTCTCTCTAACTCTCTCTCTCTCTCTCTCTGCTCCTGACGGAGGGGGTGTGAGCTGCCGCCTTCAACAGCTTTGTGCCACGGTGCTTCGCATACTTACAAGCCAAACAGCCCTATTGATTTGTTTGCTCCTTTGAAGAGGAAGATATGTTTGCACATGACAATATAAAAATAACCATATAAACATATGGTTTCTACTTCGCGGATTTTCTTATTTCGCGGGTGGCTCTGGAACGCAACCCCCGCGATGGAGGAGGGATTACTGTATGTATACAGTAATCCCTATACAGTAATCCCTCCTCCATCGCGGGGGTTGCGTTCCAGAGCCACTCGCGAAATAAGAAAATCCGCGAAGTAGAAACCATATGTTTATATGGTTATTTTTATATTGTCATGCTTGGGTCACAGATTTGCGCAGAAACACAGGAGGTTGTAGAGAGACAGGAACGTTATTCAAACACTGCAAACAAACATTTGTCTCTTTTTCAAAAGTTTAAACTGTGCTCCATGACAAGACAGAGATGACAGTTCCGTCTCACAATTAAAAGAATGCAAACATATCTTCCTCTTCAAAGGAGCAAACAATTCAATAGGGCTGTTTGGCTTGTAAGTATGCGAAGCACCGCGGCACAAAGCTGTTGAAGGTGGCAGCTCACACCCCCTCCGTCAGGAGCAGAGAGAGAGAGAGAGTTAGAGAGAGATAGAGAGAGACAGATAAAAAAATCAATACGTGCCCTTTGAGCTTTTAAGTATGCGAAGCACCGTGCAGCATACTTAAAAGCTGCACACAGAAGGTAGCAACGTGAAGATAATCTTTCAGCATTTTTAGACGAGCGTCCGTATCGTCTAGGTGTGCGAACAGCCCCCCTGCTCACACCCCCTACGTCAGGATCACAGATAGTCAGCGCAAGAGAGAGAGAAAGAAAAGTAAGTTGGGTAGCTTCTCAGCCATCTGCCAATAGCGTCCCTTGTATGAAATCAACTGGGCAAACCAACTGAGGAAGCATGTACCAGAAATTAAAAGACCCATTGTCCGCAGAAACCCGCGAAGCAGCGAAAAATCCGCGATATATATTTAAATATGCTTACATATAAAATCCGCGATGGAGTGATGCCGCGAAAGGCGAAGCGCGATATAGCGAGGGATTACTGTACATATACACATCCACATATATATACATATATATATATATACACACATACATACATACATACACACATTTATCTATATATATATAAAGGAGAGTTGGGATCCGAGAGACTATGTTTGTGTGTTTGTGGAGGGATGGAGAGTTAAGGCGGGTGTTGGAGTCACGTGATCATCTCCTCTCCCATTCACCTCATTTCATTCACTTCATTTCGCTCCGAGCTGAGCTCCGCAGCTGGAGCGGTCTTGCTGTTCTTGATTTCCTTTTCACATGGCCAAGTATACGTTGCATGCTCAAGAGTAAGCTCAGCGCACAACTTGGTCATATTACAACCGGAGGGGCAAACTGACAACATGGTATACAAAGAGATCCTTAAGAAATAATTATTGGTATAATTTCCCTCAGTTTATTATTTAAAATTTTAAAGCAGTACTTCGCCGCTGCGAAGCGCGGGTATTTTGCTAGTATGTATATATATATATATATATATATATATATATATATATACATATACAGAGACATATATATACATATACATATTTACATATCTACATATATATCTATATATACATATCTACATATATATACACATATATATACATATTTACATATATATATAGACATACATACATATATATATCTATATCTATATATATCTATATCTATATCTATATATATCTACATCTCTATATGCATCTATATATATATATATATCTATATCTATCTATATATATATATATATCTATATCTATATCTATATATATATCTATATCTATCTATATATATATTTATATCTATCTATATATATATATCTATATCTATATATATATATATATATATATATATATATATATATATATATATATATCTAAATCCCCGTGAAGTACTGCTTTTAAATTTTTATTAAGAAGAAAACCTTTTTAAATTGAGGGAAAATATACCAATAACAATTTGTTAAGGATCTGTTTTTTTGTGAAGCAGCCTTAACACAGCTTTTCCGCTGTTTTATAAACGAACGCCATATAAGGTCTTCCTTTTTCCTTGCTTCGCCAAGGAAGGAGCCTTTTTATTAAATCCAAGGGTTCTTCACTTTTTTTTTTTTTCTTTTTTTACGATTGTTATAGTTCTGTTTGTATACCACGTTGTCAGTTCAGCACTCCGGTTGTAATATGACCAAGCCGTGCAAGCTTACTGTTAAGAATGCAACGTATAGTTGTACAGGAGAAAAGCAATGTTGCCTCAAATCAATGGCAACCTTTTGTAGGTCTATGAACTTAATTTAAACTTTAGGTTTACACTGTGCTTTCTTTCCGAAGTACTTGCACTCATGAATATGTCTGTATGCGTCAGTCGCTCAAATCCCCGCGCTTCGCACCGGCGAAGTACTGCTTTTAAATTTTTATTAAGAAGAAAAGAAAACCTTTTTAAATTGAGGGAAAATATACCAATAACAATTTGTTAAGGATCTGTTTTTTTGTGAAGCTGCCTTCACACGAGTGATCACTTCGAGCTGACTTGCTGGCTAACCATAAGCGTTACCTGGTAGGTAACCACCCATACAATCAGATTGTGAACCAGACTATGAATGGCGTGAATGTAATTACCCCGATCTACATGCTGTCAAATAAACGAACCACACGCCGTGGCGCAATTTTAGGGGCTTCGCCTCTAGCGCTGACGTCCGAGGTTCGATTCGCGTAAGGGAGTGAAGTGAGTGGGTGGTTACCTACCAGGTAACGCTTATGGTTGGCCAGCAAGTCAGCTAACATCAGCCACGGTGCCTTCAGTTGTGAGAAGCAGATCATAGAATGGTTGAAAATAGTTTACTGGAGGTTTCTTAACCCAAACTCAAGAACATATTCGTTCTACTCACCAGTGCATTATAGCTACTCAAGAATTGATTATTTTTTTATAGATAATAATTTCCTGCCTACAATTAAATCATGCAAATATGACACAATTGTTATCTCTGACCATGCCCCTCTAGTCTTGGAGCTAAAATCATTAAGCCCCTCACACTCACCTCGCAGATGGCGTCCTAACCCTCTTTTATTGGCAGACGAGAACTGCACAGAATTTATATCCAAACAAATCAGCTTCTTCCTAGAGACAAACACGTCCACAGAGGTTTCTGCAGGAACACTCTGGGAAACTTTAAAGGCCTTCTTAAGAGGCCAGATTATTTCATATCTTTCCCATAGAAATAAATTAGAAACCAAGAAAGTGTCAGAGCTAAGAAATGAAATTACTAGAATAGATGAAGAACAAGCCAGGCGTCCAAGTGAAGCTCTTCACAGGAAAAGGCAGGCCCTGCATACAGAACTTAACATCTTAACAACTAAAGAAACTGAACAACTTATTTATAAGTCTAGACAGCATTACTATAAACACGGAGAAAAAGCTAATAAGCTTTTAGCTCAACAAATTCATAAACAAGAAGTTCACAATGCAATACCAGTAATCACCAACAAGAATGGAGAAGAAATCATCGACCATAATAAAATAATGCACACATTTAGAGATTACTATAAGTCTTTATATTCTACTGAGCCTAAAGAAGACAACACGCAATCTAATGCATTTCTGGATAATTCACAAATACCACAAATAGATGCTTTAGGTGCTGAGGAACTGGATAAACCTCTAACGTTAACAGAATTACTAGACGCTATAAAGTCACTACAAAGCGGGAAATCATCAGGCCCTGATGGTTACCACGTAGAGTTTTATAAGAAATTCTCCACTCAGCTAGCTCCACTCTTATTGGTAACATTTACAGAAGCTAAAGACCACCAAATACTACCTCAAACATTTCGACAAGCATTAATCACCGTCTTTCCTAAACAAAATAAGGACTTGTTACAATGTGCATCATATAGACCAATTTCACTCCTGAATAATGATGTTAAGATACTCTCAAAAATCCTAGCTAGAAGGATGGAGAAAGTGCTGCCCTCGGTAATATCACAAGATCAAACTGGATTTATTAAAGGCTGACATCTATCTTCAAATCTCCGACGCTTGTTTAATGTTATATATTCACCAGCAAAATCAAACACCCCAGAGATATTACTATCATTAGACGCAGAAAAGGCATTTGACATGATCGAATGGAATTACCTTTTCTCTGCATTGGAGAAATTTGGGTTTGGCCCGAATATTTGTGCTTGGATCAAACTACTGTATACCAGTCCAGAAGCTTCAGTTTGTATTAATAACATTTGCTCAGACTACTTTAAATTAGAACGTGGTACCAGACAAGGATGTCCCTTGTCGCCACTGTTGTTTGCAATCGCTATTGAACCACTGGCGGTTCACTGCCGAAATTCTTATCAGATAAAGGGGATTGTCAGAGAAGGACTGGAACAGAAAATTTCTCTATATGCAGATGATATGGTCTTATATATATCGGACCCAGAAAACACTGTCCCTGCTGTTTTAACAGCACTAACAGAATTTCAAAAGATATCTGGTCTTAGAATTAATCTGAATAAAAGTATACTCTTTCCAGTGAATTCACAAGCATATAATATTAAATTAGACACCCTACCTTTTACCATAGCAGATCAGTTTAAATACCTAGGGGTAAATATCACAAGTAAACATAAAGCTCTTTATCAACAAAATTTTGGCGTCTGTATGGAAAAAATTAAGCAAGACTTGCATAGATGGTCAACCCTTCATCTCACTCTAGCCGGAAGAATTAACATTGTTAAGATGAATATCCTTCCTAAACTTCTCTTTTTATTTCAAAACATTTCAATATATATCAATAAATCGTTTTTTAAACAGTTAGATTCAATAATAACCTCATTCATTTGGAACTCAAAACACCCACGTATCCGAAGAGCGACCCTACAAAGACCTCAGGCAGAAGGTGGCATGGCTTTACCTAATTTTCAGTTTTATTACTGGGCAGCAAACATACTAGCCATAAAAACCTGGACACAAATAAATGCACATACACAGGCTTGGTCCGCAATAGAAGTAAAATCCTGTAGTACTTCTTTATATTCCCTGCTCTGCTCTCCAATAAATGAAAGTTATCGCAAATATACTAATAACCCAATTGTGCTTTACTCACTCAGAATATGGAACCAAATTAGGAAGCATTTTAAGATGGAAAATCTTTTATCAGTGGCACCTCTGCAAGAGAACCACCTCTTTCAACCTTCGCAAGTATATCCAGTTTTTAATACCTGGAAAAGTTTTGGGATTAAAATGCTCAGAGATCTTTATATAGACAACATATTTACATCTTTTGAACAATTACGTTCAAAATTTAACCTCCCAGCTACACATTTCTTTTACTGTCTTCAAATTAGAAATTTTGTTAAACAGAAATTGCCCGATTTCCCCTACCTTGCACCCTCCACACTGCTGGAAAAAATACTGCTCAATTCCGAGGAAACAAACACTATTTCCGCAATATATAAAATCTTATTAGAGTCCCTACCTTTCAAAGATCCAAGAGGACATTGGGAAGAAGATCTTTTAATCAATATATCAGAAAAGGAGTGGAAGGTAGCAAAGCAGAGAATTCACTCGAGTTCTATATGCGCAAAGCATAGAATTATTCAACTAAAAATTATATATTGAGCTCATCTGTCTCGCTTAAAACTGTCCAAAATGTTTCCAGGCCAGGATCCAACCTGCGAGCGCTGCAACCAAGCTCCTGCCTCACTGGGTCACATGTTCTGGGCCTGCACCAAACTAACATCATTTTGGACAAAATTTTTTAAGTGCCTCTCAGACAGCCTTAGTATCACAATCCCTCCTAACCCATTAACAGCTGTGTTTGGTGTCCTTCCAGATGGACTGGAATTGGAGAAGGACAAGCAAACGGTGATTGCATTCACTACACTCTTGGCACGCAGACTTATTTTGTTAAATTGGAAGAATCCTAATTCTCCTCTTATAAGTCAGTGGGAAACCGATGTTTTATATTATTTGAAATTGGAAAAAATCAAATTTTCAGTTAGAGGATCTGTACAAAATTTTTTCAAAACATGGCAGGATTTAATCAATATTATTTTAGAATAAGAGAAATAACTATTATTGCATTTAACTCCCTTCTCCATCTCTTATTTATATAGATATTTACTTCTCCCCTTCTTTTGTCTAATGTTGCCTTATTAAAAAGCTTAAAGAAATTTTCCTTTAGCTAAGCTCTCCTTCTCAGGGGTGGGGTTTGATTTGTTTTCAAATTTGTTGGGTTATAAATTGATCTGTTTGTATGGAATGATTACAATGAAAATTAATAAAATAAAAATATTAAAAAAAAAAAAAAAAAAAAAGAAAATAGTTTACTGTCAAATAATGCAAAGAGTACGCGACACGTGTTTCCCCCTTATTCTTGGCTCATCAGGCGTACACACTCACTGCACTCGCTTACGGTAATCGAACCTCAGATGTCAGCGCTAGAGGGGCTTCGCAGCGGTGAAGTATTGCTTTTAAATTTTAATTAAGAAGAAAAGAAAACCTTTTTAAATTGAGGGAAAATATACCAATAACAATTTGTTAAGGATCTGTTTTTTTGTGAAGCTTCCTTTACACAGCCTCTCCGCTGTTTTATAAACGAACGCCATATAAGGCCGTCCTTTCTCCTTCACAGTCAGTTCACGTGATTACGTGGGAGGCGTGATGACGCGATACGCAACTCCCGCAACCCCGCCTCCCACGGCCAGCGAGCTGCAGTCCATTACTGTATATGGACAAAAAAGAGGTTCCAGTTATGACCGTTACGCTTTGAATTTCGAAATGAAACCTGCCTAACTTTTGAAAGTAAGCTGTAAGGAATGAGTCTGCCAAATTTCAGCCTTCCACCTACACGGGAAGTTGGAGAATTAGTGATGAGTGAGTGAGTGAGTCAGTCAGTCAGTCAGTCATTGAGGGCTTTGCCTTTTATTAGTATAGATTTAATATATATAGTATAGCATCAGTATAGTAAAGTATAGTATCTGTAGCAATATAACAGTAAGTAAGCTTGATGCTATAGATGTTTTGGTGTCGGGCGATATATCTCGTCAATGTTGTAACAGCCACGATACATTCTGCTATATCTGTGGCGAATATACACTTGCGTCTCAGAGATGTTGGATGACTGCTCTTGTGAAGAAAGCTATATCTGTATTTCGGCTTCAAAACTGGTGATCAAGACAAGGAATGGGCGCCTCACATTTGCTGTGCGACATGTGCTGTCAGTCTGAGAGCCTGGCTCAGAGGCACTCGAAAGACGATGCCGTTTGCTGTTCCGATGATATGGCAAGAACAAAAAGACCATGTGACAGACTGTTACTTCTGTTTGACTAATGTGTCTGGTTTCTCTTCCAAAAACAAGAAATCAATTGAATATCCTAATCAGCCTTCAGCAATGAGACCCGTTCCACATGATGACAGTCTTCCAATTCCGAAACCACCAGAGGATTGGACCTTAGACGAACCAGATGAAGAAACTGCAATGCAGGGTACTGACAGTGACATTGACCCGGATTTTGAACTGTGCTCATCAGGCGATCCACATCTGATAACACAGTCCGAATTGAATGATTTGGTCAGAGATTTGGGTCTGTCAAAAGCAAAAGCCAAGCTGCTGGGTTTGAGACTGCAGGAATGGTGTTTGCTGTCACCAGGTACGAAAATTTCTGTGTTTCGAGGCTGACATCATGATATAACCAAATTTTTTGCACAAGTCGACAGTCTCTGTTTCTGTTGTGACATTGAAGGATTGTTCTCGGCCTTGGGTTGTGATCACAACCAGGAAGAGTGGCGTCTCTTCATTGACTCATCAATGTTAAGCCTGAAAGCTGTTCTGCTACACAGTGGCAATGTTTATCCTTCAGTACCTGTTGGCTATGCAGCACACATTAAAGAAACATATGAGAATATGGAACTGTTGCTGAAGCACATCCAGTATAGCAGGTACAACTGGAATATCTGTGGAGATCTTAAAGTCGTTGCTCTGTTACTAGAACTACAGCTTGGCTATACAAAGTACTGTTGTTTCATCTGTGAATGGGACAGCAGTGCCAAAGACTATTCTCGACAGAACTGGCCAATCCATAAAAAGTCAGTTCCAGGACAGAAAAATGTGGCACATGAATCGCTTGTCGACCTGGCAAAGATATTTTTGCCTCCTCTTCACATAAAACTGGGACTCATGAAGAATTTTATGAAAGCATTGAACAAGGTAGGTGAAGGTTTTCGTTATTTAAGACAGATGTTCCCAAGAATAACTGACGCCAAGATCAAAGAGGGCATTTTTGTTGGCCCCCAGATCAGACATGTTATGAGTGACAAGCGGATTGAAGATCTGTTAGTTGGGCTGGAAAAAATTGCCTGGAAAGCCTTCAAAGACATTGTTGACAATTTTCTGGGCAATTACAGAGCCCCAAACTACATTCAGCTGGTAGACAAACTTCTCAAAGCATACAAGACAATGAAGTGCAACGTGTCACTCAAGATTCATTTCCACCACTCACACTTGGACTTCTTCCACACAAATCTCGGTGCTGTCAGTGACGAACACGGTGAAAGGTATCACCAGGACATGGTTACGATGGAGAAACGATACCAGGTCAACTGGAATCCATCAATGCTTGCTGACTACTGTTGGACACTGCAACGTGATGCACCAGACATTGATTACAAAAGAAAACCAGGAGCAAAACACTTTTAGTTCTGTTCAATTTAATAGCTTATGCGAAACATAAACGTGACTAAATACATTATTGTCAGTAAACATATAAAAGTCTATTTCTCAGAGTTCCTATGTGATGCAGTAAAACCAAAACTATATTTGTGCATACCAAGTAGGTGCCTGTCACAATTTCGGGAAGCAAGACTTTTCAAAAAAAATGTTGTGCAGTGTAATCATATCTGTAAGATTACATTTGATACAAATAAGGCATTGATCCATTTTGTGTTTTTTTATGTTTATTTTTTTGCTTTGCTATTATCAGCCAAAATAAACAGATCAGTGTGTTATAGTGCCTGGGGCACTTGACTTCCCTTTATAAAGTTGTTGGTTTAAACACTAACAACTTTTGCCTTGTGCAAGTTTTCAGATGACTCTCCCATGCATTTATTTTGTGATGATTTCGTGCTTTGGACCTTTTACCTGCCTCTTTCAATTCTTTGTTATGTACCTGTTTCTTTCTTTGTTCCTCTTGCCTATTTTGATACTTAATTTTTTTGATTCCCATTCTTAAATATTTCCTTTGATTTTACCTACTTGTTATGCTTCTTCTTTGATCTTGATCCTTATTTGCTTGTTAGTCCAGCCTTGCATAGCTGGGTGAGTATGACAGATCATTACTTTAATTCCCAATCATATAAATCTTCTTCCTTGCCTCAAAGGTCGATGACAAGGGAGCTATGATGGAAGGGCACGTGAATCTCAACATGCAGTCATGTATTGATTATATGGATTGCCAGTTTCTCTTCTTCTTTGTAGGACTTAATCTATTAAATAGGGGATAGAGCAGGAGCCTTCATTCACTTTTATCAATAGGTAGCTCAATAGAAAACCACTAAATATCTAAATTGTGTTAGGTCAACTACTAGAGTATACAACTACCATTTTAGATTTTAGTGAATGGCTTGAATGCGAGACAAGGATTCCATTAAAGTCTAGACTTGAGTAACAGGTGAAAAAGATAAGAACATGGTTGTAAATCCAAGTGGATTTATACTTTGACTAATCCACTCTCTAGCCTTGATGACTTACTGTATGTGGCCAAAGGTTTTGAGAATGACACTGCCTCAGTGTTTTTAGATCTTTTTGTCAGATGTTTCTATGGTATACTGAAGTATAATTACAAGCAATTCATAAGGTTCAAAGGCTTTTATTGACAGTTACATTAAGTTTAAGCAAAGAGTCAATATTTGCAATGTTGGCCCTTCTTTTTCAAGACCTCTGTAAATCACCCTGGCATGCTGTCAATCAACTTCTGGGCCAAATCCTGACTGATAGCAGCCCATTCTTGCATAATAAATGCTTGGAGTTTGTCCAAATTTTGTGGGTTTTTGTTAGTCCACCCGTCTCTTGAGGATTGACCACAAGTTCTCAAGGGATTAAGGTCTGGGGAGTTTCCTGGCCGTGGGCCCAAAATTTTGACGTTTTGTTCCACAGGCCTCTTAGTTATCACTTTTGCCTTATGGCACAGTGCTCCATTATGCTGGAAAAGACATTGTTAGTCACCAAATTGTTCTTGGATAGTTGGGAGAAGTTGCTCTGGGAGGATGTTTTATTACCATTCTTTATTCATGGCTGTGTTTAAAATCTCAAAAAAGCCTTGATTGATTTGATTGAAATTTGGTGATGTTATAGAAAAAAGAAAATTTGCTGACACGTGTTTTATTTGTCAATATTTATTAATATTATACTAATTTACATGCTCTGCACTGTGTTGAGAGTGTGCTTTATGCAAATGAATGATGCAGCAGATGTGATTGGTAGTTAATAGCACCACTAACCAATAGGGTGGACGGATGACTGAAGGATGTGTAGTGATCTGGACAGGAAAAAAAAGACACAATTAAGTTGTGAAAGGGAAAGATAAAGTTCGGCAAAGCTGAATAATAGAAATCCACAACCTCAGGGTTTTAAGATCAAGGTCCAAAACCTTAACCACTGCATCACACTGCCTGCCAATAACATTAGCTTATTATATATTGAACAGCACTTAGTTACATATTACTTTTGATAGACCCAATTAACCAATGGCACTTTAACCAACACCCATTGTCTTACAAACAGTCCTAGTGAAGCAGGGTAATACAGCCAATGTGTGTGTTTTTGTGTGTGTGTATATATATATATATATATATATATATATATATATATATATATATATATATATATATATATATATATATATATACACGCATACATTGTGATGGACGACCGGCTACAGACTCCGGTTGCCACCCCCAGGCCGCCAGGAGGAGCCCTCCGGACACCATAACCTTGGGGGAGCGGTGGGATAGCAGATACACCGTTCCCCCAAGGTTCGCTGGGGGATCTCGACAACCTAGCCAAGGTCCGGATAATGCGTCCTCCTGGAGGAGGACGTCCCTCGCGGGGATCGACGCTCTGCCCCAGTTGTCTTCGCTAAGGGGGGGGAATTGTGATCGACGACCGGCTACAGACTCCGGTCGCCACCCCCAGGCCACCAGGAGGAGCCCTCCGGACACCATAATCGTGCCCCGAGTTCCAGCAGGGCCTCATGGACTTTGTAGTTTATATACACAGCCCTGCTGGATACCTTAGGGGCCAACGGGAGTCGCTGTAGGGGGGCTAGTGGGCACTTATGTGCCCTATAACCCGGGAGTGCGTCATCATCACGTGACTGGAAGGAACAACGTGCTCCCGGGCTGAAGAAAGGACTGTTTACCCTGACCCGGAGGGAATAAGGACTTGTGGGTTCGGCCAGGAACCACTTCCGGGTCAGGGCATATAAAAGGACTGTGGGAAAGTCCAGACACTGAGCTGAGCTGGGAGGTAGGGTGGCAAGTGTCTGGGCGAGGAGGAGAGAGTATTGTAGTAAGAGAATTGTGTTTATGAGTAGTGTGGTGTGGAGAGTGCTTTGTGCATGATTTAATAGTAAAATAAATACTATTTATACATTCACCTGGTGTTCAGAGTGGTACCTGAGGGTGTTAGAGGTGGCTCCACGCCTCTACTGCTACAACATATATATATATATATATATATATGTATACACAAAGTATGTACATTGGGGCCATAATGGTGGCACAGTGGTTAATACTATTGCCACTTAACTATGGGCTGAGAGGCAAAAGTACTAACAACCATGGTTCTACACATATGGGTTCAAATCTCCTCCTCTACATTGCATGTGTGCATGCTTGTGCCCTGAATTAGAGTGTCTCTCCAACTGGTTTCAGTTCCACCTAGTGCCTGATGTTGCTAGAAGAGTCTCCATCCCTTTGCAGCTGATATTAAATAAGTAATCAAATAATTAAATGGGGGCGGCACGGTGGCGCAGTGGTAGCGCTGCTGCCTCGCAGTTAGGAGACCCGGGTTCGCTTCCCGGGTCCTCCCTGCGTAGAGTTTGCATGTTCTCCCCGTGTCTGCGTGGGTTTCCTCCGGGCGCTCTGGTTTCCTCCCACAGTCCAAAGACATGCAGGTTAGGTGGATTGGTGATTCTAAATTGGCCCTAGTGTGTGCTTGGTGTGTGGGTGTGTTTGTGTGTGTCCTGCGGTGGGTTGGCACCCTGCTTGGGATTGGTTCCTGCCTTGTGCCCTGTGTTGGCTGGGATTGGCTCCAGCAGACCCCCGTGACCCTGTGTTCGGATTCAGCGGGTTGGAAAATGGATGGATGGATGGATAATTAAATGGGCACATTGTGTTTATAATGCTGATCTACTTAAAGTCAGCTCACCAGTGGCAACCAATGCTAGTCAAGTATTAATAAGTTACAAACAGTCCCACGTACAGAGGAGTTTTCTGCATTCTTATTGAGACATTCAGCATTATTATTCCCTTGTATTCTTATACTTCAAAGTAGGTCCAAAATAATATCATCAACTATATTCTGAAATAATTTACCAACTCTTCACTCTAGCATTCTTTACGCACACAACCCCAGACCCATCAACACAGTCCATATATTAGATATAATAGGTAAACAATTTAGCAGAAAGTAGGAATATGGTATACAGTACATACATTCAGTGCTATAAAATATCAATGTATCAGCAGAGACATATTGAATGCATCAGGTTCCCTGAACTTTTTATTGCTTTTCCTGCCAAGTTTCATTTTGCAGCTGTGTAAATTTGACATGTGAATGAGGTGGTCAGAATTCAGTTAATGGGACACCTGCCAGTGATAAGAGCACACTAAGTCCTACCAGCCTGCTGCATTTATTAAGTCAGTCGATATTGTTTGCTAAATACAGGATTCACCATACTGGACAGTACTGTATATCCAATAGAGTATATAAGTCCTATTTACTTGATGTAGAAGGTTCCCTCATCATTATATTATGTATCTGTGTATAAGAATATACACATATCATGTGCTGTCCATGGTCTAGGAGCTGAGGATTAGACCATGTGTGTGGGGGCATACTACATAATATCTCCTGTGTGGAGCTGTGAGTGAGTCAGCTGTCTGCAGACAAGATAGAGAATTAAATAATCCTCTGGAATAGACAATTGTTCTATGTTAAGAGTAAGTCATCAGAGAAATATGTTTTTAATTATTGCATCTCCTTTGTTAAAGCGCAACGTCGTTAGTCAGGATCTTGTTAACCGAGTCATGAATGTATACTAAACTCTTTACTCCATAATATTAGAAGTGCTGTTCTTTACATCGAATCACTCAAACATGTGGGGATGTGTTGACATCTAAAAGCTGACCAGCTTCTGGGTTTGGAGTTTGACATGCTGATTGCTGTTGTAGAGGTGGAGAGGATGCTTACTACCACTATTCACAAAAACATCTTCCTACTATACAAGAATCACCAAGCGGGCAACTGAGCTCAAGTCTGGGAACCCAAAGGTCCTCACTAGAAATGAACTAACTAAACACTTGAAGTCACTCTGTCTAGTGCTCATAGAGAAGGAACTGACTGTGATGATTTTCTTTCTTTCTTTCTTTCTTTCTTTCTTTCTTTCTTTCTTTCTTTCTTTCTTTCTTTCTTTCTTTCTTTCTTTCTTTCTTTCTTTCTTTCTTTCTTTCTTCTCCCACCTCAATATGATGTCGCTCTGTTTGATCTTCATACTGAGCTCAATACAGCTCGGTCCTGCACTTAATCCCCAGTTAAACTCTTTTCCTTTAAATCTTTTACTTTATCCATTCACCTACAGTTTGGCCTCCTTCACTTTTTCTTCTCATGTACTTCCATTTTGCCATTACTCTTTTGTCCACATATTCAGGCTACCACTAGTCCTAGATATTTAAATTTATCCACTCTTTCCAACAGCTCTCCCTGCAGGCTAACTTCTGCATCCTGATCATCACTGGACTTTGATAATACTGTTAATAAAACTGCAAGAAGTGTAAAACAGGAGCCTCCATAAAGTAGTATAACTGATTTATTAATTATTCATTTATCTTTCCTTATCTGGTTGTGTCTTCCACTGTGTTTAGACCTAGGGCCTCATGTATAAACGGTGCGTATGCACAGAAATATTGCGTACGAACGTTTCCATTCTCAAATCGCGATGTATAAAACCTAAACTTGGCGTAAAGCCAAGCACATTTCCACGGTACCTCATACCTTGGCCTACACAATTTCTCCGCTCGATTTTGCAGACTGGTGGCACCCAACGTCAAAGCAATGCTACTGTTCCTGTGTGGTCACCCTTTCTTTCTTAGACCCACATTCCTGACGCGGCTTTATAAATACACTGAAATTAACTGCATATTGTTTATTAGTGTAATGCATCTGATTGTAATTAACCTGCAGCAATATAATGGTCCAGGGAATAGCCATAGTATTCCAAATACCATAACTGCTTTAGCGTTGTTACGCTCACTGCATCTTCTTCTTCTTTCAGCTACTCCCGTTAAGGGTTGCCACAGCGGATCATCTTTTTCCATATTACTCTCACTGCACCACTCGGAGTATTTATATCACTGTATCTGAGTGGGGAATCACAGCAGCAGCTGATCGGAAAGAGAATGATCGGTATACAGTTTCAAGCACACACTACCTCAACCACGGCAAAACGTGTCAAAGCCATTCCGGTACGGACCTCGTGTTTCAGAAACAGTTTCATCCCAAGAACTATAAACGCCGCTGGTGCTCTGTTCACGGATAGCTCCTGCCTTGCGCTGTATTATTGCTGGTGCTGATGCGAAACTGGAAGGATAGACGCATAGAATGATTAAACATGTACTACAAAGATATTTCAATGTTCCTTAAAAGTTTTGAAGAATCGGCTTTCTGAGCTTACAGATGGCTTAACGTCTATTACAGAGCTGATTGTGTGGCGATTGGGTATTTGGAGAAAATAAAGTAAGGACAGGAATTGGAGGTTAGTACGTTTGAAAGAGACAGTACTTCTGTAATAAATTATTTCATCGAAGGTTGCACATGGCGCAGCAAGCCTCTTGCGTGAGATATGAATAATCACTGTGCCACCGTGTTCCCATGTTTAATAACATGCTTTCATTCCTATCATCATGAAAAAGATATCACATATACATCTCAGTATTTTAATTATTCAGAGAGCTGTAATATCACGAATGCAATGGATTCTGTGTCCTGTCAGAGAAAGAGAAACAACGGAAGCACGTAGTGATTCACACACATAGAGCACATAGAAGATCAAATACAGAACAAAGCATTTAACGTGCTACTTGAGAAACTAGTAAAATAAACGATTTTAAGATGAAGTTTATGATGTTCTACTTTAATGACAAAATAAACTACGTGATTAAAGTGGACATTTCGAGATTAAAGTTGACATTTCGTGCTTTTTTTCCCAATGTGTGCCTATTTTTTTTCTCTGTACCCTAATAAGCTTTCATATGACACTCAGACAGTGGGCTACGAGTCGCCTTTTCACGCCGACATTGATATGTGACTTCTTTTTTATTTCGGGCACTGTGCGACTTTGTGATCTTGAGCTTTTGAGTTTCTCCGACACTATGTCACTTGATCAACTTCCTTTTGTTGATTATACCACTGTTTAAACCAACAAATAGTATGTTTTTCCTTTGCCTCCACTTGGTATTTGCTGAAATTCTTATATTTTCCCCCGTGCTTTTCCCATTGTCTTTTCACTTTGCTGAATGCAAAGTGTGTATAGGCTATTGTGCTTTTCATTGATTGCTAGCTCTTCATGCGTAACATGCTAATCCCACACTCAAATTACTGTTGTTTAAACAAATTGCTTTTTGTTACATGCTGTGTGCTATCTACTGAGCTAGTATAATTAAGTCATTTGACTGTGTTTGATGTCCCATAAATACAAGTAAACTTTTAGCATTTAGTTGAATAATGCCCTTACTTTATGTGTCTGTTGGTTGGTTCCAACAAAACACTGAACATAAAAAGATGATAAACCTCATTGTTAGAATCTTACCAATAGATTAGCTTAATTGATGGAATTATTTTTCATAGAGTTTAAAAACAGAGAAAATAAAGAGAAATACAAACAAACAAATGGAGGATCAAACACTTACAAATAAATACATAAATAAACAACTCCTCCTAGAACTGACCTTGACATGATGGGGGATCTATATGCCTCAGTGATCCTTAGACCTACAGTATGTTGACTAGAAATGAGTGGTCCTGACAGGGGTACTTATTAAGCATGGCAAATTAGTCTAACAATAGAAGCCAAACTAAAAATGACCCACTAAAAAGCACTCATGATAGTCTTAGGTAGATTGAACAGGAATGCCCGGGTCCCTTGTATGGAGTTAGGTCTGAAAATAGAGTTTTCTAGCGTGTGCCTAGTGATTGGGTGGAGGTACCACATGTGCTCACCACCCATAAGATGAAAGATAATGGTTGAGTGACAGGAAAGGCTGGAACTGAATCAGGCATACCAGACCTTGACAGTGAAAACTGACTTTTGGGACACACACGTCTGTGGTGGGGATGGAGCTCTAGCTCATGCATGAGACTGAAATATACCAGCTATGTATGCTAGGCCTCACCTCTATTGAAACTGACATCTTAATTAAGGGTGAAATTGTCATCCTAAAAAAGCACAGAGCGAGTGTGGGGAAATCTAGAAGCCTCTGGCTTGATATCAATCATTCACTTTCAGTTTGTTTTCATATACAGGAGATGGCAGAGATGAAAACTTTGCATGTGTGCAAATAACAACAATTGGAAGTCTTACGCCTTTTATCGGATGTTAGGTTCAGTGCTCGAAAGGTTATCATCTACTTACTCTGTAGTCTCCCTGAGAGACTTGAACATGTATATGTTTCATGAATGATGGGCACAGGGCCTAGACGTGGCAGACTGTAATGGTGGCTGCCATAACTGAGGGATAGCACTCTCCAGATTCCCTGGGAAAGTTTATGCTGGTCTTCAGTCCAATAGATGAACCTCAGATCTAAGAGGAGCAAAGAGGATTCTGTCTTGCCCATTAAACAGTGGACCACTCCCTACCTTTGCACAGATATTTGAAAGGTCAGGGAAATTGCCCAGTCCTTTCTACATATCCATCCATCCATTTTCCAACCAGCTGAATCCGAACACAGTGTCACGGGGGTCTGCTGGAGCTAATCCCAGCCAACACAGGGCACGAACCAATCCCAGGCAGGGTGCCAACCCACCGCAGGACACACACAAACACACCCACACACCAAGCACACACTAAGGCCAATTTAGAATTGCCAATCCACCTAATCTGCACGTCTTTGGACTGTGGGAGGAAACTGGAACGACCGGAGGAAACCCACGCAGACACGGGGAGAACATGCAAACTCCACGCAGGCAGGACCCGGGAAGCGAACCCGGGTCTCCTAACTGTGAGGCAACAGCGCTACCACTGCGCCACCGTGCCACCCATCCTTTCTACATATGGTTTGTAAATTTCTAAAAAAGATCATGACCATGTTCCCCAAAAATCTTGCAGTAGGTGCTTTAAGAGTATGGGCTGCTGATGTGTGCCTTTGTGTTTCTGTAGTAGGAGAGCAACCTGTTGCTAAGTTGACTGTGTTTGGATTATACTGAGAGTGGGTCTTGTCTTCTGTTCTGTTCATGATTTTCATGCATAGCTGAGGCTTGGAGAGTATTTAGTATGAGATACTAACAACTGCATCTCAGCTATTTGCAGATAACACAGTCCACTCAGATTGCAATGTTCTGTGTACGCTGGAATGGATTGTAGCTGAGAAATAAGGGGCTGGGAAGAGAATCAGCAACTCCATACTTGAAGTCATGGTTCTCTATCAGAACCTCAGCCAAAATTATGTTCTTAGGCAGAGGTGTTGGGTTCACTCTCTGTGACAGGGTGAGGAGCTCAGCAATATGGGGGTAGCTTGGAGTAGGATCTATATTGGTCCAGAGGAGCTAGTTTAGGTGGTCTGGGCATGTCGTCAGAATTCCCCCTTGGCCCCACCTATAGAAGGTGTTGAAGGGACAAAAATCAGGGTATACCCAGGTTGCGCTTGGAAGGATTATATTTGTTAGCTGGCCTGGCAGTGGCTGGATTTTCTCCAGAAAGTTGTTGAGTATGGGGTGCCCTGGTCAGTCTAGCATCATTTATTCAGTGTATTACTACTGTGATGAATCTTTAGGATGAGTGGTGTGTGGTAAAGTGAGGTCCGCGGCTGATCAGCACTTTTTTAAATAAATAGTCGCTGCACACGCGTCTTGGTAGGAGGGGGCGTGGTAGTGTGTCAAGAGCGGTTCCCGGGCACATTGTGGGAGTGGGTGGTTCTAAACTAAGTGCACAGGTGTAAGATCGTCCGTGACTCTAATTGGAGCTGGGAGCTGCTAATTGACACAGCTGTGCCATGTCCCCATTTTAAAAGGGGAAGTGCAAGTGCAAGGAAAAAAAGAAAGGAAAACGAATGGAGGTTGAATAGAGAAGAAGGCAGGAGGTGGAAGGAGCCGTTGCGGGAGTGAGCGAGCAGAGGACAGCAGGCTCGAGGGTGAGAAAGCAGGCAGCTAGGAAGTGAGCCCCAAAGAAGAGTGTGTTGACAACACTCGGTGAGGGGGTGGGGGCTAGTTGGAATAGGTCGCTCCGGGTGAGTTGTTCCAAGGAGCGGGAGTGACCAGGAGTTTTCATAGCCCACTGTGGAAGACCAGGAAGGCAGCGGGGGGTTGAGAAGGCTTGGGAGGAGAGCCCCAGCATGAGAGCCCTGGTCGTTGGAGACCCAAGTCTTAGTCCGGTGAGGGAACTTGTCCATAGCCTTGGGACGGCAGGCAACCGGACCTGAGGAAAGTCAGCTGCATCAGCTGTTAGGGTGATTGCAAGGCACGGGATAAGCAGGGGAACCGCCAGTGTTAAAAGATAAAGGCACCAGGTTTTTAAAAAGGACTGTTCCTGTAAATTGTTTTTAACCATTTTTAATGGATTTATTTATTGGGATTATTTTAACCTCTACCCTTTCACCTGCTTTTATGGATTATTTATTTATGAATTTATGAATTTTGAAGCACTGCACCTGACTCAGCCCTTTCCTGTTTCCCTGCTATATGTCACAGGGTTGACAGAACGAGGTGTCACTCTGCAGGCAGAGCACGACATGGCCAGAACTCCTGTGATATTGCAAAAACCAATTACGAAGTCTAATTGTGGCTATTTTATTTTAATTTGTTGCCTCTGTGCCATTGGGCGCTTGTATTTTTGGTTAAGACACAACAAGTAAACAGGGACAACCAAATAGCCCCCCCCCCTCCCAACATTTCTTTGTCTGGGACTTATAATTCTTCACTTGCCCTCAATATATATAAAACAAAATAGCAGAAATGAAGAGAAGACTGGCCCGCTTTGCACCGCCTCCAATGGGGTAGAGGATTTTCATTCGCTTCTCATTATGTGGATTATTCTTTGTTATGAGTATGCAGTAGGTAATTATCTGCACACAGAATCCTTCTATAAGGGAACAGCAGTTTGAAGGAATGTGCAGTGACAAAAGAGTTTTGATCTAAAATTGAATTTTTTTTTATTTTTTACATTAATCTAAAAATTGCACTCAGCTAGGCAAGAATGTACAATCTCTTGTAAACCAGCAAATATTTCAAATATTTTTCCATTTTTAATATCACAATGTAATAACTAAACACAAGCCAATTTATTAAAAAAAAAAACACAGCAAATACAATCCAAGAAGCCGAAAATTCAGCCTCCACACAACACGACTCATGGAGCTGTAAAAGAAGAGAGTCTCATCTAAAGTAGTTGTTTACATAGAATAAAAGAGCAAATACAACAAAAGCGTTCAGCACAGATGTACTTTTAATCATAGTAATGAATTCTTGCAAAATTATGACAAAATGTGGATCCTTTGATTTTTTATAGTTTGAGATAATATTAAGCATCACTTTCATGGAGCAGAATGAGATTCCACGCAAGCTGGGTGGTATAGAATTTCACGAAAGAGTAATCAAAGCGCAATGCAGTGTTAAACTAACCATAAGAGCGATTTTAAGGCCATCCAAGAGATTTATATTCAACTTGTTGGCTGAAATGACTTAACTGTTGGCCATTTCCGAATCATGTGGCCTAGTGATGCAGGTAGCTCTGGGTATATTTTAGGCAGTTTTAGATGGACCTTAGTTGAGTTATGTTGTGCTTTGCACATTTTAAACTGGAATGTATTTTATGAATGGCTGAATTCCATGCCTAGACTTCAATTACATTTCAAGCTAACCTTATTCCAACTCTCACGCATGAGTAGCTGGACTGACCTGAAGGCCTCCCTAGGCGGCATGGCAGTCTAAAGCAAGGTGGGTCCAAGTATAGATCTGCAGTACACACGCTCACACCTGCACAAGGCAGCCTTTCATGGTGTCTTCAGTCTGCAGGTGGAAACTCAAATCCCCAGGGGAATACAAAGTGCATTTAGAGAAATCACAGGAATTGCATTGTTAAGATGGCACAGAGAGAAATGAAGCTAAAAGTCCAAGTGCCATGATGTCAAAATGTATTACGTCACTTCACCACACAGCTTGTACTTGTACCTTGTACAAAATTGTGCTGTATAATTTGTTTGATGTAAATCACCACTCTGTTCTGCTTAACGGACAACAGAATTTTAGAGCGGACCACTCAGCAAGACAGTATGTCATAAAGACACCAAATTAACAATGTTCTCAAATACTGGAGTTACTGTATTCTCACAATGCTTGCCACATTTTATTCCAACCCAATTGTTAGTTGGAGGTCTATTATCTTTCAGGCCATCTATTGAAGTCGACAACTATGATAAACTCAGAAATATCCAAGTGGTGTGGTTCAATTCTTAGCAGAAATGAGAGCTTATTTAATTTATTTTCTTTTTAACTGTGATCACATTTTAATTCATTTGCTCATGCATGGTAACACAGTGAACACACAAATGTTTATTTTTATAGCAGCAATTGACAATGAGCAGTCACGGGCAGAAAATAAAAGGGTGGCCAGCAGTGGAGCAGGCCCTTTTTCTTCTGAGAGAGTTCATGCATTGCCAGAACTTCATTTGTGGAGGTCAGACTTTTGGTAGGAGGCTATCCCACTACCCATAGGAATAAACCGAGCAGGAACCCTTGATTTTGTAATGTGCTGCTCCATTACAAGACACACTCACACTCACTCACACATGTCTGCACTCACCCATAATGTCACCATTCAACTCAACCTAGCATTGAAGAGGAAAGCTGGAGCACCGGCGGCAAGGCCACTGTTCTGCTGAGCAGATGGAGTTAAACAGGGACCAGAAGAACAAACATGAGTCAGAAACAAGCATAGTTCATATCCAAGGAAATCTATTTGCTCTTTTGCCAAATCAAAAAAACAAAACCCTAAATCATAGTCAAAGTTCGTTATTCATTTTACCAGGAAACCATATAAGAAAACCACCACACTTGCTAATGTGACAGTCTTTATCCACACCTCAAATAACTTGATAACACCCAAGGCTGGCTTTTAAAGCCATTGTAAAGGTAAAGCCACATATGACACGTTTCCATTCAAACTCACGAAAAATGGCGGCATCCAAGAAAGCCAAGATGATATCAGGAAAAAAAAAATCATTCTTGAAAAGGAAACCAAATTTAAAAAAAAATAATGTTGTAAAAGAATTCCTTTACACAAAAAAGAAACATAACTGCCATTATTTTATTCACATAAGGAAATATTTTTAAAAAGTAAAATAATCACAACACCCACACAGATATGGAGATAACATGCCAAACCACACATCAACCAAGGCAGCCTTTGAGCCCAGTCCTCTGAAGCTGTGAGGCAGCCGCAGCAATCACTGCTTCACTATGCCACTGTCATCAATGAGGTTAAAGCTGTACTTAAACATTTCAAAATATAAAAAACAGTGAGTGTGGGTGGGCTAATTCAGCACAATGCGAAATTATCTATAGGATACGGAGGCTGAGGTGATACCTCAATGATGATGATGATGGTCTTGAAATGATAGATGAAATTCTGGAGACTTCCTGTCTGTCTGAGAAATGTCAGTTGACCATCAGGGTCACATTTCTCTTGCACAGGCACATGTATATCAGTTTTCAGTTGTTTTTAAAAAATACTGAACTACATCGATAATAAAATCTCATCTTTTAGGAAATTCTTTCATCAACTATCAATGTGTGTATCTTATTACATTCTTATTTGGAAAATGAAGAATGATTGTCAAATGAGCAGACATCTGTGTGGAAGTCTAGGCAGATGTGTGTGCTGAAAGCTGGTTTAAAATTTTAAAAATGCCATTCCAGTAGTTTCATGGCATTTCTGGGAATGACATAATTGGCGTCACTGACACATATATAAACCACTGTGCACCAGACACGTCATTATCTAAGTTTGTGGACAGCCTTTTATGACTGGGTGTATTCCAAGTGCTTTAGTATTTCCAGGTTCGGATTTTTCACTTTTGATTCCTTACAATGAAGTTTTGATTAATGTGTTGGTAGTGGTGACCGATGGACAGATCTCTGGTTTTTGACTTTGGCTACGGTTAACGTTTCCTCTCCTGGTTGTCCTAATATCTCAATCTCTTTCCTTGTGCAAGGTGTAACTCTGGTGGGCCATTCAGTTAGTGGTGGGTTTAACGTTTGTCCTAGAAAGCTCACTTTCAAAGTCATGCCACCATTTTAATCCATTTATTTATTCATTTTTTAAATGCTCACTCTTTAACCTACCATTGTAATACCACAGCCATTATGTTTACGCAACCTCTAAGTGGGACCCTCTCTCCACACCGCACACTGCATCTTCTCAACATCATTTCAAAGACACGCTTTATTTAACCATTCTTATGTTGGGTAGGCAACAACGTGCTTGTTCTTGATGTATTCCCCTTAAGTGGCTTGTTTAAAAAAAATGGTCTCTAGTGCATATAAGGAAAGGCAGCAAAGACGTTCAATGAATATTAAGTTTCTTATGGTGGCATGTGTGTTCAACATTAAGTACTACACCACAATGCCTCTGAAATAGTATAATTTCATGCATAATTTAGATTTTATTTCCACTTATTATTATTATTATTATTATTAATATTATTATTATTCTATTACATTGCTTTCTTTTCCTTTTTATATGTTACAAAGTCTTGCTTTTTGCTTCCATTTTTATGCCTATCAGTTTGTAAGAAAGTATTTCTTGGGCTCTGCTGGTAGAAAGACTGAGAAAGTTCTTTGCATCCAGAGATTTCCAGCAAAAGGGAGGCAAAACTTCCAGTTAAATGTTTCATATTTATTATACCCAAGGAATATAAACTTAAAGTTATAACAAGCTTTACCACATGCTAGCACTTGAGAAGCCCACAACTTCTAGACCCCAAACACACAGGCATACCATAAACACTGGGATTTTTTTGGTGCTCTGTAACCTTCCACCCTTTAGTCTTCTGCAGAATCCAAAAGTGGCCAGAGCACTGAGAGCACCAATGCTAACCGCTGAGTTAATCTCCAACAGATCTCCAACTGGGTTTTTCTGGCAGAGCACGATACACATTGAAGGCTGAGTCATTATTTGATGCCACCTAAAAATGTCTTGTGGTTGATTTTGGAGTTTTAGCATTGTTGTAGCTTTAAGGAAGTATTGTAAGTGGAAATACTGTATCTTTCAAACAGCATTTCCCAGCACATTCATGTATTAGAGGTCTGTGCCGGATACTGTAATTAACTTTTATGTTTAAGCAAACTTCACAAATGCCATAAAATGATGAGCTATATTTTGAAGTACTGTAAAATACAAGAAACCTGCTGCTCTACTCAATTTTACAGTTAAATCCCTAAAGTGAAGAAGAAATGGTGTCCATATGGACCACATTTATATATGGACTAAATTTATAGATAGACAAATTTGTTGGTACCACTCCACTAAAAAAGCAGAACCCACAATTTTCTCTGAAATAACTTTGAACTCGAACAAAAATCATTGACAATCCATCTTTGTTTATTCCATTTTCAACAAAATTTAGACTTTTGAGTTTTGACTCAAAAGAATATTTCAAATAGTAACACAAATGAAAATGGCAAAAATGATGATCTGATATTTTGTTGCACAGCCTTTAGAGGAAATCACTGCCAACAAGTGAGTCATGGAGCTCTCAATGAGATATCTGCAGCTGTCCACACGTAGTTTGGGCTACTTTTCCTGAACAAACTGCTCCAGCTGTGTCAGGTTTGAAAGGGGCCATCTGCAGTTTCTTTGAACACTTACTTTTTTCATCTGTGGACACAGAACTGATATAACTTGCTAAAAAGCTCCAGTTTTAGGACATTGTTACCCAGAAACAATACGGTTTGTCAAAATGTATTTTAGCATATTCCAAGCTGGCATTTTAATGTTTTTCTATCAACAGTGGAGACCTCCTGGGTTGTCTTCAGTTGAGCCCACTGTCAATCAGAGCAACAGATGGTGCAAACAAACACTGATGGACCCTGGAATTCAGCTTGTATCTCTTCAGGAGTTATCCTTGGCTTTTTGTCTACCATTCTCACTATCCTTCTGCCCATTCTGGGGTCCATTTTTCACTTGCGGACGTGTGCAGGGAGGTTGGTTACAGTAACTTACAGTCTCATGGACGTTAGACTTCTTAATAATATTTGCAGTTGTTGTCACAGGGACACCAAGATACTTGGAGATGGCCTATCATTTTCTTTCTGTTCTTCAGAGACAACTCTCTCCTTTGCTTTATCTTGTCCATGTTCAGTGTGAGACACACGATGATACTAAACAGCAGGTTGACGACTTGTTTCCATTTAAAAAGGCTGAATGACTGATTGCACGATTGGAGGCATATGTGATACTACGGTAATTAAAGAAACGAGCTTGTTTAAAAAATCCTTCTAATCCTGTTATTTTTGATCTTTTCTAGGGGTACCAATAAATGTGTCCAGAGGCCTCATGCATAACACAGTGAGTAAAATTCACACTAAAACATGGCGTACGGACAAAAGCAGAAATGTGCACATACACAAAACAATCCAGATGCATACATCTATGCATTTGCCAACTTCCACGTTCTTCCGCTACATAAATCCCAGTCAGGGTGAAAAGTAATGCACGTGCACACGCCTGCCACCACTCCCCAACTCTCCTCCCAGAAACGCCTCTTTGAATATGCAAATCAATATAAATAGCCCTTAAGTTCAGCATTCTGTGAAAAGGTAATGGCAAAAGCACAGAGGAAAATAGAAGAATTTCAGCAACTGGAGGCTACGTACTATTTGTTGTTTTTAACAGTGGTATAAACAATAAAAGGAAGTTCATCGAGTTTCAGAGAAACTCAAAAGCTCAAGTTCACAAAGTCACACAGTTCCCGAAATAAAAAAGAAGTTGTCAGATATCAAAGTTGCTGTGAAAAGGCGAGTCATAGCCCACCGTCTGAGTGTCATATGAAAGCTTATTAGGGTACAGAGAAAAGAAAAAAAATAGGGAGACTGAGAAAAAAGCTCAAAATGTCAACTTTAATTTTGAAATTTCCACTTTAATCACATAGTTTATTTTGTCATTAAAGTAGAACATCATAAACTTCATCTTTAAATCGTTTAATTTACTAGTTTCTCAAATACCATCGTAACTAAAGTAGCATGTTACATGCTTTGTTTTGTATGTGTTCTTCTATGTGCTATATGTGTGTGAATCACTACGTGCTTATTAAATAGGCTTTCTCTTCCTCTGACAGGACACAGAATCCATTTCATTTGTGATATTACAGCTCTCTAAATAATTTAAATACTGAGATGCATACTAGATATAATTTTCATGATGATAGGAGTTAAAGCATGTTATTAAACATGGGAACACGGTGGCGCAGTGATAGTGATGAGCTGGCGCCCTGTTCAGAGATTGTTCCTGCCTCTCGCAAGATGCTTGCTGCGCCGTGCGTGACCTTCGATGAAATAATTTATTGCAGCAGTACCGTCTCTTTCAAACGTACTAACCCCCAATTCCTGTCCTTCCTTTTCTTTCTCCAAGTAACCAATCGCCACACAATCAGCTCTGTAATAGATGTTAAGCCATCTGTAAGCATAGAATGCAGATTTTTCAAACTTTTAAGGAAGATTGAAATATGTTCATAGTACATGTTTAATTATTCCATCCATCTATCCATCCAGGGTCACACCAGTCCCAGCAAGCATACAGCGCAAGACAGGAACAATCTCTGAACGGGGCACCAGATTGTCACTAGCGCTGCGCCACCGTGGCCTCACATGTTTAATTATTAACAATATAGATCAGTGTTTCCCAAACTTGGTCCTGGGGACCCACTTGGCTGCAGGTTTTTGTTCCAACCAGCTTTTAATCGAACTCCTGGGCTAATTAAATGAACTGTTATTTCTGTGTTTTGGGAACAATAGAATTAGAAAACTAATTGTTTGCTAAAAAATATATATATATTAAAATGTACCTAGCAGTTATATGGGAATAATGTATTTTTTTTCTCTTTAACAATATTTTCATCTTGATTTTCATTCTACTTTTCAAGGTGTTCTAATTGTTTAATTAATCCATTATTTACTAATTAGTGGGTCTGGTTAAAGTGCAGCCTGATTATTCAGTGTTGTTTGCCAGTGTGTCTGCTCTGCTGGTTTTTAATTGTCATTAATAAGTTACAGTGAAGGGAGAAAAAAGAAAAAGCAGAAATATTTCTAAATATCTTATAAATGTAAAAATCACGCTGCTGTGTTTTTCTGAATGTCGAATAAAAGAAAAAAATACCAGCTAATTAAATGAGCTCAGTGTTATCAGGTGTTGTCACTGATTAGGAATCTGGTTGGAACAAAAACCTGCAGCCCCAGTGGGTCCCCAGGACTGAGTTTGGGAAACACTGATATAGATTATTTAAATGATGTTAGCATTTTATCTGTGTAATGTAATAAACATATTTTGCTGCATTTCATCTTAAAAATGATATTATCATCATATGTAAATACACTCTTTATAAAGTGGCTCAGGTTGTGCAATATTATAACTGTATCGCAAGTTTACAGTGCGGTGATTATACTAATAAGTACAGACAGTTCTACAAGGAGCACTTGATGGACTGATCAAGTGCTTTTATAGTTCTTGGGATGAAACTGTTTCTGAACCGTGAGGTATGTACAGTAAAGGCTCCGAAACGTTTGCCATTTGAGAACAGTTCAAAAGACTGTGCGCATGGGTGAGGCAGCGTGTGCTTGATGCTGTCAGTCAGTCATCATCCAACCCGCTATATCCTAACACAGGGTCACGGGGGTCTGCTGGAGCCAATCCCAGCCAACACAGGGCGCAAGACAGGAACAAATCCCTGGGCAGGGCACCAGCCCACCGCAGGGCACACGCACACACAGACCAAGGACAATTTAGGATCATCAATGCACCTAACCTGCATGTCTTTGGACTGTGGGAGGAAACCGGAGCACCCGGAGGAAACCCACGCAGACACGGGAAGAACATGCAAACTCCACGCAGGGAGGACCCAGGAAGCGAACCCAGGTCTCCTTACTGCGAGGCAGCAGCGCTACCACTGTGCCACCATGCCACCCTGTGCTTGATGCTGTATACCGATAATTCTCTTTCTGATCAGCTGCTGTAGAGCTGTGATTCCACACTCAGATGCAGTGGGATAAATACTCTGAGTGGTGCATTGAGAGGAACAACGCTAAAGCAGCTATGGTATTTGGAATAGTTTGGCCATTCCGTGGACCATTATATTGTTACAGGTTAATTACAATCAGATGCCTTAAACTAATAAACAATATGCAGTTAATTTCAGTGTATTTGATAAAGCCACGTCAGGGATGTGGATCTAAAAAAAAAGGGAAACCACACAAAACCACTGCTTTGACGCTGGGTGCTGCCAGTTTGCAAAACCGAGTGGAGAACTTGTGTACGCCAAGCATTTAGCTGGCATGAAAATGTGTGTGGCTTTACGCCAAGTTTAGGTTTTATACATGATGATGTGAGCGTGGAAACGGGCTTACGCAACATTTTTGTGCGCACGCACCATTTATACATGAGGCTCCAGGCCATTTTAGATATCTTTGTAGAATATGCAGTGCTTGATATATTTTCACGCTAGCTTTGCTTTACTGGATGGCATATCAAAGGCCTGAAGGTATACATCGAGCAATTGCTTTTTGTTTAATCACTTTTTACAGGGCATGCAGCCCTTTTTCAATGAGCTCAAAGGGTACCAACAAATCTGTCCACAACTCTGTACATCTCTCAACAGCAAGACAAGAAGAGGTTTTATCCCCTTACAGATATTTTTTTATTTTTAGATGAACATATGAGACATATGAATTTAGTTTGTTTCATGAACTTAAAACTCTTGCACACCCTTCTAAACCAAGTGACAGGATCAGGTGCAGAGCCTCTGTGTGCCATAAGGATATTTATAGGCTATTCATTTTAATTGTTTATATTATGTAATGTTAGAGAGGCATCATTTACTCAAACAGGCGTTGACTTATTAGGTGGGTATTTTTTCCACACTCAACAGAAAATTCACAACTGCAAGAAGGTAAAATGGTGATTCAGTGATTGCTCTTGCCCTATGGGTCACATCTCCCAGTGATTTCACATCTCGGCCTGGTAATGGCCTGTATGGTATTAGCACGATCTCCCCATATCTGTGTACATTTTTCCCCAGGTCCTGTACATTTCTTCATACATCCCAACAACAATGGTGTTACACTAATGGTGACTCTAAACTGGCTCCATATCAGTATGTGTGAATGAGTAGTGTACTTTCCAGAGTTGGTCCCTCCTTTGTGCTCAGTGCTGCTGGCAAAGGCTGTGACTCCAACAGCCCAGAACTGAATTAGAAAATGGATGGACCAATCTGTTACCATTGACAATCTCATGAGGCCACAGCTCATCACTGATGCATTTTTGGAATGTCTCAGATGCTTGGCAAACACAGAATTCTGAAAGTTCCATTTTGTAAAAGAGCATCAAATCCCACACTACGTACAGAGTAATTGTGTCTCAACAGGAATGCACAATAATAAGATGCAGATTTTGCATAAGCTCTGCAGTATTGCATTTATTACACAGTGTACACTTATCCATCCATCCATCCATTTTCCAACCCGCTGAATCCGAACACAGGGTCACGGGGGTCTGCTGGAGCCAATCCCAGCCAACACAGGGCACAAGGCAGGAACCAATCCTGGGTAGGGTGCCAACCCACCGCAGGACACACACAAACACACCCACACACCAAGTACACACTAGGGCCAATTTAGAATCGCCAATCCACCTAACCTGCATGTCTTTGGACTGTAGGAGGAAACCGGAGCACCCGGAGGAAACCCACGCAGACACGGGGAGAACATGCAAACTCCACGCAGGGAGGACCCGGGAAGCAAACCCAGGTCCCCAGATCTCTCAACTGCGAGGCAGCAGCGCTACCCACTGCGCCACCGTGCCGCCCAGTGTACACTTATTTGCTATGTAAATCACATTGTAATGCAGTGCTTTACAACTAGAGCAATATAAGATAAAGACTGACTGAATTATTCGCTGAATAACATTTTTCATGAATGATGAGGTCAGCCTTCTGCTACAGCCTCACTTAAGCCATCTGCTGGTAGCAGCCAAAGGCCCAACAAGTTAGAAATAATCTGTGATCTGAAAGACTTGTCACATAGCCTATATTCTCAATTTAAAAACACTTCCGGTATTGTTAGTCATTTTGGGCTAAAACATAACTCTGCAGCTTTGCAATAATTATAAAGCTGCCAACTGCTGTGGTTTGGCACTCTGCCCGGGATTGGTTCCTGCCTTGTGCCCTGTGTTGGCTGGGTTTGGCTCCAGCAGACCCCTGTGACCCTGTGTTCGGATTTAGCGGGTTGGAAAATGGATGGATGGATAAAGCTGCCAATGTTCAGTAAATTAACTAATTTCACTGCAATGAACAAAAATATCCACCAGAGGGCAGTCAATCCCCACAAAGGTGGGCCAGTAACCTTACATTTAGGCTGCTTCTACCATGGGATGCGGTGACATTCTCAGAAAAGCCATCGATGAAGACACACTTGCCACAGACAGTCCAGCATGTATTATTTTACTGTAACTTCACATGGTCTGACGTGTCATTAAATACGAGCCACAATCTAATTAGCTCCATTTATCCAGTCCTTACCTGTTTACTGTTTAAGTAATGGATTTTGTTACATTTTAATAATATCCACCATTTTATTGCATAAAGTTTGCTGCCAGTTTCATTATGTACACTATTAACCCTGATCACAATTTTTCCAGTTGTTCCTGAAGTGGAGATTAATTGTTTCCACTCATCTATCCATTTTCTTAACCTGCTTATCCAGAGCGGGATCGTGGGGACATTAGAGCTTTTCCCAGAAAGCATTGGGTGCAGATCAGGCTGAAAACACTCACAAATGCACACACACACATACTGCTTTGTAACCCGTATTCCATCTGCAGAAATAAACACACTGGAAACTCAAATGTAATAAACGTATAAGCAGGAAAAAGACTTACCTCTTTGGGAATTGGATAACAGATTCTGGATTCTGTATACAATACAGTGTAAGTAATACAATTGACAATCAACCGAAAAATAAAGTGCACAAACACCCTCAAAAGCACGCATCTCCCACCTCCACGCTGGCCATGCAAGTGCTGGCCTAAGTCACCTTTTGACTCAGCCACATAATGTGGCTCAGGCAGCTTTATTCTATTCAAGGCTAGGGTTATTCTGGGGCCAGAAACCCCTTCCAAATACCATAAAGCCCCCCATTATGGTACTTCCACTGGCAGCCCCAGGCCTTGGTGCACTTCTGAACAGCAGTACAGTATTAAGGCCTTGGCACCCTTGTGGCATCTTCTCCTGTCCAAAGTCTGCAGCATGAAGCCACCATAATAATGTGGCCACCCACAGCTGCCTCTCTGATATTTGGGGAAATGCTTACAGCCGTCTACCTGTTTACCCCCCCTTGACCTTCCCATTATATGAATGCTGTCTGACTGATTACACTCAGGGCATTATTAATTTATTTTATTTTAATAGAAAGCAACCTTATGTATGACAACAGACTGACACTGCTTTGCAGAGACAGTCAAGATCTTTGCATTATTTGAACCCTTACCTCTATGAAAATAGTGCTTTCATTTTTTTTTAAATTTAACATGCTTTAACCACTTTTGGACCTTTTTTCTCTTTCTTATCTCTTCTAAACTATCAACTTGAAGTGGACATCTCTCTTAAAAATACAAAGTTTTCAATAAATTAGCCACTTCACTACAGGTTTTCCTTTTTTATTATATTGGCCAATGCTGTAAAAGAATATCATCCTGTCTTATGCCCCAGCTATTCCAATATCTGCCATAATGTGGTCTGCATGCCCACAACCCTCAACTGGATTGAATGGGTTTTTGATGGATTATTGAATGGAGAAGAAGGAGGAGACATTTAACCAGACACACACATCCTGCATACGCATACATATATACAGTACAAGTTTAATTCAAGTCAGGGTCATTAGTGCCTGGAGTCTGTCATTCATAGATAGATAGATAGATAGATAGATAGATAGATAGATAGATAGATAGATAGATAGATAGATAGATAGATAGACACTATATAACACTGCTGTCAATCAGGTGATAGCTATTGACAACAATGGCCTCTTCATGGGAAGATGGGACACAAAGTGGAGACTTCTCAGAGAAAACCATTAAAACAATAACAACATTGTTAAGTACTTCCTTAAAACAAACAACGATGCACCAGTTTTAACTCCTAAATCCCAAAAAAGAAAATCAGAATTATAATAACTCTAGAGGAATACACTTCATACAACAAGTCATAATAACATTCTATAAAGATTATACTGTGATCTCAATCACTTCGAACACTCACTGTTTGACTGCACATTTCCAGTATATTTACTATGGCGATGATGAGTTCATATGGTATTCTAACTTTTTAACTATAGTATTACATTTAAGAAGTTCCTACTTGATGATAAGTTGTTTACCAAAGACTGCTGATCTGCCAGATTACCTTGGAACCTTTAGATACCCAAAGATATATGGTGTGTTATGGATTATACCGATTTCTATATGATGATTGGTACAAAATAATGCATTTCTTTACTGTGTTATGCAAAATATCCTTCCTTTGATAAGCAACAGCTCTTCTGTATTTCTTCAGTCCAGTTATAGAGAGCTGTACATGACTGGTTACCATCTTGGAAACATTGTTAATGGTGATGTCTGTTATTTCAAAGAATTTCCCCAACAATGGCTTCCAATGCGATTGTATACTCATATGTCCCAGTGGTTCTGCTGCTGAATAAACCATGTTTATTCTCTCTGTTTGAGTATGGGTGACAAATACTTTGGTAGAGCAGATGCAGATGCCATCTTGAAAGTTAACTATCCATTTTTAATTATGCACAATTGTGGCAGCCATTGTTTCCAATGAGAGATTCAATGAGCTCAGGTAATATGTGGCCAGAGAGTACAGAGATGTACTGGATCAGGTGTTATGACGTGGGCTCCTGGGCCAATCTTAGCAGACAGGCCTCTGGTTGCACCTCACACTGCCTGTCCACCATATATTATATTTGGGATATGTGGCCCCATAACACTCCACTGAAGGATTATGAATGACTTCATACAGATCCTGCAGTTCACTCTTTTTAATGTGGGTAATAACAGTGGTGACATTAATACTGCCTTCTCAGTCATTACTGTTGATAACATTTTTTTAAAAAAGTTTTTTTTCCACTCTTGCAGGCCACCGTTGCAGTGAGCTAAATTAACCTGTTAAATTATTTAGATTTGTTAATTATTAGGATTAAAAAAAATTAGTGGATATATATTTAAAGACTACCTGATGAGTAATCCTTTAGTGCAAAGTCATGTAAGGTACCTTATAATAACGCACAGTTTGAAATGTGCCATTTCGAATCATATGAGGAAAAATGAAAGGAAACAGATAAAGGAGAACAGTGAGCCACTCTCAGCTTGTTTCTTTTTTTATTCAATTAATTCATTTGCGATATTACAGGTTGCAGATTTCAGCATGTGAAATTATCTAATAGTTAAATGCAAACAGTACAACATATGATTTTCTACAGGAAACTTAAAAAATTCAATCAAAAAAGGCCACAAATATTTATATTATTAGGTAATATGAAGTGTAAGAAGCAAGGACCCGATAATTGTGATCATTTATTAAAAGTCATTGACTAGCAGGGTTACAGTTCAGTCTTTCTGCTATTTTTGTTTCTTGACATTTTTGAAATGTAAACTCTCCCCCCGGACTCTCTTATTTGTAATTTTTGCCCCATCCCCGATCACAGTTCTCGTCATGCAGGGCTCTTAGATGTTGCTTCACTTGACTCATCACTGACCTCTCTTAAGACACCTGCTGCCATAGCTGCCTTACTGTAGCATTTGCTCCTGTGCCAGTGTTCTTTGTCTTCTTTTGTACATCACCATTTTTGTTTAGTTTGCAGTCTTTAATATTTTATTTTTGAATTTTCAGATTTTAACCTTTGTTCCTGTTATTAGGATACTGCATGTTAATTTGCTGATTTTTGACTTGCACTGTTTGTTATGATAAGCTGCTTTACTTAATTTTTATAAGTTTTCCTTGGGCATTTATCAAATTACCCTGTCCAGGAGTGGAAGGAATATATTTATGATGCTTTTTTTTATTGTTTTATGTTCATTTTCACAATGTTAAAAATGTTTCACTTTTTTTCTACAATGCAATTTTGTTTTTATGTGGCTGCCACCAGTCGTGGACAGGGAGACCAAGGCATTAAAATGTTCCAAAAACACTTCCAAAAGTGCCCACTAGCGGGGGGTATAATGCCAAACACCAACTACAATAAGGGCAAGAACAGAATCTTTATAAATAACAATAGATTTATTTCACAGAATACTCCGTAGCAAAAAAAACATTTTCAGAGAGCACAAAAGGCAAAATATAATTGCTTGTAAGAAAGACAATCCAAGGCAAACAAACTTTTGATACAGATACTCAAAGAATAGCCAAAAAATAGAGAGAAAGTTAAAAAATTCACAGACTCACAAATCCCACTAAACTCAAAAAAAACGCAAGGACTCACCACTCCTCTGTGCATTTGAAATGAATCGGCAGGAACTGTGGGAAGCCCTCCAGATTTATAGTTCGGAGAACAGTCCATGGTGGTGATTGGTAGGTGGGCCTACCTCATGCGGAACCAAAAGAGACATAAAACACAAAACCCCAGCCAGGACACCACCATTTTGAACAAAATCCGTTGACAGTTACTATGCCATTGTTAGGTAAATTTAGCCAGTAAAATTCATTGTGTGACATCACCAGGACAAAATGAAGGTTAGCGTTCTACACTTGCTGGCCGTCTATGATTACAGATATCATTAAAAAATAATCTTTGCTTTTTTTTCTACTTAATGATACCTGTGTTTGTTTTCCTAACTAAGAGTTTTAGTTAGTGTTTTGAGGTTACACATCATGATTTATTGACACCCATCTGTGTTATCTAATGTTCAGCTCTTTATTCCCCTCTTTTGTTTGGATTTTTTGAATTTTGTATTGTTGGAAATTCCTTATTTGAATTTCATCATCGCTTCAAAATCATCAACCATAAACCACTTTTGCTACTGAGGGTTGTGGTGGCAGCTGGAAAAGCAGGCCAGCCCAGACTTTCCTGTGCCCAGCTACAGATTCCAGAACTTGGGCATTTCCTTGATTTTCCCAAGCCTGATAAGAAATATAATCCTTTTGCCACAGGGTCATAGGGTCATCACCCAGAGGGGCATGACTGGAACAGCTTCTGAGGGAGCTTCCAGGGAGACATCCTTACAACATGCTTAAACCAGCTCAACTGGATCCTCTTGATCAAGAGAAGCAGAGACACCACTCTGAGGCTCTCCTGAACTGCTGATTTACTCAGTCAGTGTAGCAGCTCTCCAAAGAACCCTCATGTCTGCCACTTGTACTTCTGATTTAATTTTTTGGGTCATTCCCAACAGCTCACGACCATATGTTAGGACAAGAATACAGGCCAACTATTAATTGAAATCTTTACCTTTAATATTAAAGATCAACTTAGGCTGAAGAAAGGATGGGTTGGGCAGGTTTTCACTTCAATTTTGGCAATAAAACCAGAGGAGTATGGAAATTGATTGATAAAGCAATCCCCGTTGTCAGCTCTAAGTTAACTTCTAGGAATGCTTTTATAAAACAATTATTCTCTGTGAAAGATTCCAACATTATAATGGTGGAAACACAATTGGGCTAAGAGAGAGAGTTAGAGAGCCGGCTGCAATGTAATGTCACTGTTAGCAGCCCAACTGGCTGTTGAGTGGGGTCTCCTCTAGCGTACCTGCAGAAAAGGCTACTATTGAGTCCAGCAGTCTGATCCTCAGGTGTGCCATCTCAAGAAGAACAGCAGCTCTGAGGGAGAGCATTGCCCTGAGCGAATTCCTAAGCAGAAACAAACATCACTTGATGTAATGCAAAAATTATTATAAGACGACAACACAGAAGTAAAAAATGAATGCACTTCCCAAGTTTTAGAAGCTATAAGAGCAACCCTATCTATTTTGTAATTGTGTTAAAATAAGACATGTGCAAATATAATGTCCAAATCTGGACAAATGAGCACAAAGAAAATGAATGAGGGCATCTAAGAAAGAAGAGCGATGGGACTAAAGATTAATGTGTTTGTCACTGCAGATCCAGGCCAGAGCTCAGGCAGCAGCTCTTGTAATCTGTCATTATATCTGATGCAGGAAATCACTGAAAAGAGATCCACAGCAGCCAAACCTTAGGCTGTGGTGAAGGGCCAGACAGAGAACTTCAGCACATCAAAGAGGTAAGCTCTGTCGACATTTAATTGTAAGCAGTATGCATTTTGAATTGTAATGTTCAATGGACTAGTGAAGGTCCAATAGCCCTTTACTTGCAAATGCTCAGCCTCTGGGACAAGTGGGATATCAGCCATAAAGGTGATGATATGCCATTGTTTATCAGGTCATTACTGTCACATGTCCAATGGCTGTGGGGTATCTGCTGGTAAAGAGAGATTCACTGATCTGGACTTTGCTAATGATGCTGTGATCTTCGCTGAGTCAATGGAGTCTCTGATCAGGGCTCACGAGAGACTGAATAAGAAGTCTGAGTGTCTGGGCTTGCGAGTGTCCTGAGTAAAAACCAAGATCAAGGCCTTTAATGACCTCTATGGCACAGCCATCTGCAGTGTGTCTGTCTGCGGAGAGAGAGTCAGCCTTGTCAAGGGGTTTACTTACCTTAGTAGTGACTTCCTATGAAGTCAGTAGACGGATTGGGAGAACATGGGGATCATGAGGTTGCTGGAAAGGGGTGTGTGATGGTCCCAATATCTATGCAAAAGAACAAAGCCTTTAGAGTCCTGGTGCTTCCTGTCTTGCTATATGGTTGCAAGACATGGACGCTATCCAGTGACTCGAGATGAAGACAGGACTCCTTCAGTAGTGTGTCTCTTCGGAGAATCCTTGGGCACCGCTGGTTTGACTTTGTATCGAATGAGCGATTGCTGACAGAGTCCTGAATGAGGCACATTACTTGTATTGTGAGGGAGCATCTGTTACAGCACTACAGCCAAGTGGCGAGATTCCCAGAGGGTGATCTGAATCGCAGAATCCTCATTGTTGAAGACCCGAGTGGCTACAATAGGCCAAGGGGAAGCCCACTTAACACCTGTTTGCGCCACATAGATGGTTCATTTCTAGAGAGTGGGATTGGACCGCATATCTGCCTGAGGGGTTGCCAGCTGGGGTCCTGAGCTGTTTCATTGTTTGTTTGGTGCGGCAACATGCTGTACAAGTGCATGCTTCCCAACCTGACCTGACCTGACCCGCACAAAGCACATCAGCGCATGTCCCAACCCAACCTAAATCACAAATAAGCTTTGACTGATTTGATTGAAATTTGGTGACATTACAGAAGAAAAGAAAATGAGCTGACATGTTTTTTTATCTATCAATATTTCTTACTACAATGGTAATATTCATGCTCTGCACTGCACTGAGAAGGGGCAGTATGCAAATAAAGAAGGCAGCAGAAGCAATTGAGGGGCCACGCAAGCAGCAGGACTAACCAATAGGGTGGCTGCGTACTGAATAGGACAAAAGAGACAGGATCAAGTATGGCATGTAATCAGGTATGAAATGGAAGTAGAAAATCTGCCAAAATTAGTGGGTAGCAAGCGCACTGTAAAGCTCCAGTGAGGGTCCCAGGTGCTCTGGCTGTGAGTTCAGCCATTGCTTCACTTGAACCAAAAAGGGTGGGAGAGAAAAGTAGAGGTAGAAGTGATGTCCTCCAATCCAAGACAAGCCCGGAGCGAAGGCTTCAGTTTAAAGTTAACATATCCCCCATGAGCTACTCTATTGTAACATCTACTGAATTTGAAAGGGGACCCCCAACCCCGACCTTTGAAATCTTCTACACTTACATGCTTGTCTGCTTACTTTAAACATGCATGGCTCACCCGTTGCTCTCCAAAACTCTGTACATGTACATTTGCATCTGCAGACTGGAAAGGGGCACCACATACAACTGACAAAAAACATAGAAATATCTGAATGAAAGATGTAAACAAATGAAAATCATAAACATCTAATAATGAAAATAATGTGTGCTCAGATTTCACATTATTTCTACTGATTACCCATTTCAGTTCAGGTAAAATTATGTTTTGCAATGACCATCAACAAAAGCCACGGCACAAAGAAAGTCAAAAATGGAGTCAATGCAGGAATATTTTACTTAAGAGAAATTGTGTGTATCAAGTTTAAGATTAAGTCGCTCCACTGACCTAATAATATTATTATTATTAATTATTATTTGACTGATGCCTTTATCCAAGTGGCGGAGTGGTGGCTCTGAGGCTAAGGATCTGCGCTGGTATCCCGAAGGTTGCCGGTTCGAATCCCCGTCACTGCCAAAAGAGATCCTACTCTGCTGGGCCCTTGAGCAAGGCCCTTAACCTTCAGTTGCTCTAGGGGCGCTGTACAATGGCTGACCCTGTGCTCTGACCCCATGGGGTATGCGAAAACTAACAAATTCCTAATACAAGAAATTGTATAAGGCAAAATAAAGAACAAAAAAGTGACTTCTGACAATTGAGATACTCTTACTTACATTTCTTTGTTTTTTTTTCCATTTGGAAGTGACTTGCTCATAGTTACATAGTGCCAGTAGCAGGATTTGAACCCACAGCCTTAACCACAACAACTAAATGCCCGTCAATAATATTAGCCCTTCATATTGCATTCAAAAAAGCATTCCGTTAGTCACACAGTACTTCTGAATAACTGAAGGCATTATAACTGACGACCATTGACATAGGAAATTTCCTGTTGAAGTTGGGTAACACAACCAATAAATAAATAAGTGCCATTCACAGCATGCACCATCACAAGGACCAGAGGGCACAGAGCCCTTCAGAGTCAAATTAAATCAAAAACTTTTGCATTAAAACAAGAAGAATCCAAATGTAAAAACCCAATAGATTTGTTTCAGACAGTAAATTGAAGGAATAAACTTTTGAGATGAAAAGCAGGCTGTGCCACTGCTACTGCATGGGCACCCACTTACTCAACGTTGGCACACATATTGATGCAGTGCATTGCACGTCATGCTAATCACTTAAGGAGTCCTGACTAAAATGATAGCAAATGTCAAGAGTGAAATGTGCAACATTCACTGCTGGAGAAACTGCAAGAAAAAGCAAAAAGCTTCACTGTGACCTCAAGAGGTGCAGACCTTCATGTGACACTCCTGGACATGAACTGAAGGAAGTCTGGAGCGAAAGAAATGAAGGGGCATTAGGAGAGCTGCTGACATTCCATTTGCACATGAAAAAGTCCAGGAGAAAAGACTGCAGCATACTGTAGCCACTAGGTGGAGCTCTGGAATAAAAATGGAAACAACCGAAAGTCCCTTTACCAGAAGACTGGCACTTTAGTATAACAATAGCAAAACATGGCCAACATATTCAGTTTACTTGTTCTGAATACTTTGTCAGCAAAGTTTGCTTTATTAAGGTCTCCTAATATTTTAAAGTAATGTTTTTGCATCAGTTTTGAACATACTTTGATTTACTATACCAGAGACCGAGGTGCAAAGAAAGCAGTTGATATCAGGAGCAGCTTGTCTTCCTTGTGTTAATCTGATATGGATGACCACAGACATTTACACAAAAGGCAAATCTCCAGCGTCACTTCTCCTGCCCTGTCTTGACTTTGTGCACTGGACTGCTGGATTTGGGCAATGACACTAAAAAGTAAAGCAAGATGAATTCCTGCATTCATGAGTTATTTTTCTGGGGCTGTTACTGTTAACTGTTAACACTTCACACAGAAATCCAGACAGGACCTACTGTATGTTTAAAACTTGGGAGTTTATTTGTTAACAAGAAGAAAGACAGATAAGTGTTTGCTTGAGTTTCCAGTCTAAAATGCAGCCGTCGTACGAGTAATGCCTGCCATTTGTGCCCTCCTGTGGTCTTTAGACAAAGTGGTGGGCTGCATTATGAAAAATGAAAGAATAGGCTCCCCAGACTCCCAAATATCGTGCAGACATTTCTCTGATGTGACTACGCTGTGTTCACTAACTAACTGCAGACCTTATCTTGCTTAAAACGATTAGTGGTCTCCAGATGGACATGGGTGGTCCATGTTACAGACACACTTTAATTTGGCTCAGCAGCTCCATTTTTCCAGCTTTTTGCCTACACTCTAGAATGGGTTAAAAAGGGGACAAGAGGTGGAGACCACAGAAGCCTTTCAGGCTACACATCTGCAGCTCAGCTCTCGTGTTCTAGCAGAGATAGCTTTATGTGCCTTGGCAGGACAGGCGATGCCAGCTTTGGGCAGTGCTGTGTGGGGCCTGTATGTTCTCCGTATGCCCACCTACTTTTCTTCACTGTATTCTAGTGCCCTTCCTAAGACAGGCTACTCTAGGTGGGCCCTGTACGAGCGTGTATGTGATGGCAGACTGGCCCTCTTTCTGAGTTTAATTTCTGCATTGAGCTCAATGCTGTCGAGAGCGATACCAGCTTTACCCCCACAGAGGGATATGGATTCAAAATGAATGGCGGGGCTGTCTTACCAGCATCATAGGCCCCTGGGCAAAGTAATGTACAGGGGCCCCTGCTTTGACAGAAACACACCGACATCTGAAACATTGTGGGCCCCTGGCTTGTGCCCATACGTTAAGATGGCCCTGTGACTGAGTGTAGAGATTTAAAGTATGTAACCCACTAGACAATATAATGGTCTGTCTGCCTAAGTGCACGGTTGCACTTTCATAGGAAGATGCTGGAAATCTCTCTTTAGAATCTGCCCCAGTTTTGAGGGAGAAGACATTGAATCAATGCAGTCCAAGCTGTGCCTTTTCATAGCAATAAAGGAGATTTCATGGTCTGCACAAGCGGCGCTATCTGCCTACAGCATCTTTTCCTGACAAGCAAGTAGGGGAACAATTGTTACTCGCTGGCAAATCGCACTTTCATCTAATCGCACCTAATGTCTGTCTGCATGCCTCAAAACACACAGGAAACTACATAAGTTGATAGAAAAGAGCAGGTAAGACTGATATTAGCACTGAAGTCATCGTGGAGACCACCAGGCAGGGTGTACTACCTGAATTCAAAGACAATGAGGTGAGTTGATGAGGTGTAATGGGACCCCCAGGTCTGGGAGTTACACATCTTGTTATTTACTCTGGCTCTGTGAGGAGGACTAACCGAAGGTGTGTGTTAAGCTGGCTTGTGTGTGTGATCAACTGACACATCCCAAAAATAAAATGAAGTTTAAGGAATAGGCTGTGTCATCTGCAATATTAAAAACTGTTTACTAAATGTATGGACAGATGTCTAAATACTTCTCAAAAGCCTCAAGAAATCAGATTGATTGAAATCCTGTCAGTTAAACAGTCGATCAAACACCTGAAGAGCCAGGCGGAGATTGAAATGGCAGGCGGGGAGCTCTTGTTTACACCACAAAGCAAGCGGTTTTTAGAGGCGTCAGTCATGTCCAAAGAAATACCCAGACTGGAGGACATGGACCCAAAGAGGTGGAGGTGTTCATTTGAAAAAACATCTCTCGCGTGCCAGAATGTATTGTTGCAGTGTGATTACCACTGACTTCCAGCAGCAGCCAAGTTTACGTAATGCTAACGAATTTTTCCGTGCTGATGTTCACTTTGGTACACACACACACACATATAAAGCGTTCACTCGTACACATCGAGGTATGACGCAAGATGCAACATGAATAATGCGTACAAACACTGATACGCTAGTATGTAGAATCTGTTCGGTACGGAGGTATCGGACATATAGTATGTACTTACCGTCCCAATAGAAATCACAAAGGAATCAATTTTTCGTTTTACATTTGTTTCTGCTCGCTCTTGAGTTTGGCACAGTATCACCCTCAAGTTGCCACAACAGATAACAACAACAACATTTATTTCTGTAGCACATTTTCATACACAGGATGGAGCTCAAAGTGCTTTACGAAATGCCAAAGAAATAACAAAATCACACAAATCACATTCTGTCACAAAATACGTAACTCTTTGCAAGCACAAGCTAACAGCTGTCAGTGCGTTAAAAAGAAATCCAGTCCACGTGTGCACTGTTTTTAAAAAATTGTCCATCCACATTAAAACGCAAAAACTCACTGTCAATAGCAGGCCAAAAAACAGGCTTAACTGTAACGCCATGTTGGCCAATCAGAAGTCTGACAAAAGTTACTACCTGTTCAGGAAGGCTAACAACAATGGCGCATTGAGGTAAGGGGGAATTGTATGTGTGGACTGATTGTGAAGTGGAGTTATTCCTCAGTATCACACTTGAATATAAAGTTAGCAAAACTCAAGAAAACCTCGACTGCAGTGACAGGTAATTGTATATACTGTCACACACGTGTGCATGGGAGATGGTTAATGGGCTCAAATGGTGTTATTACTCAGTCGGACAAGGGATTCATGCTATAATCTGATACTTTTTCTTTTTGTCACTCTGCAGACCAGCCAAAGATCGTACCTCCCAATGATGTCACCACTAGCTCATCCACTGATGTTGTCATTTCTCCCTATCAATAATGACATCCTATCCATTTCAGACTACACCTACTGAAGACCTCATTCCTGTTCGGGTCGCCCTGATACATCCCCTTCCTGTTTCAGCCATATATAAGAATCCAGTCACTCTCTGTTAGTTAGTTCTGTTTTGGACTCTGATCTGCAAAGATGTGTTTCATTTACTTTTCGATTCTTTTTCAATATACGGGGTGGTCTCTTACAATAAACAGGGCCCAAGTGGACTGTGATTGCTATACACACTCGTCTTACTATTTTAGAAACCACCCGTCTTGACAACCCGAAGGCATTTGCCGTCTTGTTTATAGTCTCCCCTCGTCTACTAAATAGTAGAGCGTGCAGGCAACTTTTTTGATAACAGTGACAGGTAATCTCATTACAGTTATCTTTCCTTCGATGTGCAAGCGAAGTGGATCCCTCAAAGACAACAGTGATGTCCTTGACAAACTAAAATTCTCTCTGCATTTTCAGCAACAACCACTTTGTTCTCAAAGTTGTCCCACCAACTAGAGGTCCAACTAGGTCTCGTCCAAAACCGGCGATGTTGGCGACTGGGTCTGTGTTGTCAGAGTGTTCGATGTAGCAGTGACTACTGTAGCACATTCTGACGCCTCTGTTGCTCAATACAGCGATAAAGTAATTGTACATTTAAATGTAAATATGTAAAAATTAACACAGTACTTCAGCTACGTGTGTCATTGCACAAAATTGCCTCATGTAAACAAAACAGATAATGGCACACACACTGACATCATGCAAAGAAGATACTGGCGCACACTCTGACGTTACAAGCCAAAAACTCTACAGGTCTACACGTAAACAGAGAAAACTGATTTTCTAAACATCTTCGACCTGGCAGAAGTTTTTCTAAAGGTCTGTTGTCTGGGACCTAAAACGCAGTTTTCAAATGGATGAAAGGCCCAAATGCATATAAAAAAGCTAAGTTTGAAAAATCTCCAGGGACGTGTGGACTAGGCCTGAGTAAGTGAGAAGCCGCATTTTCATCAGTTCAAAGTTAGTGAATCCATTTGAGCAGCAAAGCATTAATTAACAGTTCAACAGATACGCAAGGGTACATTTGAGTCAAAAAACACTAATTTTTACCAAAGCCATCAGAATTACTATGTATTTTGTGAAGAAATTCTTAGTGAAGACAATAAGTGGAATACAGAAGAAAATTGGATGTATGAAATTACAAGACAATAAAGATAAAAACAGCTACCCACCCCAACCCTGTGAGGAACAAATAATAAACATAAAAAACATAAATGAAGAAAGTGACTACAATGGGGCCTTTGTGACAGCCAGATGCTCCTTGAAGAAGAGTTGGGTTAAAGAAAGAAGATTTCCAAGAGTAAACAGAGACAGAAGAGGGGCCAGTGCAACCTGAGTGTGGAAAGGACCAAGAAAAGAGAACTATGAGGCGGAAGAGGAATTTGGAGGGACAGCACTGGAGAAAGAGGGAATTTGAATTTGAAACAGCAAAGTGACAGTAGGACAGTTCCAAAAAAACATCCTGGGATATTTAAGGAGCAGAAGGGACCAAAAGGGTCAGTGGATAAACTGATAGCAAAACATGCACTTGGAGAAAGAGGCAAGCGGTGAACAACACTGAATATGCTGATTACTGGAGGACGGTGTTCAGTGACACCAATGGACGATGGGAGATCAAGTTGCCACACAGAACACAAAGTTGAGGGCTTTGCAGTGAAATAAATAAAATGGCAGCTGTTTTCCTCTGTGGTGAGAAAAAATGAACAAAGACAAAAAGTGAATGAGAATGAAGAGGGGTGGAAAGTGACATACCACATGTCTCAAGGACTGTCACCATCAGGAATTTTAATTAAAATCTGACATGGATTTGTGATCATTCCATCAACTATCCCAATTATGATTAAGTCAATATGGACTGTCAGGCATTTTCCTGGCTCAAATGAAGTAGGTGATACCACTTTGGGACGAGAGGGGGCGCTGCTGTATCTTCTCTTGCACCTACAGCTCCAAGAAGACCCCACTGAGAGCACCCAAGCCTGGTCGTGATGCCCAGAGATGGACCTATAACCCTTCTAGTTGAGATGACAAAAAACCAGACAGCCTGGGAAGTCGGTGGTTGCTTAATGATGAGGAGGTGAGACTGAAGAAGCTCCCATGTGAGGGAAAGAAGCACAACAGAGAGTGCTGTGCGAGCCGATTTTGGTTAGCGGCTTTTTCAGTTGTGATGCAGTGCACCTCTTTTGCCTTATCTATTTTTTTAATGTGTTAAACAGGGTTACTGGGTTGGTATTCTAACAATTTCTAGTGTTTTGCTCTGGTTTGCCCACCGGTGCCATAACGTAAGGACAGGTGGGACTTTGAAACCTTTTGCTAGGGATTGCAGACAATGCCACAGTAAATTCTGAGGTACACTTACCTTTTTATTCCCACAGTTTTGTGGATTCCGTTCATTTGTAGGTAGCATTTCTCCTCAAGTTAGGTTTTGTGGTAAATCTGGTATCCGATAAATAAAGCTATCCCCAAAAATTGCCTTTGTGGTTGCCCATACTTGACCTGTGGCCATTTGTCACTGCATGCTTGGCTCAGCAGGTGTTTGTTGTGTCACCCTTTAAACAGCTGCTTTCATGTTATAGGTCCATCATCAACCCATTGGTTGCAGGGCAGTTGGTACTCAGCTACACCAGGTCAAACACCTAACAGGGTGCTATTGTGTCACAGGGAACACATGTGGAGACATTTGGAAGTGATGATATCCAGAATAATTGTTTCAGAATTCTGGGTAAAATGGTGGCTGGCAATACCAAAGATAAGCTCAGGTTCATTTCACACTAAACATTCCTGAATCTTGTGCCTTATGTCTCCTATAATATCTCCAACATTGGGCAGAACCCCCTAAAATGTGAGAAATGCCTGGCAGGTCAAATGACAATGAGCTTGTTGGATTAACGCTCACCTCATTTGGCACTATTCTTTTAGCAGGTGACAACAGGTAAGATGGCACAGCCAAGTTCTACTTAGTCCACCAATTCACCCCCATTTTAACCTTCTCAGAGTTTACAAACCCAATTCACAGGCGCAGAGACTGAAGCCAGCAAGGAGGAACTCTGGACGAGTGACCAGTCTCCTCAGGGGGCCGACTGCCACACACACATCTGCACTCATGGTGCCTGTCGTCCAAGTTGTGCCTTCATAGTGAAGCTGCTGTTCTTTTAGAATGTTCATTCTTGGCCCCTACAAATAAAATTTGTCCCCCACTTTCTCTGATTGCGACTCTTTTTGAAATGGCATCTTTAAAGGACTAACATCAAAAGAAATCATGTCAGAGGTTGATTGACAATTTTTGTATCTTGACAAAGTTGGTGATAAAGCATGAAGGTGGCCTTCTACATCAGAAAAAGACCTCCTTCTGTGTACTAAAGATGGGAACTCCAAGTTTCTAATATTTTCCCTTTCTAGTGCACATTACCAGTAACACAACCAAGTCAGCATAAAGGCTAAAATCCATGAAATCGAGTGTCATGTTGTTGTTCTAAGGTCAGACAGCAACATGTTCTCGGAGATTCACTCTCATCCAAGTCAATGTCTACCCAGGCCAGTCCTCTTCACGTGTCCAAGTCAACAGACGGGTTGCAGAATGTCTCTTTGAGGAACCCTAAAGTCAATGGAAAATTCATAGAGTGGTAAGATGGCGGACACTATGAGTGTTAATTGAGAGTCAGAGGAATCCGTTCTTCATGAACTGGGCAGGTTGAGTGCCCAGAATGGGGTCTCATGTTCAAGTTCTGGTGTACTGCCACATGTAGTGAGTACGGTGAAATTCTTATATGTCTGTCCAACATACGTGCCAGCACTCTCTAGGGACCTTCACTGTGAAACATCTGCTTTCTCAAAAGTGATTTGTTCAAAGCTACTCTGAAACTCCTAAAATAAGTCATTACCACATCCAGGGTTCCAAGGAGATTGAATCTGGGGTGGCATTGAGAAGCAGCACCCAAGTAGGGATGAAACTCAGACAGACAAATCACTGCAGTCAAGCAACAATGGACACGGCTGAAGCTGTTTGTGCCTTATGCCAAGAACAATCAAAGTCCAAATGGGTGCCAGCAAGAGAGCTTGTGTGTTGTTGAGGGTGTCCTCCATATGGCTTACAGTGTCGAAGGACCCACCAAACTTCTCAGTTTGCTTTGCTCTTTGTGATAGTTCTTACCCTGATAATCTTTTTGAGTTTAGGTCTATATTTTTGATGAGTCTGTTCTCTTGTACACTTCATTTGTATGTTTGCTCTTTAATACTTCACACACACACACACTTATTTATACACCACACTGCTTCCAATTTAAGACCCCCTGTGGCATGGCATGTCATTAAGTCCAAGGTAGAACGGCGAGATGCAGCTCAGACTTTGTGAGTGCAGGTGTTGTGACCTGTTGGGAGTGAAGCAGCACACCAACCTCTCAGACACAACTAAACCACACAGACATGGGTTCAAATAGTTTTATTGCACAAAATTCCTTTTACAGATTCTTCTGGTACCTTTTCTCCTGTCTCCTCTTTCACCACTCTCCCCCAGCGAGCATTGCCCACCACCTCCCGACTCTGCCTCATCAGCTGAGGTGAAGTTGCTGCTTTTCAACCCAAACCTGGAAGTATACTTCTGGTGCAATGATGACCATCTGGAAGCCCTTCTGGGTCGGGTGGAAACTGTGCCTCCAGCAGCTCCCTCTAGTGGCAACCATGCACCCCAACAGAGCTCCAACTCCCATGCAGGCCTGAGGGCGTCATGCCAGAGGGGTACTACCATTCAGTGTACTTGGTGAACACAGGGCCCAGGGAAGCAGTCTCTCTCTGTCTCAATCTGTCCTTCTCTTATAAAGTTTCCCAGCCAGGAAAGATGTCACTAACAAACCCGGTCGGGATGCCATCCATCCATCTACAAGTGAGGAACCATCCAACCCAGTTGGGATGTCAGCCAACCTGTGTCGTCTATGATAGTGTGTGCAGTAAGGATTGGTGGCTCCAAAGCTCTTAAAGGGGGAAAGGACCGATTAATCAGTTATGTGCGTATGACAGATCTGCGCTGCCATCCCTCATTAGCGGCTCTGTGAATCGTTTAGGGAAGCACATACCCTCACAAAGGTCTCCGGAAAGGACAAGTGTGAATAAAAGAAAAAGAAAAATGGTTTAAGGGTGAGAGAGACAAAGGTTGACAGGTTAATTAATCCATTGTGGGACAGAAAGACAGTGGAACCAGCGAGTGACGAGTGCCATTTGAGGGGATTTCAGATCAAACCTGTTGCAGGCCGATTTGAGGCGACAGGGAGAGGGAGAGAGACAGCTAAAGGGGACAGAGGAGGAGAGATACCTGAGGAGGAGTCTGGGAGAAGGCCGGATCAGAGTCGAATTTTAACTCTTGCTTTTATCTAGTTATTGGGTTTTGTTTTGGTAGCAGTATGAGAAAGATACAACTATTTTGCTCACTTTTATTTATTGAAGACTTTTTCACTGCACCGCACAATGACCCTTTAATAAATACGCTCTTTTGCACCTCAAACGTGTTGTTGTCTCCTCACTGGCGCAAGTCCACCCTTGGGTCATGAACCACAAGATGCTCCAAAAGCAGAGGGTGCCTGTGGGCTGCGGAAACACAGAGCATCACACGCCCTCAAAAATCGATTTAGAGGAAAAACATACGGGAACAGTAAATACAAAAATGAGAAGCAGAGCAGGACACCAAGAACATATTTATACTGCTGTGGAATAAGTTACACTTTTTATAAACCCGTTCATTTAAAATTAAGCATTCTTAAGCATAGAAACACGCCACTCCATAACTCCATAGCTTTGTCCCTAAAAGAGTGAACTCCATTAGCCTGTATTATATAAAGCGCGTCTTTGTTTATAACGTCCTTACTATAATATTGTAATGCTGACTCGTGTACCATATAAAAATGTCTTGCTACAACACACAGCGCCACTCCATGCCGCAGAACACCACATCGTTCCTTATATTTCCAATCCTTTGTGCTCTTAAGATTCTCAATTTTTGCAAAGATAAAGAACATTATTTTTTTTTTTAAAACAATATTCAAATAAACAGTCAAAAGAACATCATTAAATTAAACATATAATGTTAACACATTTTATTGGCACACACAATGTCAAAGCATACATAAAATTCTTCATTAATAGGACACTAAGACTTGTTAATATTTTACATGTTGTGCAGAATATTATTAATATGCAGATGAAACAGATTGGCCTAATACAAATGCCCACATAAATATACAAGGAAAAAAGAATTTAACCAACTGAGGTCTTTATTTGTTTAGGTTTTTTTTTTTTTTTTTTTGCAAAAATATTAAACATACAAGTTTACATTGCCTGGAGGACTAATAAAACACCAAACTGAAGTAAAAGTACATTACAAACACAAACCTGTATATTCAGCTTCCCACAAATCAATGGGCTTCATGGCTTTAATATACTAGAATCATCAGCTTATTTACAGGACAAAGCTTTAACCCTTAGAAACGTGAGTTTTCAGGTATGGCGCCCACTTATAAAGAGCACTGGGTTTCAAATGCAAAGTGAATAAGACAAAAAAAAAGGCAAATGTTGTAAATCATTAAAAAGTGTTGGTGTACTGTACAAACCCAGAATTGGCAAAGCAATCAGTGTTCTGGCTTACTGTTATTTATAACAGTCCACTCTGTCACTAGCCAGGGGTCCCCAGTACCTCCATTGCCACACCCTGTGACATTTCCATCAACTTGTTAAAATTAGTCGCTTCTGAAATAATTTCACTAGCTTCTGCTGTTATGTAAAACATATTTTAATATAAAAGTGGGTATATACTGAGCACAACGTCTGCTGAAAAAAATCATAATTTCATATTTAGGCTTTTGATATATTATGAATGAAATGACATCATCTTGGAACAAGAAAACGTGAAAAGGGTTTTTAAAGGTTAAAATAATCATGCTGTCTGAATACAAAAATGAACTTGGGTCTTCCCTAATAACAAAAGATTCAAATTTCTTTAAATTGGAGAACCCAGCAAAATTACAAACTTGACTCACGCTGCACACTCACATGTAGGCCGAATTTATCAGTCTTAACACTTTCATCTTTCCTTACAAGCAAGACAGTGATCTACATCCAAAATGTTCCTAAATTAGTAAAACACCAATTATATTTAGTGTAAGAATAACAATTCAGAAGATCCCACTAACACAATTAATCCTGAATAAGTGCACAGTCACTGATGATCAGACTGGAGGTGTAATGCAATTGCTCTGATGAAAAAAAAGTGAGGACTTTGAAATAAAAGAATCCATTCTATGTGAAATACATTTTGAACAGCCACTTTATTTATAGCTCATTATTTAAGCCTCTCACAATAAGTCGATATTTGGATGGAGGGACAGTCTCAATTTGTGCCTCTGACGACAGACCTTACGCAGTGGACCCTCAAAGACACGCAGAGCTTACTGCAGCTTTATCAAGTACACGCCTCCACGATTATGAATACATTTCTGACATTTATTTTTATAAGCAGGGTGTCTGGAAAGCCTCACTCTTTCCTCCTGAAGGTAGTGTTAGCTGTGTGGTGAACGGCAGTGTCAGAAGAGACATGATCAGCGCTTCATGTTTTACTGGTCACATTTGCAAATTTCTTCTTTGTGTGGTTCAAATGAAATATTTTAGGAAATAAATAGGATCAACCAGTCAGATGGGATTCAAATTAAAATTGGGAGATGAAACACCTCATGCCACCTGTTATGTTTTTTTAATAAGATTGCGATGAGCAGGAGATTTTAAACAGATATAAGTGGGAAAAAAAAGAATTAAAAAACCCCATCGACGCATTCAACTGACTAGCAGTCGACTTGTAAATATCAAACCAATTTTGTTCCACATGCACAAGTAAAAGCGATTAATGGGATGAAATGACAGTTCTTGTTAATTTTACTCAAAGACTTACTTGTATTCTGTATAAAACTGACAGATTGAAGCGGTCAAGTGAGAGTTACGGAGCCTCATTTGTGTCCTCACGATTGTTTGCGCTCTTATTATGCTCTGAATGGCCTACTTGTTTTTCTTTATGGGCTTCCGTGCGTTTTGATAGAATTGGGATTCTCCTTCAGGTTGGCTTTGAATGTGAACTAATATTGCAGACCCCTGGGGAATGTCACTAAAGGCAGTGACATCTTGGGGTTCTCAGGCTGATGTTGGCCCCATCGGTCCACTGCTGGGACCTTTCAATCTCTTTACTTTGGTGGATGCTGTTAAAAAAAAATGACAAAACATTTCATCCCCGATTTTTATAAATAAGGCCATGAAGAGCTGGTTACTTTGGACCCCCTGGATGAAGGGCCCCCTAAGAGCTGAACTGTCGAATGTGAGCTTGTGCTCCACCCCTGGGCCTCGCCTGATAGGAGCATCAAAGTCAGTATAGAAGGATAAGACGCATTTTACTCTTTACTGCATGGAGTCGGCTGGCTTTTAGGGATCTTGTGAAAGGTGTTACTTGTGTTTCCACATCTATTATAGGTTTGAACAAGCATTTTTATATATTTGTTTTATATTTTTATATAGATGTGCTGTGTTTCAAGCATTTCATGGTCTTTCAACATGTTGTGTTTCTGAACAGATTGCATTTTGTTAATGTGATTTGTTCTTTATATAAATAAAAAAGAAAACAGATAACGATAGAGTAAATATTTTTGTGTTTTGCATGTTTGTTTGACGCTACTGGAACAGTTTGTCTGAACCCAGCAAAAGGCCAAGTGCCAAAATAGTAAAAAGGGAAGGGGTAAGACATATAAATACCCTCCCGCAGCAAGAAATGTTGTCATATGAAGTGAAAAGGATGAAAGGATTTAAGTTAGTTAATAATATGTTAGTAAGAGCTACGATACGTCATAGTGTAAACCGGTCTACCCTAAAATACACCGGCATCCCGCTCACTGCTGGTCCTCGTCTTGTGACCACTGCTGCCTGATACAGTGCCTTTGTCTTCATGACTCTGTCATGGGCTTAACAAATGAATGAGATGAATGGATGGATCACATAGTAAATGCTATTTGACCACAGCGGATAGGGTATTTTAAGCAGAAATCTAAAGAGACATTTTTACCAAATGGTTGGAGAACAGCAGAAACTTCAAGCTGACAGCAACAAATCCATCCCGAATGTCACCACTCAGTGGGGTGTGCATAGGGCACAACAGAGCACCTCAACTGGAGCCTGTTGAGCAAGGTGACCAAATGTCCAGGCCAGGAAAACACAGGCAGATAGAATTTTATTACATTTTAAAGAACTCTGTGTTGTATGGTAATTAATAGCGATATATTCAATACTAGTGTGCACCTGGTGAGAATTTCTCACTCTAACAATCTCCCTAATATCATAATGTCTACCATTAAATTTTGCCCAATATCCAAATTACACTGCAGAAAAGTATCTGGTCAGACACTCATTTAAATAAAGGCAAAACATTTACAAAAGAATTTGCAACAAATACTGAAAAAGCAAATGAAAAGGCAAAACTATTTTATTTGACATAGTGTTGTATGTTTTCTTTGAGTTTTGTGCAAATCATTTCCTTGCATAAGTACAGTCAGGTCTGTGCGCATTCAGGGGCTCGAGCCTCTGAAAATTGGGAGACCGTGTATAAAAATGTCTGTCTTATCTAAACAGCTCATACAACATTTTTGTTAAATTAAAGCTGAATGTCTACACGTCAAACACATCTTGATTGCTTTGTTTCAATCCATGTGGTGGAGTGCAGAGCCAAAACTGTGAAAATTGTGTCATTGACCAAATCCGTATGGACCTGACTGTAGGTAAATCATCGACTGGACAAGCAACACCTGACAGAAAACACGTAAGGTCACCTAAATGAAGCATGAGTGGAGCGAGGCCCACACCAATGTGCTCCACGATTTATGGGTTTGACCGACACAACCGGCCTTTTCATTGTCACAGTGCAGGGTGAAGTTCTGTTTGCTGTAATCTGCTGCCTATGCACTCACACGTGTAAATGTTGGGAATTAAAAATCACGTGGTCTTTGTTTGTATTGTAATTGTCTCCTGTGAAAATATAGTGCCCCCATGCTAAATCTGTCTGATCAATATCAATTTCCATCCATCCATCCATCCATCCATTATCCAACCCACTATATCCTAACTACAGGGTCACGGGGGTCTGCAGGAGCCAATCCCAGCCAACACAGGGCACAAGGCAGGAAACAAACCCCAGGCAGGGCGCCAGCCCACCGCAGAATGTCAATTTCATTTGAAATTCACCGTCAGTTTCTTGGTGCTGACCCTTCTTGTCATTGCGACCAAACTATTTACATATTGTAATTTTCACAGTCACTGGTTGGTGGAGAGAGGGGTCTCATCCTGGGGTGGCAAAGGGGGCTGTCACTAACTCTGTTGTCTTTTTTTTTTTTTTCACCTCCAGCTGTAAGCAGACGCCCACTGAGGGCAAATGACTCCACCCCTTCTGGCCAGAGTCCTATAAAGGAGCAGATGGCCCAGACAAGTGGCGTCTCATTTTGGGCCTGAACTGCCACAAGAATGTACCTCCCAAGGAGGATACGCTGTATTAAGCTGTTACTTTTAAAAAAAAAATAAGTCACAAAGATTGCTTTTGTCTTGTTTATCTGCCATTAATTCCATCAAGCATACTTTTTGTTGACTATTATTTGTGTTAGGATTAAAAGTGCTGGCCCTGCTGGCAACCTAACACTTCCTTGACGTCCATGAATGGTGTTACACCTGTCCACAGTGGATATCAAAGAGAGTCCTGTCTGCAGCATATTTTTGTTTTATTAATTATCTTGGCGGTCCAGTTTTCTCCCACAGTCCAAAGACATGCAGGTTAGGTGGACTGGTGATGCTAAACTGATCCCTGCTGTGTGTGTTTGTGTGTGTTCACCCTGTGACAGACTGAGGCCCTGCTCCAGCTATCTAATAACCCTGCTCAGGACAAGTGGCTTTGAAGATGGATATGAAAGCAATTCAAATTCTGATATTTTTCTGCATTGTCTCAGATAATGCTTTCAAATAACACAGAATCTAGAGCTCGATTTGATTTTAATTTAATTTAGTTAAACAAAAACATCCCAGAAACATTATTATAATAATAAACATAGAATGTTTAATAAGATAAACATCTATTATTGTACAAAAATGTTTGGCTTTAAATCTTATATTAATACATACCAGACTCACATCATAGTGGACGGGACACCATTTCATTGTTTTGTATTTGATGTGTAAATCCAGGCCAGTGACTGTAAGTCAACTTTATCCTACTAAAGTCGAGAAAGAACAAGTTTTGCTTTAAGTTTCCTGGTAAACGTGCTAACCCAAAACACTACATTAATCAACGCTACCATAAGAAAAACATTTTTAGAGGTTTTAAAAACACCCTAATATGTTTTAAAACAAAACATTAGTTAAAAGAGGGCAATATTATTCTGCTCATCTATCTGTTCTTATACTAAAATAAATTTTGTTCCGCTGGCTTAATATATTTATTAAATTCACGTAAAATGGTACAGTGCTTTGCATCTTGTTATACTATTTATAAAAATATTACAATTTTCAGTAAGGCTTGGCATTTCAAATGCAAAACTGCCAAATGTAGGAAATTGTACAACTAAAGATGTCTGTGTATCACCTTAAATGGAAAAACGCAGTAATAAAGGCTGCCAGCGCAGCCAATTAAAATGTCTTTACAAGGAGATAGTGCTCTGGCGTGTGTTATGTGCTGGTAAAATGTACATGAGAGCAGACAGAAATGTCATGAAACAATGGGCCAAGCGGCTATGGCATACAGTAGGACGTGAAAGAACATGTGGATGTTTCAGTCTAATCAGCTGCCTGTGCACTTCGTACAAACACGGATATGAAAATAAACGGAACGTATCCTGATCTTGTATGTCATCACATGGGCTAATGGAGTCTGCTAAAAACAGATACAAATCTAATGGGTCATCCTTGGTTTAAAGACACTTTGCAGGCATCCTCTTTGTCTTCAGTATTTCTGGAAAGTTTTGTTCTTTCATGCACATGCATTTGTTGTATTCTTAATCATGTGAAACTCCGCTTCAATGTGAAATGGGCAATACCCGAATTTTCAAAGTTCAGTAATAGGACCAATTTTTTCTCTTTTTTCAGGAAGACTCATACCTGAAGTGACTGTTTCTTCACAGTCTTATAAAACTGTTAACATGGTTTCCCTCGGCCTGCATGAGTTTTCTCAAGATACAATAACGTCCCAAAGGTGAGCACTATGTATGTCGGCCCAGGATTAATTAGCATCGGTGTGTCCAATGATGGACTGACATCTTAGGCAGGGCAGCACCCAAGTTCTGCAAGGATAGATAGGCTCTTGCTGCCTGAGGCCGTATAAATAAAAAAAAATAGGTAAAAAACCCTGAACACATATTAGTAATAACTGTCAATAAACTACGAGCAAGAAATGCATTACTGATTGAGATCCCTAATTCAACGTGTCTACAATGCGGACATTCACACTTCCTTTTCACACAGTCTTCATCTGGCTGGTGTTTTCTTACTACATGGGTACTGTTTTCTACTGAGACGTTTCTCACAGACCTGCTGTATGCAAGCCAGAAGAGGTGTTTAGACGCCATAGTGTTATTGGTATTCATGCGGCTTTATATTTAGAAAGTAAAAGATAAAAACCAAGCAATAGTTACAGCAGTTTAGGACAACAAGATAATGGAACTTTCACAAAGGTGGTTCAATAAAGTTCAAAATCAGACATGGACACTTTTGAGGAAAACATTTAAGAAACTCGGCAGGGAAAAAAGATTTTCTTGAAATCCTCAGGTTGGTCATTCTGCTGAAAGCAAAAATTGTAAAAACAAATGATTTGTCATGTTGGGATGGCTTTGAACAGAACAAACCGATTATACATACGAAAATACAAAACACTGCAAGAGAAAATAAAATAACTGTTAGTGTAGGTCTTTATATAATACAAGTTCAGAAGAAGATGCACTGAATGCATTTAGACGTAATATGTCCTGACTTTAATAAAAGTGTTGTGAAGCCACTTGATTCACAATAAAGTCAAATAAGGGAGTGCACGGTTTCAAACCTTTAGATCTTCATAAATGCCATCTGGTATCTAACACTGCCCTTGAGAAAAATGGACATAATTTCATGTGCGGTCAGAGTGAATTCTTACGAAAGGAAACAAAAATGGACCAAAAAAGTGGTGATTTTATGATGGCCTAAAGGCGGGTAAATCTCTGTTACAATTTGATATAAACTTAAGAAAAAAACAAACAAAAAAAACCCACGATAGTCCAACTTTGTTGTGTTTGCCAGAGGTAAGAAAATTCCAGCAGGAAAGACATTTGGATGCTGCCATTACTGCACAGCCTAATTTTTGTATTTGTCTCATTTGCAACTAAAAAGTAAAAATAGTTTTTGCACAAATGTTCAACACAATGGGGTAGTAGGAGAATTCAAGTAGCCATATTCAAAAAGATCTGGTAGTGCCGCTGCTGGCTCTTACTATACATGTAACCTTCATCTTTTTGACAGTATATATATATGTATATGTATATTTTTTCTTTATATATTATATATACTGTATTTATAGTATGATAAAAAAAGTCTTCACTGTTCCTGCTAAGAGTCACAAAATTCTTTCTGTGTATGTAAAAATGTGTATTTATAACATGTGTTTCATATTGCAATCCCAAGTTTATCTCCAGTGTTACAAGTAACACAGAATTCCTACACCTCGATATCAGAATAGAGTACAGTGCTGACTTCATACCCACAGAGTACAGAATGTAGCGAGAGCAACTGCACAATGCGAAGAGCAGCCAGATTCCTCTCATTTCCATGCCGCTTTATTGAGATGGCTGCGGGGCTGTGTTTTCCGACTTGGAATCCTGGTTATTTGGAGGTTTGCTGTTCCATGGGCTATTGTTACCAAGTGCTGGAGAGTTATTGAAATCTTCTTCATCATCAATGCCATTGGCCGCATCATACTGTGTGTTCTCCAGCCTCGTGATGAGACGCTCATCCTCATCTCCAAACTCCCCACCCATTAGAGTGGGCTCTCCGACCACCATCACATCCTGTCAAGATTAACAATAGATGGGCATGACTATCACAAATCCTCAAAAACATTTCTGCATGCATCACTGTTATACAGCTGCAAAATAAAACAGGCAAAGGACAATCTGGTTAAGGTCTAAGATTGTTGGCTCCCCAATGATGATGCAATGAACAAGCAGCGCAGTAAAAGTAACTATAAATGGGTTAGGTGTAATTTTAGTCAACATTCTGGCCTATCTGCTGCTGAGATGGGCTCTGTCTTTGTATAACCCAACGATGGAAAATTAACTTGAGAGAACAGACAGATAGGTGGAGGAATTGTAGAAATGCAGTACACATTGTATATGTTTTCCTTATTTACAGAGTTGGAGTATTTGTGGATCTGAGTAACCGTGAAAGGCAGTTGATGAGCTGATGTCACTTCCTCACCCCCCCCCCCCCCCCGAAGCAGTAGCAGCTTGGGTTGGAAAGCCATGGTATTACTTGATGCCAAATGCCTTGCAGACTTCTTGTATGAATATGAAGAAAATTAGAGCAATAAAATTCAAGGAGAATCTCGTGGACATTTTAACCCCTTACATCCATCCATCCATTATCCAACCCGCTATATCCTAACTACAGGGTAACGGGGGTCTGCTGGAGCCAATCCCAGCCAACACAGGGCACAAGGCAGGAAACAAACCCTGAGCAGGGCGCCAGCCCACCGCAGAACCCCTTACATAGCTTTGTTAAATTAATTTAAAATAAAAGTCAACTTCCTATTATGATGTTTCTGCAGAATAAAAATACACCAGTTCTGCAATCACAAATCTAGCCTTGACTTATCCTTCTTCATCTACAGGAACAGAAACTCCTACAGGAAGCACTTAACCATGTGAGGTACATCATTTTATTTTTTTCTGTTCATTTAAATTGTGCATGGACAATAGTAAAGAGCATTAAATTACATTTTTAATTTTTTTTTTTGTTTTGTGAAATGTATGCAAGTATGTAAACTTATAAACCTATTAAATTCTTACTTCAAATTTATGTATTAATTACGGATCTAAATCTAAATACTGTACACTAGTTGGTGTGTTAAGTGAAAAACACTTAAAATTGCATATTTAAGTGAGAGCCATAATATTCACAGTTTTTACTTTTTGTGTGTGGTATTGACACATAACCCTTGCAAATGTGTAGACCTTACTGTATATAGGTTGCACGTTAAGTATATTTTTATATATGTATGTATTTAAATTGTTTTCAGTACTAAGGTGTTGTACTGTGTTAGCCACTATAGACTTAGTGAGAAGTAACATGACCCCTTTTATTGGCTAACTAAAAAGATTACAATCTGCAAGCTTTCAAGGCCCCTTCTTCATTCACTTTAACTGGAATTTGTTTAGTTAGCCAATAAAAGGGGTCATTTTGCTTGACTTCTCACTAAAGTATCTATCTATCTATCTATATTTAAATTATTTTGCTATTTTGTAGTACAAATCTCATTGTAATATGTATACATCTAGCATAGTGCATATGAGTAGATCCACTCTAAGAACATCCAGGGAAATACTGCCATTGCAGAAGATACTAAATTTGCAATGGATGAAAGTTACATGAGTCAAGAGGGATTATAATTACCATTAATCAACCAAAAATAATATTACAGAAGGAAAGGCTATCAATATGGTTTGTGTAAAAGCAAGTTCATCAACATACATCAACGTAACCCATGAAGTTTACACCTACCAGTAATGATGATGAAGAGTCTCTGAGTCAGTAGATTCCTTTATAATGGGCAAGTAGTACACCTAATATTGACAAATTACATTTCCTTCTCGAGACCCGACCTCACAAAGATGAAATAATCTTTGTTGCACAGGTGTTAGTAAGTGTATGAATGAACAATTCATGTACAGCAAAACGTACAGTTTATCAACAAAACAGCAGCCTGCAACCCAGCAATGAATGAGTGAAGGTGAAAAACAGATGGTAATATTGAAGAAGTGTGAGAACGAACAGATTACAGCATCAAGTGTTACGGACAACTGTGCCTCTGAGGCATGGTGACTGCTCATTATGATGCTTCAGCCTGGAATCCTGGAAAAGCATGAAAGCCAATTGCAGATTCATGCAATGCTGTGCATTATATGTATATTGTGATGAATAATCTGTGAAACCCTAAAAACCCTAGCTAGACAGCCTGTCTTATTTGTAAAAGAAACAGTCAGTTCAAGGCTAGGCAAAATATTTAGACAGTTGTAGGTTAAAGAAATTCAGGCACATAAGAAATGAGCACGTTGTCATAAGATTTAGAAAACAATCTGAGGTCTATAAAAGAAGACACAAGTGGCTTTCACATCTTGGTGAGCTGCTGGCACCCACATGAAAAGAAAAGTAGGATCATAAAGGAAAAGCATTCCCCTGTGAATCTAGCTTTTGTCAAAACCCTTGAGATTACTATTTTTTTTTATCTTATCTAGAGTTTTGGACATCTACTTTTATTTTGTGTTTTGGATTCTGTGGATTTTGTAAATTGCACACATCTATGTTGCGACTTCCTGAGCGTGACTGTTATATGTATTTGATTCTGGCCGTCTAGCCGTGGTTCCCATTTCTGCAGTTTTTCAGATTGTTTACCTCAATCCACTCAAATGAGACATCTGACCACAGAGCTTCCTTTCAGTTTTGCAGGTTGTAATTTGAGAGTTCGACACACGTGGCCAGTTTAAAATTTGTCCTCCATGATTCCTACGGCCTGCTTTATGTGTCCATGTATTCAGCTATTTACAAATAAACATAAAAATCGTGTTCAGCTGGCATTAAACAAAACATAATGGCTCCCAGCAGACTTCAATTACTGGACAAAAAAAGAGAGTTTGAAATCCCGTTCCAATGCTTGGTGGGTCTCAAGTTAGTTAACTTGTCCTTGCACTGAATGCCAGCGTCCATGCAATATCTCACTAAGTTGCATTGTTCATGTAGTACACGTTAAAATGACAATACCTATGAGAAATGCTACACCGGCCTCACTGACTGAAACATTTTAATTTTACTGTGTTTTAAATATTTGTATTTTTCCTCATCCAGGATATGTCCACATTATTTATTTTCATTTTGTGAAAGCTTGTCTTTACAATTAAACACAGTAAACAAATCCCCATTTGTTAGCCCTACAGACTTTTCCAAGTACTGCTGAAAAACAGCAGGCTGTGACATGATGCTTGCCAACAACAAGTTGTCCTCCACTGTGTCACAAAGCAGAATGGCAATAGACTGGGATTTCTATGCCAGACACAATGCTCTGGTTAAATGGAAAACACTTCAGTAATCACTTGTTTTCACTCAGAGTGAAAGTACTGAATTCCTCACATGCTAGACACTGGAAGAAATGCAGAACAAGTTTGTTTATCCAAGACAGCAGATCCTTTTCCCTGTTAGTAAGCCAAAGAATCCCCCAGCCAGCACCAATATACTTGATGTTCTGCTACTTAATTATGGTAATTAATTTAGGTAAGGTTTTCACTAAATAACAATATACACACTGATTTGACAATTTGCATGGCTAATTAAGTCATTAGCAAAAACCTGCTGATTGCCAACAAGCCCTGAATTTGCCATCTGTTACTGTATGGTGCCTGTCACCTACAACAGCGTAAAAAGCCCTGAGTCAATCTGTGCAGAAAATGTAGCAATCTGTCCAGCTGGTGTCATAAGCAAAAAAGATTGAGCAAATACTAATTACAATTACACTGACAATGCTTTCCGCTCAGCTCATTACCATCTGTCTGTGAGTAAACAAGAAGCCAGCCTCAAAACAATCGCAGCTGCAGAAAAAAAGAGTGTTGCTAGGTGTGAAAGCAAAAGAGGTGTAGCTGGGTGAAATGGGCCAGTCAACGATGAGGCAGGACGGAAGACTTTCCTTACCTTCTCTGGTTGCCAAAAATCTTCTATTAAAAAAACATAACTTGTATTGAGACAAGACTAAAAGACATATGACCTATGCCCAGTAGTGTTGGCAATACTTTTAAAGTATTTTTGATATTTAATATTCTACTAGCAACAGTACTCATCCAAGAAAGTTAATAGAATAATTAAAAAATATTTTCTGTTTCTTACATTATGTATACCTTCAGCTGCTTTCTTCTGTATGTGTATGTGTGAACGTCTATCAACTGGTGCTCGCCTGATTCTTCGACTCTATCACTATTTCACTTGCCATCTTTGAAGGCGCCTCTCTCAGCATACCTCATATGCCTTTAACTCCTACTCATGAGTCACACACTTGCACTTTTGTTGCATCAATAAAGCCAAACTGACCAATCACACCAAAGCCAAGCTCACTAATCAGATTGCTCAGAGGGTCTGGATACACAGTAGACTAGCCATGGTACCATCATTATAAAAATATTTGCTGTCTCTTGTCCTACATGTACCTTTCCTCTGTATTTGCGATTGTAAACATCAATTAACAAGTGCTCCCTTAGTACAGCGTGTTGTCTCAAAGTCTTCTTTTAGCTTCAGGCTACAAAAAGGACACAGCAGCGCTAGAAAAGGTCCAGAGAAGAGCGACTAGGCTGATTCCAGGGCTACAGGGATTGAATTATGAGGAAAGATTAAAAGAGCTGAGCCTCTTTGGTTTAAGCAAAAGAAGATTAAGAGGTGACATGATTGAAGTGTTTAAAATTATGAAGGGAATTAGTACAGTGGATCGAGACTGTTATTTTAAAAAGAGTTAATCAAGAACACAGGGACACAGTTGGAAACTTGTTAAGGGTAAATTTCGCACAAACATTAGGAAGTTTTTCTTTACACAAAGAACGATAGACACTTGGAATAAGCTACCAAGTAGTGTGGTAGACAGTAAGACGTTGGGGACTTTCAAAACTCGACTTGATGTTTTTTTGGAAGAAATAAGTGGATAGGACTGGCGAGCTTTGTTGGGCTGAATGGCCTGTTCTCGTCTAGAGTGTTCTAATGTTGAAAAAACGTGCTTGCTCAAGCAGACCCACATGTAAACAGTAAATGGATGATGACAGCATGAAATGAGATTACAAAAGGCAACAGCAGCAAAACCTCTTGACATGGACATGAAGACATCCATCCAACCATTTTCCTAAAGCGCTTATCAAGGGAAGGAGCCCTGAATAAGCTGTGCTAAATGTTAGGATCCATCAGAAAAAAGGGTGGGAAAACTTTGCACTCAGCCCCTCCGTAAGCAAAGTTCATATGATAGTTGCTTTATAAGCCGTACATCACAAGGACAAAAGAATTCTTACGTGTGCTTGCCCTAACTAAATGAAACACACACACACAGGAGACATAAAATACATTTTCCCAATAAGAGCCCAATACGAATGACTGAATGCACTAAACAACAAAATGCACACTATTCAGAAGTATATCACATGCATTGCAGACAAGTTTGCTTGTAATATTTGAAGTTTTTAGGCTACTAAACTTGGAATCCTCTTGTTCTTGTTTAGGATCTCTATTGTATTGTTTATAATTATTATTATTATCGTATATTGTACAACATCCAGTATAAACGCAACAAGCCGTAGATCCAAAAAAGTAACAATCCGTGGAAAAAAGACAGCCTTACTTAGACAATGTTCACCAAGAATCCATAATAATCGACCTTACAGTACTTCCACAGAGAACAGACTTGACAGAGTGGTTGTACAACTGCTCCAGTCCAAAACCATCAGTTGCATTAGAATGATAGTGTTATTCTACATTTTAAGTCTAGAAATTCATATTTATCTTCACCTATTACTGGCATGGTCAAAAAAAAAAGAAAATACAGGTGGTGTGGTACAATCGAAGTGAGCTTCAAATCAAAAGGCTTTCTGTTCAGATTCTTCCAAAAAATGTAAAAAGTATGTACAAAATTGTACTGTATTCCTTTTTATGTTTTCTTCAATAAAAGACATAAGCGAAATATACAATAACTAATTTGGAGACTCAGAAGGAAAATATTTTCAGTTTATGGTCATTACTGTTATGTTTTGACCATAAATAAATTACAAATTACAAATAAATTATAAATTACAGTAAGTCGCATTCTTTTTAATCACATCGGAAAAGCAATAGCATATTCATTTCATTGAAAGATATTTAGAAATGAATCACAAACGTCTGTGACTTTCTGTGTTGTTATCTCCTGAAACTTTGTGCTGATATTGTGCTTTTCCCTACTTGTATGTAACCTCTACTGTATTCAAGGAAGTGAACCACATGGAAATGAGCTGAACCAGCACAACTAATAATACCTACAAGACCTGGAGATATGCTGACTTCTATAGTTTGACTTTCAGTCGGATTCCAATTTCCGAATCTGTTTATTAATCTTCTCGAACTTGCAACAAAGCCCATTCTTTACAAAAACAAACATGTTAGCTGTTCTCTGGCCTCATCTTTTTGATAGAGAAAACAGCTCTGGTTTTTAGCCAGGAATTAAATCTTACGAACAGTCAAAAATTACAAAGAGGTGAAAAATAAAAAGCAAAACAGTAACAATAAAATAGTTAGGCTAGGGCAGCAATATACAGAAAGAATATTTGAGAATTGACACTTTCTGAGTTCATTCATCGATCCATCAATGGATTTTCTAACCTGACTTACTTCGACAGTACAAAGCAGGAGCTAACCCTGGATAAGACATGGATGACCATCAGAGGGCACCCCCTGGCACGTGTCCATCCCTGACCGTTTTGGGTCACCAGGTAAACTAATAAACTTGTGGGAGAGAATGAGAGCACTGGTGGAGCAGACATTCAAAGATGAACTGCAACAGTGCTAACCAGTGAAGCACAACTGCTCCGCTCACTTCACTTTCATGTAGCATGTTCACATTAGGCTAATTGATAGCACTGAACAGACAGACAGTCTCAAAGCCGGACAAATCCATCCCTTCACTCCCATTAATAACTGCACAGTTTACAGTCGAGCTGAGAATGAGCCTTTCACAGCTGAAGTGGATTTATGTTTGGTGCACAGGCAGTCATCTCTTCAAAGACATTTCAACCTGAACCACTGACAGTGATGATAAATTCAAAAATATACAGCTTCTAAATATAGAAAACTACCACTTGCTTTTATGTTTCAAATATAAACAAATAATGAATATAGAGAATTGTACCCCTAGCTAATCCTGAGTTTCATATTCAAGTAGGTTCTTCACAAGGTGTTTTTTAAGGAAATCTGTTTTATGTCAGGATGCCATTCAATTGTGATATTTTCTATTGACCATATTCCTCTGTAGTGCGTTACAAGGGTGTACAGTGACATAAGTAAAAGAGACACCCACCATTAGTCAAACGACACTGAATGCATTGCTTAAAAAGGTGGTAAAATCAGGCTGATAACTGAATGTTAGATGTGTAACTTGTGTTATTGGTTCATACATAGTAAGGTGGCATTTAACTTCTGATCTTATATAGCAGCTTTTAAAACTTTTTGCCCGTGATGCTGGTGCAGTGGGTAGAGCTGCCACTTCAAATATCAAGCCTCATGTGGTGATTGTCTTTGTGGAGCTTACACATTTTCACAGTGTTTGCACAATTCCCAGGTTAAGTTATGTAAGCAGCATGGTGGTGCAGTAGTTACCCAGAATCTTGAAGGAGAATCTTTTCCATGGTCACCATTTGTCTGGACACTCCCTTACAGGATGTCCAGATGGGTTTTTCTATGGATGTTTTAGTTTTCATCAATGTCTTCAAAGATGTGCAGGATAGGTCCTTGTCCTTGTTTGGATATGAACCTCCAAGGAGGTTCTGCTCAAGCTTTATAATGCACTGGTGAGGCCTCATCTTGAGTACTGTGTGCTGTTTAGTTCACCAGGCTACAAGAAGGACATAGCAGCACTAGAAAAGGTCTAAAGAACAGCAACTAGGCCCATTCCAGGGCTACAGGGGATGAATTATGAGAAAAAAATTAAAAGAGCTGAGCCTCTTTGGTTTAAGCAAAAAGAAGATTAAGAGGTGACGTGATTGAAGTGTTTCAAATTATGAAGGGAATTAGTACAGTGGATCGAGACTGTTATTTTAAAATGAGTTCATCAAGAACACGGGGACACAGTTGGAAACTTGTTAAGGGCAAATTTTGCACCAACATTAGGAAGTTTTTCTTTACACAAAGAACAATAGACACTTGCAATAAGCTACCAAGTAGTGAGGTAGACAGCAGGACTTTAGAGACTTTCCAAACTACACTTGATGTTATTTTGGAAGAATTAAATGGATAGGACTGGTGAGCTTTGTTGGGCTGCGTGGCCTGCTCTCGTCTAGATTGTTCTAATTTTGTCAGTGTGAGTTTGCATTTGTTAGTGAGTAGGCCCTGCAATGGACTTGCGCCCAATCCAAGGGCAATTTTTTGTCTTACACTTATTAGATTAATTTTATTAACCCCATGGGAAAATTCAAATGCATGCACCAGCAGAAACATAAAAACAAGGATATGTATTCACAGGACAAATACTACTTCAATATATCAAGCAATCAATCAATCTGTAAGAGTAAATCCTCTTTAATAAAATCCCTGTGTGCGTCCAGGTGTCCATGTGTGTGTGTCTTCTGGTGGCACGGTGCGATGCGCGATATTACTGTCAGAGAAAGTTAGAGGCGTTTTACGGAAATACAAACCAGTATTACTGCGAGAGGAAATTAAAGGTACACAATACAGTGACTCATATTACAGCCACATACAAGCCAGTATTACTGTCAGGGGAGATTAAAGGCATATTACTGACGCGCGCGCCTGTATTACCGCCAGAGAAAATTAAAGGTATATTATGGATGTACAAGCCAGCGAACGTACAAGACAGTATTACTGTCACAGAAAATTAAAGACACACAATACACGGCGGCAGCCCACGAAGAACAGTCAGCTCAGCAAGTAAACATCAACAAAAGAAAGGCTGAAAGAAAGAAAAATACGACCAACAAAAAGAATGAGGTCAAAGTCCCTTGCCATTTAATATAGACTGTTCCTACTAATGTTTATGCACTACTGTTCTAGCGCCTGTTATTGTAACGGGCTAAATGACTAGTAAATAAATAAATGTATACAGTGATCCCTCGCTATATCGCGCTTCGTCTTTCGCGGCTTCACTCCATCGCGGATTTTAAATGTAAGCATATGTGAATATATATCGTGGATTTTTCACTGCTTCGCAGATGTCTGCGGTCTACAGTACGTGTGCTTCCTTAGTTGATTTGCTCATTTGAATTCAAACAAGGGACGCATTTGAATTCAAACAAGGGACGCTATTGGCGGATGGCTGAGAAGCTACCCAATCAGAGCACGCGGTTAAGCTCCTGGGTGCTGTGCTAACTCTCGAGCGTCTACGAATGGCAAAAGATCTCCAGACATCAGTTGAAGAATGGGACCCGCAAATGATTCATTCTTTGCAATTTAAAAATGCTCTTGAAGGCGCCACGGAAGTGTATAGGAACCTCTTTACACAAATGAAAAAGCAGCGCCAGCAACTGCCCATCACGAGGGTCCTTACACGCAAAACACTGCCTAGTACGCCTTCAGTGGAAGAAGACGACGGCGGTGCTACACAGTCGCCTGAAGAGGCTCCTTTAGAACAGCTGTGACAGTGCAGTAAATGTCATCGTTATCTGACAAGTTGGTGAGTACCCAAAACTATTTTTCTACGTACTTAGTACATGTATGTACGTTTATTGCAACTGTGCACACATTTTATACAATTTTTTCCTTGCATTGTTGGTATTTATTGCCGGTGGCCTGTCTATCGTAATGGCTGTAACAAATGTGATATCAGAGACGCTCTACAGTATCTTTAAAATAACATTTTGGTTTTATGTACAGCATTTACATGTTATAGATTTTTCACGTATTTTTATATTACCTACTCAATTACAATATGTTTAAAACTGTATTGCGTATTAAATAAAACTCCTCAATGATATACGATATGTATGTTTGTGAGTAGTATATAAACTGTGTTTACATACATAATTTCAACGAATCTTACCTAATAACTAAGAGAATATAAAGGGTTTATGCGGTATAACTGTACGGTGAATATTTATAAACCATGTGGGAGAGTTTATAAGGACTTAAAATATATAAAAATAACCATATAAACATATGGTTTCTACTTCGCGGATTTTCTTATTTCGCGGGTGGCTCTGGAACGCAACCCCCGCGATGGAGGAGGGATTACTGTATTGTACAGATATTTCAAAATGGTCTTACACCCACTGCTGCTAGGAAAGCCCTGACTTTCAATGACTCTGAGACATATTAAGCAGGTTTGAGAATGTTATGTCATGTCACTATGGGTGTCATGGTTTATAAACACATTTCTTTTTAATAAACCACCATTGCATGCTAATATAATAAACTGCCAGAAGAAACACTTCTTATTATAAAAAATAATAATAAATCCTGCGCATATCTGCATATGCTGAAAACTGTCCCCCATAACAGACTTAATTTGAACACCATGTCTTAAGGAAGTCTTGAGGCTATATTGCAAATGCAGAATGTTGCTGAGAATAGATACATAATTGGAGTTTAAGAGTACAGTATCTAAAATATAAAAAGTAAGTTAAAGTCCCATGAGTTCCACTTTGGGGCCAAATCGTTGGGCTGCAGTGGTTGAACCGTTGCCTTTTGAAGTTTGTTCCTTTCTGCACTATAAGCTGCTGCCAAGGGGAGGAGATTAAGCACTGAAATATATTATTGCAGAAATTGTGAAATTGCAATGGAAATCAGCAATCAAAATTAAATGACTCTTAGCATTTTGGTTAATTTATACAATCCCACAAAAATACCAAACAGTACAGATTCTTTTAATGAATTGAATGATTTCATTTAACAAAGCTTATTCTCTATGAAACGATTTCAAATAAACAAGAAAAATTCATGCACTTCACATAATCAAAACAAAATATTTACACTGTAATCCTTATTTATTCTGCTCTATTCTGCCTGCCAGATGGGAACTGCAGGAATTGATCCCAAAGCCTGCTTATGTGCCGCTTGCTTGTCTGTGAGCGTGTCTCCTAATTCAGGTACTCGCTATGAGGTGCAGCAGCAGCTCTCGACATTTAAAGTGGCTCTGCCAGGCATGGCCATCACTGTGTATCAAAGGAGCAGACCTACTTTGCACACATTTATAAAGTGTTATGTTGCTGTAGATCAGGCTTCACTGAGTCACAACTAAATGACTGCTGGCTGCCAAATTCAGAAATAAAATCGATGACACAAAAAGAACAAAAGATCAGCCGGTTATATTACACTCCCATTCAAATGAGGACAAATGTCTCGACGTTGTTGCAGTTAATATTAGGATCCCAGAATTATATGGGTGGAGTGGTGGCACTGAGGCTAGGGATCTGCATTGGCAATCAGAAGGTTGTCTGTTCGAACCCCATTAATGCCAGAAGTGACTCTACTCTGTTGGGCCCTTAACCTGCAATTGTGATGTTAATCTGCATCCAGCCCTGCAAGGAGATCCTCCAACTTACAGGGAACACGTGGGGTTTGGTGGCAGGATTGGCACACCAGCCACTGTAAGAAGCCTCACACCCGCTGCACTCGGGTCCCAATCCAGATAGCTCATTGTGTGGTGGGTGCCACAACGCGCTCCCAACCTCTTCCTCCAGAATTATACAATCGGTTTGCTACAGTGTACATAAGGATTTGCAAGTTATAGAGGCACTGTTGCCAACTAAATAGTTTTGTCTCCATTAATATTTATACATTTAAAAAATTCCAGCATAGAATATGAAAAGTTATGGGCTGTTAAAAGGCTTATTTAAGTCCATTGTGTGGAAGAGAGAAGTATGGAAAAAGAGAATCCAGCATTTTTAGAGCAGACACTCAGTTTTTAGCCTTTTTTTTTGTTGTTTTTATTTTATAAATCACACATAGAGCTGAAAAGCATCACATGATTGCACAACCTAGAAGACAAAAAGGATGCTTACAGGTACCTGACTGGACAGGCTGAAGTTGCTGGCAGGACTTTTTTTCTTGCTGTTGCTGTTGATGTTGTTCCCCAAGCTGCTGTTAGAGGCGCTGCTAGCCGAGTTTTTCCTTTTCCTTCTCTTTGTTGTTGTCTGTCTTGTGGGTTCAGCTGTTACATGCAGAAGAGTGTATTAAAAACACACAAAGGAGAAAGAATCAAAGTGGGTTCAAACCACTTCAGCACAACTTGACATAATAAATCAATTTCTGCTGAGGCTGAGGTCACATCACTTTATATGCTGCTAGTATAAGCCATGGAGATCTAATGAAGCACAACAGACATTTAGTAGCCACACTAACAAAATGGCCACCTTTTACTTCGGTGTCAGGTACTCTTTGTGATGTTAACTTACGAGTATCTTCTAGGTACTGGAGCAGTGAGAACACAAACATGCTCATACACTCCTCCTTTTTAATAGGCCCGCTTTAAGTTGACAATCAATTCTGCACAACTGCGGTGAAGTGGGAGAGAAGCTGGAGAATCTGGGGAAAATCAGCTAATTCCAAAGAATGACATTTAAACCCTAGCCTTCTAGTGCTGAGCAGCAGCAACGATAAACACTGTATCGCTCACTATAAAAACCAACAAAATACAGTAAATGATCTGTTATGGCCAGTGCAGATAAGGTGGAATGGCTTTTTCTTCTCAGCACTTGGTGTCCTAAACTCTGTGATGATGTGCTTTCTTAGTTAGCCGTGCATGTTTTGGTTATTTGCCATTCCTAGTTAAAATGCTACGTAGACGGAGTACGGAGGACAAATCAACTGTCTGTAACGGACGGTCATGCTGCCAGCAAACCGTTTCTGAGTGAAGAATGGATTTTTGAAATATTGATGTTATTAGATCCTAAAAATGTGTGGTGTGAACTTAATGAATCCAAAAGCAATTCTTTACGGTAGAAACTAACATAGATACATTTAGTGGCAAATTAGCTTTAGTTTATGTCAATAAACTCTGTAATACAATTCTATATTATGTCTGCTATAAAGGCCCACAGAAGAGAAAGCACATCGTATACGCGTCATTATTGTATCATCTTTAGTTTGGGCCCATGCGCCACTTCACATTTTAAACTTGGAGAAACTAAGAAATCTGTGGTATTTCTACCATTTGATTTCTAAACATTTGATCTAAATAAAATTACATTTCGACTATACATTTTTTAAATTTAAAACTGCTGACACTTGCCACAGTAGACTTCCCTGCTCAGAGATGGGAAAGTAAAGGTTTGCAGGTGCAAAGTATTTGATGCTTGGTCAGAAAAATAATCTTTAGGCATAATGGCATAGTAAAGTGGATCCAGGCCTTGTTTTGTCAATTCTCTAAACTTCATTCTCACAGCCACCCTGATTGACTAATTGTTTTTTTTATCTCATGCCTAGGTATACTGTATATTAGTGTGCTCTGTGACGAAACAGTACTCTGTCTGGGATGGGTTCGTAACTTTCTGCCAGGCTGGGATTCATCTTCCTGAAAACCCTGTAATGGAATAATGAGGTTTATAAAATGGATGAAAGGTTAAAAATAAGTAGGATATTGTACAGCAGAAGGCAACAAGCACATAAAATGAGTTTTCTGTAGCATTAACTATTCAAATGTGAGCTAGAAAGCAAAAGAGAGCGACTCAACATGTGCAGACAATACAGTAACTTGAAGGCTCCTGAGTGTTTACCTGACACTTCTCCATAACACTACCGGATTTCTTTTACATTCACCTAAACGGGTATGATATTTACTGCATGAATCAGGTAAGAATTGATGTTTAATAAACCTGACAGATGCCAGAAATGAAATAATGGTGATAAATGGGGTTTTCCCAGCAGCATATAAAGTTGATGTGGTGACAACCTTAGGCACTCAATTATTATCCATGTATGCTCTCTATAAGCAGCTAAACGAATGTCCATCTGACACAGATAGCAATCCACAGCTATCATCCAGCATGCAGTAAATCAAGGATGGAGATTTCTGTACAGTAAGTCATATTCTATAGATACAATTTTCACCAAAATTTCTGAAAGCTCTTCACTTGTTGAGCAACCTTTCTCCCACACCCACACATATCTAAAATGAAACCTGTAGTATGTTATGTGTCCAAGCATAATGCTAATCTCACTGCATAACACAATTTCCCATGCCCAAGACTGTATACAAAAAGAACAGTAATGTGCAGCAGACTCTGACTTGAAGCATCAGAGTTGGCCTCAAACAATAACGGCTCTTTGCTCAGTTAACAATGTGAGACAAAAGTGCAAACATCTTCATTTACCTTGAAGAATATTGCAATAGTTCTGTAGTGCCATGACTGGTGATAATAAAACATGTATTACTTCGTTGCTTCAAAACGTAATGTGGAGATGGTACATGGAGATTTGTGTACTTATAATTCATTGTTTCATTCCCAGCTACATCACTCTGCTTTTGCTAGACTGTCATTATAAGATGAAAAAGTACCTTTTTTCTGATTTGTTGTGAAAATTTCCGTTTTGAAGTTCTGTGGGTGTCCTGCTGAAATCGGAGCCAGAGGGATTTTTATTTATCAAAATAATTATTCTCAATAAACGATTGAACATAACAAGATTGGAATAAACATAAAAAAGGAAAAAAAAAAGAAAAAGATGATGACAATGAAATACAATTTTTTTTTTCTTTTTAATGACTTATGTGTAGCTATGCTTGGAAATTAAAGTAACTGTAAATGCAAAAAATATACATATATTTACAGTATGTAGCAACAATGCCCATTTTAATGAAACTTAATATATTGTTACTTTTCTTAAAGTAAATGGTTCCACAAAAATAAAAAAGGCTTGTCTCATGTTGTGTTTATAAACTGGCTTTCTTTAAAACGCAGGTGGAAAGACTTTTCATTTACAGTAAAGCAGGTATCTCTTTTCTAAATAATAAAATGCACATATATTTTATTTGGGCATTAATATAACAGTGAAGTGTAAATTCTGTACAAGGTTAATGCACTGGAAGTAAAATTCTTTTCTAAAGAAATTCTTGCCATAGAAAAGTCCTTGTTACAAATGATCTGTAATAGCGTGTTAAATTGTAAAATCAAACTGAACCCACTGGAAAGATTCCATGAAAATTAAAAATTCATTAATTGCAATTGCAGTCTAATTACAAGTTAAAAGCAGATGGCATAGATGTTTTTTTGCTATTAGTTTTCAAAAAAAGCCCAAAATGCCCATTTGACTGGAAAAAAAAAATCAGATTCCCTGACTGAGGTTCACGGTCTTGTGTTTGTGTCGTTTATTTATGTTACTGTTGCTCTTGTCGATTATGTGCACTGCTCTTTGTTTTTGCTCTTGTCTCTAAGCTGCCTGTGTTATGTCCCACGTGTTTTGTGGGTGGTCACCACCAGGAACTGCACTCTGTCTATAAATTCCATAGGGTCTCCCACAGTTTCAGGCCTTTCATTTCAAATGTGCCTTGGAGTGGGACTTATGGGATTTTTGTGATGTGAGACTGGGAGCTGTGCCTGGACTGGTTGGTTCCTGCCTTGCACTTGATGCCACTCGGACAGGTCACCTGGATGTGATCTGTTTCGTACTCAGAAGAACATGCAAATCCTGTCTGTTAGAACAGGCACTCATTTTAAATTGTCAAGGCACTGTAGAAATAAGAGCGCCTTCAGAAGTCTTAACAATCCTCTGTAATATTAGTGGAGGTGGAAAAAACTGACATTTAATACCAAGGGTTGGCATAAGGAATGCATTTTTGCACTCTAAAGAAAAACGGCGAAATACTAGTCATTCAAGGCACCAATAATGTCCAATTTTCACTGAACTTTATAACTAACAGAAATGATATATTTTCAAAGCTTTTAAGATTTTTCTCCTCTTTGTATTCTGCAATGCCATCTGACAACCATGCACTTGTATATGTACTGTATCTCAGAGCCTAAGATTAGTTAATAAATAAAATTAAATTAATGTGAATTTCCCCTTGGGATTAATAAAGTATCTATCTATCTATCTATCTATCTATCTATCTATCTATCTATCTATCTATCTATCTATCTATCTATCTATCTATCTATCTATCTATCTATCTATCTATCAAAAACTTCATTGCTTATACAGGGTTCACTCCCTTTGCAAAGCTAATCCATTCTTGAATATCCCTTCTTAGGTGATTTTTTGTAATGTGAACACAAATGCAAATTTAAATAGAATAAAATGTTATCTATTTATTGGCCCAAAAAAGATGTCCGCATTTTTGCTCAAATAACACCAAAATACACGAAAATTGAGCTGAATTAGTTTTATGACAACCTTAGTAATCAAAATCAACCCAAATAAGATTTTGTTTTACTTCCCTTTAATAAGGCTGTTTACTGACACTTTATCACTTCCACTTTCACAATGGGCTTTTAATCTTTCTTGAGATTTTTTCAACTCTTTCACAATCTTTTGTGGAGCCATGATACTCAAGATATTTCAGCAAAGCACATGACAAGTTGACTTAACTATAGCATGTGAATGTAGTATCAGCTCTTGGAACAACTGAGACCATGATTGCACATCAACAATACCCTACTGTTTCTCAAACATTCAGTCACAAACCAAACATCTCACCAGATAAATCCCTTTCTGCAAGCTGCAGTGAGGTGTACTTAGAATGACTGAGGAGATGTTTACTAGTAGTGTGCATAAGAAAATTGTCGTTATAATTACATGCACCTGTGGCCAGGGAATTACAGTATCTTTTCATTATTTTTACTGTGCTCATCCTGATCAGCACCCCATTTTCTGCAATTTCTTCCAACATCTCCAGGCAAAAATCCATTTACTTTCAGATCAACTAACTCTGCACCTCGGTCTTATCGCAGTTGTCCACAATATGTGGCCAAACCAACAGATCATTCCAACTACATGCCCAAACAACCTCAACTGACTACTCTCGATTTACTCCAAGGTCCTCCTGTATTGACTAGTTCCTCTCCGCGTCACAGAGGGCAGGTCCAACAATCATGCAAAAGAACCTCACGGCAGCTATTTGCTCTTTGTAATCTCATTCTTTCAGTCACAATCAAGACCTTATTGAGTGAGGATGGTGAAGTAGGCTGACTGGTGAAACAAAAGCTTTGTCCAGGGGTTTAACAGCAGACTTCACCACCATGGTCTGGAAACTGCTTGTGCTGCACCAATTTGTTGGTGAAAATCATGATCATCTGTCACTCATGAAGAAGACCATGAGATACATGAACTCATTCACTTGGGACAGGTGCCTAACTTTTACTTAAAAAGAACCTGTGAGAAGAATATGTCCTCAGATTTATTATCATTGCATTTGCCCGTGTCTGCGTGGGTTTCCTCCGGGCGCTCCGGTTTCCTCCCACAGTCCAAAGACATGCAGGTTAGGTGGATTGGCAATTCTAAATTGGCCCTTAGTGTGTTCTTGGTGTGTGGGTGTGTTTGTGTGTGTCCTGCGGTGGGCTGGCACCCTACCTGGGATTGGTTCCTGCCTTGTGCCCTGTATTGGCTGGGATTGACTCCAGCAGACCCCCGTGACCCTGTGTTTGGATTCAGCGGGTTGGAAAATGGATGGATGGCATTTGTGCCACACTGAAATGCATACCAGCCCAGTGTGAGCTAAAGGTCACATTCTAATCATGTTTCACCATCAACAGCAGTGATGCAATTCTTATACAGCTAAACTTAGTACTTTCCAGTCTGTGACTATGGCTTTACATTCTATACACGAAATCGTGAACTGGAGAGGAAAACTGACGCATACTTGTGTATCCATTGAACAGCCTCAGCTTAACATCAAGCATGATTTGCGTACACCTTTGCTAGTTTATGTTTTTCATAGTTCTGGTATGCTGGAACATAAAACAGAGATATCACACACCATTCAAGTTTCTGGCACTGCCTCCTCACCTGAGGTGTACATGTTTAGGAGTTAATCAAAGTACGCCGTTCAACTCACAACAAAATCCCAAAATACGGGTAATGTTTTCCCATGCTTGTTGCAAACACCTTGTGTGACATCCTGCTTGCCCCTCCTGAGATGTCAAATGTTAATCCAAAACTTGATCCAGGCTGTCTAAGGGTTATCACCTTGACATGTTGGGGAAACCTGAGTGCCTTAATGATCCTTTAACTATGTTGTCAGGAGTTGCATTGCTTTTGGCAGAGTTTCTCATGGCAAATTAGGGGGGGGAACAGACAGAAAGCAGTCCATCAATAACCCTCACGGTAGCATCAGATAAATCAAAGAGAACCTCACCCAGAGCGGGGATACTAGCAGCCACTCATGGAACGAGGCCTGGGAGCAGAGTTTGCTGGCTCAGCCTGAAAGATTTCTCAAGTAGGCTTGCAAACCACAAATTAAGGATGACGGTCAGGTGCAATTCCAACCAGGTGACATTCAAATGTAGGGCATGGCCAGGCATTTTAAACAAAATGGCTCTTAGGACACAGAATGTAACCAAGTACAGAGAAATCCTTGAACAAAATGTGCTGTTCTGCAAGAGAATAATGAGTTAACTTTCCTGACAGATAAATCTAAAGCCATACTTGGAGTTATTGAAAACTGAAGTAATCTAGTCCTAGTCTGGAACTTGCACTTAATTGGGAAAGTATACTGTAGGAAGAAAGCCTAATTAAACAATTAGACAATAATTAAAAAATTTAAATCATAAACAACTTCTCAAAAGAGAAATTTAGAAAATTTGCTGTAATCTTATATATATAAAAGCCAAATACCACTGACTCACTCATCACAGAATCTCCTGAACCATGAGGACTTCGGAATTTGGAATGTAGGTTACCCTGGGCTCGCTAAGAAACGGTTTTAAAAATTTCGTGGTCCAAGCGCGTTCTGTCTGTATGTCTGTCCGCTTTAATTCTGTCCGCTTTTCACGAGAGAATTACTTAACGGATTTAGATCTGTTTGTTTTCTATAGTTTGTTTGAACTTTCTGGTTGATTTTGCGACTTCTCTTATCGCGGTAAGTACCATAGTTTGCTTGTTTTACCGGTGTATTTATGCAAATCCAACAGAGTAACTGTGGGCCGAGAGCAGGAGGTCGGGGCCTTCCTCATTCACTCACCAGCCTCTTTTCAAGTTAGTCTACGTCCTGCCACATGCTGGAGTTCACCTTGCCTCCTCTTAGCTAGTGATACCTGTTTATTCAACAGACATTATCATCTACAGATTGTTAAGGAGTAAAGTTTGATGTTTTTGAGAGAGAGATCAGAGCTACGTGTGTTTTAGAGGGGAGCTGCTGATTGCCAGAGATATCACGGCCATGTACTTTTGTCCCCACGCGGGGAACGCTTTCCCGTCAGACCTGAACACGATCAGATATAGTGCCAACGTCAATTGATTTTTAAAGTTTGTCCTGTTTCACTACTATGTGGGCAAAGCCACGGGGTACAGCTAGTTGTGGTATGAGTGCCTTATTTATTTAGAAGGATTGACAATTTTATTTTCACTTTGACATTACAAAAATCTAAGTTAAATATACTATAATGTCCTAATAAAATGTGACATGAAAAAAGGCTACAAAGTATATAAACACTTCTGTGAAAAAGTATGAGAAACATCAACAAAACACTTCTTAATTAAGGTACCATGTGCAAAATCACAAATTACTGCGTGCTCATCTAAGGGATTGCAAAAGGGAAGCATCCTTTTAAAGCATTGCAAAACTAACTTTGATGATGCGATAGAAGAAGTAAATAAAAGAGATTGCTTCTATTTTTTTCTCAGAAGGAGAAAAAATATCTAAAACACACCAAAAACTTGTTACATAGCTTATGAACCTGACAGTGGTGGCATGGAAATTAAGAGGGAAGAAAGGAGTGAAGGTCAACAGTGGACAGAATCACAAACTCCTTTACTGTTCATGATTTAAAGGATAAGTTCAGTGTTTTTCAAGTCAAAGTTAACTCTTTACGATCATGGTATATATTAATTTGCCATATAAAATTTTGTTCTATAGTGAAGAATTTTTCAATACATTTTAAAAATACCTTGTCTGTTCTTAATGAGGTTAAAGACTACACTGGCCCATAAATGAACAAAAAAATATTAAATCTTACCAAATATATCAATTTTTCAAGGCAAGAATGTTGAGTTGTTAAGTGTACATAAAAAATTGAGAGACACATATGTATTACAAATGTGTTAAGTTTCTTGACAGCTAAAGGAATATCATCTTTTGTTTTACTTGTTAAGAGTTCAGAACACAAAAATTTAAGACTGAAAAAAAAGAAGTGGTATTTTGAAACATGAAGGTGGTACACCAAGAAAAAAGGATAAGAAGGTCGGATATGCGAAATACCAAAAGATGAAAAGAATTCTGAGTGATCATGTATACCCTAAAGTAAAGCATTCTATTCTGATGTTGTCTCCATCCACAGGGCACAAGTGGTCAATAAATAGTTTGAAGTGAAAGACAATGATTTACATCTTATACCACAGCAGTCCCAGTCACTAGATGTGGGATTCTAGAACCATGTCTGACACTCTGTTTCCATTAGTATTATCAAAACAACTTCTAATGAAAAAATGGTGTTGTACCATTCTAGTACATAGAATCTATATCAAGAAACTCTAGTCTGATAACTTAAAGTGGCTTAATACAGAATCTTATTAAGATAGTCTATGAAAGTGTTTTTTTATTTGGTCACTATCCTGTATAAATGTGGGTATATGTGTGTTTATATTTGCACTTTTAACTCAGTAAACTCTCACTTGCTTAATACTCACTAACACAGTTTAAAGTCAGCAATTAACCTAACCTATACATCTTTGAAATGTAGGAGGGAAACCTAAACAGACGTGCTGAGAAAGCGCAAATGACACACAGACAGTGACCAGGGTGGGATTCAGATCTATTCTCCTGGAACTGTGAGGTGGTGCTCTGTCTAAGAGTATGGCTAAGGAAAAGCTGAAATAGCATAGGACCAGGACATGAAAAGAAAAGCACAGGCGGAAATGGGCAGTGGTAAAAAATCCAGAGGCGGCCAAAAAACAGAAAAAAACAATTATACTATAACACATTAAGGAATTCAAGCTCAAACCATTATCCAAACTTTTAAGCCTTGAACTAAAAACTAGTACTGCATAAACATACAGTTTTGTTTGTTTATCCAGAATCTTGGCTGGCAGGTTTAGTGCAACAGCTGCTTAAACAGCTTTGTAGCAATCTAGTGTAATGTGTGCTGCTGATATATGACAACAATGGAACTACACTAACAACAACAATACAGCTGCAGTAGCACAGACTGTCATTTTCCATTCTGATGTACCTGGAACACAGGTCCTTGGTTTAACAAACCACTGTCAGATACTCTAAATGTCAGCTTCTCTTTGACTGGGCCTCTTTTTGGAATGCGACCTCTGTGTCTTAACCTGATAAAATGATCAGTCACCCAGTGACACTCCAGAGGTGGCTCTGTGATCATCATCTAAAAACTTGCTCAAAAACCATGGACCATATCTCAACGATGGGTGACAGTGACGAGCCAAAGTGGTCTCCAAGCATTAAATAAAAAGGAAGGGCTTATATGCACCAAAGAAACACACGGCAGGACCTATCTCTTGCCTTGCATTTCCTGTCATCCTACATTTACACTGGTCATTGTAGACATGGAATATACATGAAATGTGCGTATTTCAAGTAACGATACATTATTTACTCTATACAATTCCAGACACCTCACTCCTAGAAAAGAGACTTCAGCTGTGAGAATCTTGCGTCTGATTTCAGCTCCCTTTGCAGGGGATGGGATAGCAGGCTGCTTGCTGCTTCTGCTGATTGACACAGTTGCAAAACAAAGATGCTGATGAGGAGGTGTGACGGAATTTAAGGTGGCCTGGCATGACCGATATTTTCGTAGGCTTCAGGGATTCTAGGGTTAATAGATAAAGATAAAGATGGCTAATGTAGCATGGCATTGGTGCCAGTGTAACTGGAGGGTAATAACCCAGCTGTTATAAGTTCCTTACTAAACCCAGTAAGAAAGTGCAGAGAAGCATCTTGCATACATTGATCTACACACAGACAAAAAAAAAAAATATATATATAGTGAGGTTTCTGAACTCTTTTAGGACCCCCAATAAAATGGGATGATACCACGCAGCTCAACTGCTGTGTCTGCAAAGGTCTGCTTGTCTGTTGCTGAGGCAACCACAGGTTAGCAGTGTAGCAGCATAGCGCCATGGAAAGAACAACAAGCTGATCGAGATCACGCTATATGCGCCTGTCACCAATGGATGATGCAAGGAACATTAATTATAAATGCAGGGAACAGTATAACCTGGCCACTGACCTGGCCTCGACCTTGCCCGTTTGCTGTGTTTGTGTAAAAGGTGAGAGGTAGCTCCCGCTGCAACAACTAACCGTTGCAGTTCCTGTTTCAAGTTGAATAAAACTGGTTTTGCTAAAGTACTGAGACCTATTCTCGTGTTTTGGGGTGCAAGACAGTGACTCACACGTCACTATACATATATATATATATATATATATATATATATATATATATATATAGGCGTACAGTTGTGCTTGAAAGTTTGTGAACCCTTTAAAATTTTCTATATTTCTGCATAAATATGACCTAAAACATCATCAGATTTTCACTCAAGTCCTAAAAGTAGATAAGGAGAAACCAGTTAAACAAATGAGACAAAAATATTATACTTGGTCATTTATTTATTGAGCAAAATGATTGAATATTACATATTTGTGAGTGGCAAAAGTATGTGAACCTCTAGGATTAGCAGTTAGTTTGAAGGTGAAATTTGAGTCAGGTTTTTCAATCAATGGGATGACAATCAGGTGTGAGTGGGCACCCTGTGTTATTTAAAGAACAAGGATCTATCAAAGTCTGCTCTTCACAACACGTTTGTGGAAGTGTATCATGGCACGAACAAAGGAGATTTCTGAGGACCTCAGAAAAAGAGTTGTTGATGCTCATCAGGCTGGAAAAGGTTACAAAACCATCTCTAAAGAGTTTGGACTCCACCAGTCCACAGTCAGACAGATTGTGTACAAATGGAGGAAATTCAAGACCATTGTTACCCTCCCCAGGAGTGGTCGACCAACAAAGATCACTCTAAGAGCAAGGCGTGTAATAGTCGGCGAGGTCACAAAGGACTCCATGGTAACTTCTAAGCAACTGAAGGCCTCTTTCACATTGGCTAATGTTCATGTTCATGAGTCCACCATCAGGAGAACACTGAACAACAATGGTGCGCGCGGCAGGGTTGCAAGGAGAAAGCCACTGCTCTCCAAAAAAAACATTGCTGCTCGTCTGCAGTTTGCTAATGATCACGTGGACAAACCAGAAGGCTATTGGAAGAATGTTTTGTGGACGGATGAGACCAAAATAGAACTTTTTGGTTTAAATGAAAAGCGTTATATTTGGAGAAAGGAAAACACTGCATTCCAGCATAAGAACCTTATCCCATCTGTGAAACATGGTGGTGGTAGTATCATGGTTTGGGTCTGTTTTGCTGCATCTGGGCCAGGGCTGCTTGCCTTCACTGATGGAACAATGAATTCTGAATTATATCAGAGAATTCTAAAGGAAAATGTCAGGACATCTGTCCATGAACTGAATCTCAAGAGAAGGTGGGTCATGCAGCAAGACAACGACCCTAAGCACACAAGTTTTTCTACCAAAGAATGGTTAAAGAAGAATGAAGTTAACGTTTTGGAATGGCCAAGTCAAAGTCCTGACCTTAATCCAATTAGAAATGTTGTGGAAGGACCTGAAGCGACCAGTTAATGTGAGGAAACCCACCAACATCCCAGAGTTGAAGCTGTTCTGTACGGAGGAATGGGCTAAAATTCCTCCAAGCCGGTGTGCAGGACTGATCAACAGTTACTGGAAATGTTTAGTTGCAGTTATTGCTGCAAAGGGGGGTCACACCAGATACTGAAAGCAAAGGTTCACATACTTTTGCCACTCACAAATATGTAATATTCGATCATTTTCCTTAATAAATAAATTAATCAAGTATAATATTTTTGTCTCATTTGTTTAACTGGTTTCTCTTTATCTACTTTTAGGACTTGAGTGAAAATCTGATGATGTTTTAGGTCATATTTATACAGAAATATAGAAAATTCTAAAGGGTTCACAAACTTTCAAGCACAACTGTATATCTATCTTCTATTATCTTTATGTTATAAAAAATGGTATTAATTTCATCATTTCAGCAAGTGTGTTTGTGTTATTTGTGAAAATAGACTATTACCACGACAATCTGTGACAAAATATAAAGTGTTTTTAATGAAGACTTTTGCTGATTTATGAAACTTGTTCAAAATTGTATAGATCTCTTCATATCTAAAGTTCCCCGGCTAGAAAGTGAAACAGAGATAAGTAAAGCGCCCTTATTGTGATGGATTGCTTGGTTACCAAAGGAAAAAGGTGGCATGAGGCAGAAGGACCATGTGACCATAAACATGAATGCAGAAAACTCGCATTAGAAATATGATTTAGGGAGAGTTGGTACCATGTTACCCTTTTAAGCATATTGGCTGAGTGGACTGCTAGGATGCCAGTCATAACCTTCCAGCCTGTTTGATGGAAACATGTAGTCCATAGCTGGGGAACAACAGACAGAAGGGCAAGCTACCTTGAAGGTGCAGTTGGGCTCCTGAAGATTTAGGAAACGTTTTAGCACTGTAACTCTGTAGCAAAGCAATAAATGACCAGAACAAAACCCCAAGAAGGGGGTTAAAATCACTCTAAGACAGAGTTAATCAAGTTCAGAGTCAGGAGAAGAGTTTGAGATGAGGGCTCTTTGGCAGGAGGTACAGAGGCTTGGATCATGAGAGACAGAGAAATTAAAGCAATGTGTTTAGAGGTAGGCGCGTGAGTCTTCCTCCTGACAAACAGCGACATCATGTAATAAGAAGCTTGTCAGGGTCAGCAGCATTATTTTGCTTTTATCTATGGTTTGTATTTTGAACTTTTCATTATTTTAGTTCTTCTATATATTAGTTTATCTCCTAAAGCAAATGCACTGTTTTTGATATTTGTGGCATTACTCAGGTTGCACAGAGATGCCAGATGTTAATACTCCTATGACAAAACATACATGTGTATAGTAAATATAAAAGCGATGAATATTAGAATGGTAGATTTTACATAATCAGGTCTTTACAAATGAGCTTAGTGTTGCTATGGAAGCTCCCTGTCTCTATTGCTAACTGAGGAGGCCGATTGCTGTATATTTAATATGTATAATAAACTATACTGATCATTTAGAATGCGTCATGCAACTGTTTGATCAATGACCTGTTTTAAATGGTTTCCACAGTGCAAACACATATAAAACATATAAAGACAACACAGTTGTAAAAATAAAATAAACAAATACATAAATATGCCAAGACGCATGCAACATTCAGCTAGTATAATGTGATTTTTAACAGACAACGTTTAAAAACATTCCATGGACTTAGTTCAAATTCAATGAACACCACACTAATTTTAAGAGTAAATACCTGGTGGCGCCACCATCCTTTGCCATTTTTGGAACAAGCACGTTTTGAGACAATCCCTCGGACTTAGGTTGTATGTTTTGTGTCTTGACATGAGTTCCTGCATTGGCTCCAATATTACACACAACTGTAACATAAGCAAATGGACGTAGACATTAGCAACATTTGGATCTTAACAAGAAAGAGAAAGAAAGCAGAGAAATTGCCTTTTCAATGTATTACACAATCTGAAGTTGCTCAAAGTTTAATTATTTTGAGCGTTTGCTCTGAAGATTAAAAAAAAAAAAATTCTTATAAATCAGATGAAAACAATGTAAGTCCACTTTTTATTTCTGGAAAACTAATTCATATAGAAAATGAATTTAAGAAAATCTGAAGCTACTAGTAAAGAGGTTTAACATATTAAATAGTGGAAAAGCATGTTTGATTACATTTCTCTGACCCACAACCAAGAAGTCAGAAAATGAAATAAATGAAAAATAATCTCACCTTTGGTCTCAGTAACATTTGGCACATTGTTAATTAAATTTACTTACAAACATTAACTGTTAAGTTTATTTTTGAAGCCCACACTATGTACACTTGAAATATCAAACAGGCAGTACATAAACATACTTAAAGTGGCTTCAAATGGATTTTACCCGATTAACAAAAACATCAGAAGTGCGCACTGAATATTTGTGTCACAGCCAAAACATCTACAAGGTCTAAGAGACAGAGAAACACAGCAGTAACATAAATTAGGCCCTGCAGTGTGCAGTGAATGCATTCAATACTCAGTGCATCACTGTGATTTACACCTTAAATACAGTAATTAGGCAGCCATGTATGTGTTTTTGCCATTTTTACATACGTATACATACGGTGGATTTACCTTGTATATAGACATGCACAGAGCATTAAAAATGTTTAGTTTGTACATGGAACTTGTGACATTACATGAGCATTGAATCAAGGTCATTTTGAAATGCAATGGATAGCGCTGCTGCCTCGCAGTTAGGAGACCTGGGTTCACTTCCCGGGTCCTCCTTGCGTGGAGTTTGCATGTTCTCCCCGTGTCTGTGTGGGTTTCCTCCGGGCGCTCCGGTTTCCTCCCACAGTCCAAAGACATGCAGGTTAGGTGGATTGGCGATTCTAAATTGTCCCTAGTGTGTGCTTGGTGTGTTTGTGTGTGTCCTGCGGTGGGTTGGCACCCTGCCCAGGATTGGTGCCTGCCTTGTGCCCTGTGTTGGCTGGGATTGGCTCCAGCAGACCCCCGTGACCCTGTGTTCGGATTCAGCGGGTTGGAAAATGGATGGATGGTTAACTAAAGAGAAGGCATAAAATCTTTAGTAAAGACAAGAACTTTCTGGAATAGTCTGGCTGCAGAGAAATCACGGCTGTATATGGAATTGTATTCTTTATTTGGCTAAAGTTTTTGAATAAAATTAGACAAAAAGGAAATGAGAGCTTGCTGCTGCTCCTGTACTAATTGTTTATCACAATGAGGGTGTGGCGGGCAGCTGGGGGTGGTACCCAGCCAGGACGCCTGGAAGTACCGGGACAGGGACTACGGAGCATGGAAACTCAACCCTATAGGGGCCCTTGGTCACTGCTAGGGGACGCCCGGACACCTCAGAAGCCCTGGACGTCAGCACTTCCGCCACACCCAGAGGTGTTGGCGGAAGGAAACCCAGGGATACCCGGAGTGCTTCCAGGTGCTCGTGGGAAAAGGGGCCGCCTCCCTCCATTTGTCAGCTGGAGTCGGGTGGAACAGGACGAAGCTCGGAGAAGAGGAGTGGAGGCGGTGAAGGAAGGCTGGACAGTAAATAGGCCTGGACTGAGGGTGTGTGGTGCAGGGGCATCGGGTTGTGTGCAGTGTTGTAAATATGGATAATAATAAACGTGTTGTGGTGTTTAAACCATCGGTGTCTGCCTGTCTGTGTCGAGGCTAGTCTCCACATGGGCTATCTTGTTGGAAATCATTCAGCCATCCAGCCTTTTCCCAATCCAACCCCCCTCAATATACTGGCCCTAGAATTTCAGGATTTAGTTTTCTACAATATGACTCATTTACTCATTTATGACTTTTACTTTACTAATGGGAGTGGAACATGGTGTTTTCTGATTGATAAATTGTTCTTTATTATGTACATAAATATTACTGTCATTTTAAAAGATAACAAATTTATTTAGCTTATATGTTATTTATATCTCTGCTGGGAATGGGTTAGGAATAATTTTTAGTCCAATGCCTTAGAACCTACTGTTTATCTGATTGTGCCTGCCAACATGGCAATTCTATTATAAATTAAACTTAAAAATCAATTTGCTTCTGAGCTCAGTTTCAGTCCACCTTTCTCACTGAGAGCTAGGGTGGCAGCATATTTATTGAGATGGATAGACCAGGTCACCAGATTTTCCACAGCAGATTTCAACTTCTCCTTGGAACCTTCAAGACCTTCCTACACTAGTGAATGCAAATAATCCCTCCATTGTGTTCTGGGTGTTTGTTTGTTTTTATTTTGTACTTTGCCTGGTATGTGTCCTAAGAGAGGTACCAGATGGCATCATAAGCAAGTCTAAACCACCTTGACCAGACAAGAGAAGAATGTCCAAATCCATCTGTGTTTCTGAGTTCCTCACCTAATCACAGAGCGTCAACTAACAATTCTGTGCAAGAAACTCCTTTCACACACTTGCACTGGCATTTCATTCTTTGATTCACTAGCTGGAGCTCCCACTTCACCAACACAGTCTGGTACAACATTCACAAAACTGCTGCTTGTGCACAAATTCATTGGACAATGTCCTATATTGTCAGCAAGGTACTTGGCACTCATTACCTGGAGAGAACAAGCCACTGTTTTTCTAGGAAAGAACCAGGACAGCGTCATTAGACAAGCAGAAAGTTGTTACCGGGGAACATGAACAACCAAACCAAAAATAAAAGTAACAATTACACCGAAAAGGTACTAAACCAGGCTATGCTGAAAAATACATTTGTGAACTGTTTTGTTTTGACTCTTTTCGTAAGAAATACTAAAACTTGGACTCTGGGGACTGTGTGTTGACATCTTTTAAGATGAAAGGAAGTGATGTCAAAGCATCACGAGGTGTATGACAACAACTAGAAAACAATGAGAAGGAAAAAAAAAAGAGGACGGCCAAACAGAAAAACAAATATGATGTCCTGAAATAAAAAGCACCACTATTTCTAAGTGGTGTGGACAATTATGATAATCCCAACTGTGTACAAACTCAAGCATTCACATTGGAGTTTACAGTCTGAAAAGGACAACATCACTGCAAACTGCAGATGTGTATCCTTTAGGCTCTCTGAATGGATACTTTACAAACTTTGGATACACTTTGATACCATGTCCGTAAAATCAAGAACTGGAAAAGAAATAGAATAAGCACACAAGATTTTTTATTATCCTACTGGCAAATTTGTTTTAAGCAAGAAAGTGCAAACATAAGACACTGTTACCCCGGCAGAAGAAAATAAGCCAAGAGACCACCAATGACAGCCACTGATGTAATCAGTAAAAGCACAGGGTTTTTATAAAAAAATCTTACTCTACTACAGTATCTTGGTGTGTGATTTTCTTTCTTTCTTTGTAGATTCCTTGATGTTGGTTTCAACTTCTGACTTCAGTTTAAGGTGGTGTTTTTGGCTTTAATGACAGTGCTATATATAGCAAAATAATAGGATTTCCTTGAATGAACTGGTGGAAAGTCGGGTTGGTATTCTAGCCCACTGCAGGACACACTTGCACCCTCATATAGCTGAATTGCTAATAACCTATCAGCATGTATTTGGGAGGTAGGAAGAAACTGGAGCAAATCTTTGTAAAGACAGAGATGATTTTTAAAAGCAGACACACCTTAAATTCTTAAAATATTTTGAAGGCTAACCAAAAGTTAGTTTAAACTGAGAGCATCACAAAGATCTTTTGAACCCGAGTTCTACAAACTGCATTAAAAGTAACTGTCAAAATAAGTTGTGAAAAATGAACCAATAACCTATAAATTATATTGACACAATTAATGCAATTAATAAAGCGCACATGTAATTTAGCGAAGTTTGTACTAAGTAATAGACCTATATATTTAATTCTGGCTCTGCTGTATCCAAAAAAAGTTCAATGCTTTGCTTCATTCTATCAAATTTTCAGGGCATCAGATTTCAATAAAACATCACTGCAAAGTGAAAGTTCTAGAATCTGACAATTAAAGACTCACTTCTCCAGCCAGTGGAGTAATATTAAAGTACCGTACACATTAAATGTCTGTGTAGCACGAAGACACCGACGATGGTGTGCCAGTCCAAAACGCATTCAAGGATAAATGTGAAATTCTTACTTGAATGTCCAACCAACTTTCAACACGCTGACACCTCTAGTGTGATGATGAGCAAATACGATTAGCTAAACATGGACTTTACCTTGATTCATTTGGACTTTTGATCTCTGGACCACACAAGTCACACTCTCTCACACACATTTCATTTAAGACCATCTGTTAAATAGCAACATTTGTGATGTGGTAGGAATTCTAACTAACAGGAGAAAACCGGCATATATAGTTCATCAACGACAGAAAGCATAACCTGTTTATTAAAATACTAGACATTAAGCCCGTTACAATAACGGGCGCTAGAACAGTAGTCAATAAACTTTAGTAGGAACAGTCTATATTAAAAATGGAAGGGACCTTTTACCTCATTAAATTTTTTCCGTAAAATGCCTGTAATTTTCTCGGACAGTAATACTGGCTTTGCTGTCCGTAATATGGGTTTAATTTTCTGTCACATCAGTGGGCAATCAGCAGATTCTCCCCAGCAACTAATTTAATGTGCGCGAAAATAAATCTACTTTTAAAAGTCATTGTATTGTAATATCATGAAAATTCGTATATTTAGGAAAACCCCTTCAACGACTGACACTTTACCGGGCCAAGCTTCTTAATCGCAAATCTGACATCCTCAGAGTGAACACTTGCACAACAATGGGGAAGCTGGTCTCCACGTCTCAGTACCCGATTGGATTTTTCGTGTTTTATGTTTTAGGTCTTACCTCATTTACCGAAATCTGATTGGATCGGCCCCGCGATATTTTATAGGTCCCGCCCTCTCTGTCTTGTGTGACGCGTCACGCGGCTTTTGAAGCATCTGCTTTGAAGTATCGCACCGTGCCCCGCGCATGCGCACTTCACCAGAAGACACACACACATGGACACTGGACGCACACAGGGGTTTTATTAAAGAGGATGTTGATTCTCACAAGAAAAATTCTTAGTTCTTGTTCTTACCCTGATTACAAGACTTTTACAACAAAATCAAAAAGGAATGTAAATGAACAAGTATTCATTCATTTTCACAACTCACTTATTCCAGTTCAGAGTAGTAAGAACACTGCTTGTTTCAACAGCATCAGGTGCAAGAGAGGATTGAAACTTGGATGGGGTTCAAATCCATTCCAGGGCACAGCGGACCAGTTAACCTAAGATGCATGCTTTTAGGGAGAACCCCACAGTACCCACAGTAAACCTACAGGGGTATGAGGCAAATGCATATAGTGGTTATGTCCTGAAATAAACTAAGGTCCCTGGATGTGTGAGGGAGCAGCGATAACCACCCAAAAGAAATGATTTGTTTCAAGGTTCATTTACTGTATTTTGGTTTGCTGTACATCCATACTGACAAGCACTCCGTTTTCTGGGCTCATTTACAGGTCAAACTGAGCTGAAGCCTACCTTTGTGGTAATGAGTGCAAAGAAGACACTACTTCTAGACAGCAGGCCAGTTTATCAGTGGGCTTACTTAAACAGACACCGGGTCACTTGCCAATTCACCTTACATACATGTCTTTGGGATCTTCATCGAGAAAACTCACAAACAATGTAATGAAAACACGTTAGTTCCAAAATGGGCAGTGATTAGTTCAGGATCAAACACAAGCCTCAGGAGCTGTGCTGCTCTACATCTCTATGGGTTTATATAATTTTATTCTTCTGTTCTGTAACTAATCTATAAATTATAAATCTATAAAAGATGTTGCTGTTATCCGCAGTAAAGCTTTATGGCATAATGGAATCTATGCACATTTATTTGTATCTCAATGAATTAGATTCACATACAGTACAGACTTGTAAACAAATGTGTTTCAAAATACTTTTAGTTTATAAGGCAAAAATTGAAAAATAATTATAGAGAATGACATAAATACTTACCATATAGTACAATGTTTGATAGTACAATGGCTACACTCTCCTGTCACCTGCAGGTAGTTTCTCCCTGGCGTGTGCTCTATTAGAGCGCAGTTGACATTAAGACGCTGAACTGGCTTTAATCTCTTCACTAGTTCGCTCTCCGGGGTTTCTCTTTTTTCGTTATAGTTCTTCTCCGGTATGTGAATCTGTGTGTTTTGCTTCTCATTTCATATTCCTCTTTCATCTTTCTCTTCATTCTGCCTGCACTCTCTTCTTAGTATCATCATAGAACACGTTGATTTTTTTTTTTTAATTTCCTTTTTTGGTTGCTTGCAAACTCATATACCATTACTTGTCAATTCCTTAACCCCCAGACCTTTTTAGTCAACCCAAGTCAACAACACTTGACCTTTATCACCTAATTCTGATTTCTAAAAACAAACACTACAAGTCTGTAAGGACAGAATAGCAGTCATAACTTCATTTAGTGCAATAATGAAAAATAAAAAGTAATCCATGTTGGATAAGAAAGTAATGGAGCTTCACAAATAAGCGGAGAAGGTTGCCGGTTTGAATCCCTGTCACTACCAAAAGAGATCCTACTCTGCTGGGCCCTTGAGCAAGACCCTTAACCTGTAATTGCTCCAGGGGTGCTGTACAATGGCTGACCCTGCGCTCTGACCCCAAGGGGTATGCGAAAACTAACCAATTCCTAATACAAGAAATTGTATAAGGTGAAATAAAGAACAAACAGACAATCAAAAAAAGCTCCAGAAAGGTGGGCATGATAGAATTAAATGAACATTTGCATTATGTAGTGAGGCAAGACAACAGAAAAGTGAGAAAGGCATTTTCAGAGAGGGAGGCAGCCTAAGCAGCCTCCATGCTGACACAGTGCTGCCACCTTATTGATCCCATGCCTGGTTGTTGTCTGTGTGCCATCTACATGCGTTTCCTCCAAGTACTCTGGTTTTCCTCCTGCATCCAACAAGAAATTTGGTCAAATTAGCTGGTGACAATAAATTATGTGTTGTTGTGAGTATGGGTGTTTGTAATGGACTTGTTTGGTTCCTGTCTTTTCCCGGCATTTACTATTGGCAATTATTCTGGAACAAACCAAAAGAGGCGATTATGAAATCACACTGTTTACTATGCAGTAGAAGAGTCACAGTAGCTGAGGCACTGATTAAAAAGCATAATAGTTTATGTTTGCAGAATAAATGCCACATTACATTTTAAGCAATCTAGAAAGTACAGGGCTCTTTGTCAAATTAAAAAATAAATTATTGGGTAATTTTGGACTGAAATTCAACTTGGTTTCATATTATTTATGCTAAATTTCTGTTTCTGAGTCAGACAAAACTATCTACTCTCTCTCTATATAAAACCCTAAGCCTAAAAGTGCAACGATTTTGTGCAACAATTTTATGTGATGTTTTTATGTCACGCTTTAAATCAGGCTTATTTTAAAATCTACACATATATGTTTGGTATCATACTTTTCAGAATTTTAATGTGATGTTGTTAGATTTTCAGATTCTTATTCCATTTTTAAATTATAAAAAATATCAAGAACTCACGTCCCGCAAGAAAAGACTTTGTGCCAAAAGATTTAACCATGCCCGGTGCCAGAAATAAAAGACAAAGAGTAGGACAGCTGCTGCACAGGCTTTTAAATGTTTGAAGCGCCATGCGAGATGCAGATCACGCGGCACGACAGCAGCAGCAGCAAGCCAGCAGCTGATCGAGCAAAGAGGAGGTAAAAAAAAACTATTTGTTTTCCATTGTATCACCGTTTAGTCGGGGGTTTCGGAGGAGTGACTGGGGGTGCGTTCAGCCCCTCTCTTCACAGATGTGAAGTGGCTGGTGCATAGCGCAGGCCAGGGGGGTTGGCGAGCAAAGCGAGCAGGGGGAAAACCTCCTACTACATTATAATTTTGTATGTAATTGTATGAGAAATGTGAAAGGTAAGCCATTCACCCATGTTCTGCACACTTCAGCTGCACTGGGCAGAAGGCACTACCCAAGCCTTAGCAAGACCCCTTGTCCACTGCAGGGCACAAACATGCACACATCTAAGCTTACTCACCCTGGTTTAACTTAAAATTACCTTTTATTCTAACATGAGGGGTGGAAAAAATAGAATTAAAAAAAAAAATAAAATTCAGCCAGAAACGACACTTCAGCCCTTACCCATGCACCATGTGGTGCCTGCAGGGAATTTAAATGTATACTCATTAAAACATACTTTATCAATCAAGGTATGCAAGATTAGCTCTGCTGCCTCACAGATCCAGTGTTTTGTGTTTGAATTCCATGCTTAGTCATTTTTGTTAAGTGTTTGTACTTCAATTTATGTTACGCATTCCCAAAAGACATGCAAGTTAAGTTAGCCACATTAGCAGTGTGAGTATGAGTGTGTTCATAAGAGGGCCCCGTGATTAACAGCTTACTGTGCTGCTTCCTGCCTTGCACCCAATGCTGTTGGGTTACTCATCACCACTAACAATAAGGCCAACTCGGATGAGGATTAAGGGGGTTTGAAATTGATTTTTACTTTAATATACTATCCCTGTGGTGGCTTGGTCACTGTCTGTGCAAGCTGCACATGTTTTCAGTGACTGCATGGATCTCCCCCTCCCAGGTGAAATGTAAATTAATTCCTAGTATTTTAATAATTGCAATTTGCCATTTTATTATTAACTGGCAACTTTAAAGAAAAAAGCAGCTTTCTAGAAGTAAGCCATTGTAATTTCCTCCTCTTAAGAGTTTTAGGAACGTAATTATTAAGAAGAGCAACAGGACTTGGCAGAGTTTGGTGGCAATCATCACTCCACCAGTTTTACAAAGGTGCTTTGTTATAACACTGTGTGGACATGTCTGAAGCATTGTTTTAGGTACTCATTCTACCATCAGGAAGAAATCTTGGAGGATGAGAGACAGGTTCTTACATGTATGAATTTGGTAAGTGTAGCTGAGATAACCCACTAAGGAAGAGATACTGTATGTATAAAGTCAGACGAGAAGCTGGCAAAGACAGCAGACCAGACAATGACCTGAAGAAAGCAGACCAGATGATGACCCACAGAGTTGAACCGAGATGGATGAGCTGACCAGAGGGAACTGAGTGCAACTACAAGTTTAGACCCTGCCTGAAACTGCTCATCTAGCACTATCAGGTTGTAGGGTTTGCAAAGCCATGTTCTATTTGCTTTTGTTTATGGCACTAAGTATAATATTCAATGATCAAAACTTTCTATCTAAAATATTCTAATTGCCTGGGGTTACAAATATAAAAGGAAGTGGGAAGTTCTAAACTATAGTACCAGACAGTGTAGCAAGAGCATGGGATTTAGGGCACTCTGTCAAGGCCTACATGATAAGAGTATAAAGAGCGGAATAAGGTGACTCCAGAACCCTAACATGAATAAACAACAGGTATTCATTTCCTTTCACATTCCAGCGACATACAGAACTTTAACTCCCATGTATGAGTGAGTTTGTGCATGAGACATTCCTGTGATGGACTGCTTACCAGTCTAAGCCTGGTTTTGGCTTTATGGCTGGCGTTTTCAGGATAGGCTCAGCTCCCTGCAGTCCTAAAGACGGACAAGTGAGGAAGAATATTCTAAAGAAAATATGTAGTTTGTTAGAGAGAAAACAAGGAATGCGAATTTTAGATTGTTGGCATAAAAATTTATTTTATTCTTTTTACCTACTAACTTCAGTTCCACTTTAATTTGAATGGTGTCACTTATAAAATACAAAATATTTCATATTTTTAATGAGAATATTTTCTTAGTTTTCCTCAGACATGCATTTATAAAGAATATTATACACTCTACATTTTCACTTTAGAAATATTTCTACCTGGAGTGCTATTTATTCAATTACACAGTTGCATAAGGAGAGGGAGAAATTGTGTTAATGATTGGTTGTTAAACCTCTCCTGTTTTATTTACTGTGTTGTGTGAGGACAGCATATTTACTACAGCTTTAATTAGGAGTCCTGAGACTAAACAATTTAGTGTCAATTTTCATAGTCCAGCGCTTCTTGGCTTACACATTCCTTTGCATTCCCTGGTGTGACATCCTCATCCGCCGACTTTTCTGTCTTTGTCTCCTTTTCTAAATCTTGGCTCGCACTTAACTCAATTCCATTCATTCGCATGCTTGCTTTTTACAACACATTGGCTCAAAGCACCAGACATTTTGCCAAAGCACTAAAACTAAATTCTGAAGAGGAAAAAACCAACAAAGAAATAATTAGGAGTAATTACAGGAGAAATAAACAATTAAAACATTTCCATGACTTTGCCTAAGCCTCTGCTGTTTTATTAACCATCTTGTATATGCTAGTATTTTCCTTCATGGATTGACTGTGGTAAATAATATGAAAAGAAAAAACAGTAGTCTGGTGATAAAATAATAATAATGATAAGATATTAGACCCTTTATTGTCATTGCATAACACATACAATGAGATTCTGGTACACTACCTGAAATGATGCTCAAAACTATATTTAAAAAACAACAAAAACATATCTAAAATCTAATATTCTCACATATACAACTCACACATTACACAATTGAAGATGTTCTGGCATTTGAATCAGAAAACATGAAGGAAAAAAGAAAAACCTACATAAGTAACTTCCCAACGTCAACAAGGTCTGATGTCTACATTTTATGACATGGTGTCCTTTTCAACAGTTACTATCAACTCATGAGGTGAGTGTCTACTAAAAAGTAGTAGGAAACAACAATCAACTCATGCTCATTTAAATAAATATTTTAAATTTATGTGGGTACATTTTTTCAGTTACCTGCTTTTATAAAATGTAACTCAAATGTAAAATTGTGCCCTAAAGAGTTACACGTCATGTCTAAGTGCTATACAAAAATGTTCACAATGCTTAATCATCTAAAAATAAACTTCTAAATATTTTTAAACTAAGAGAGTACAATACACTAATTGTCACTGTAGAATGTTCTAAATATGTTCTATTAAAGCGAGGATTGGGTGTGGACATCATTGGTAGGTGTCCTCAGGTGCTGTCCTATTGTAAAATACCACTGAGCAAGCCTTCCAGAAGAGGGCATAAGGCAAATGAACACTAAAGACACTCCTAGCAAGCAGCAAAGGGAAGCAGCTCCTGGGGCGGCACCCAAAATTAATAATCGTGATTGCTGTTCTGGCATTGAGCTGTTAGAGAATGTTGTCTGGATTGCACTATCACCTATGTTTCTTCTATGTGCAGATCTTGTGGACAGCAGTTATGGGGCAAGAATGGGACTCATTAATAAATATAACCAAAAACCGATGCAGGTTACTTCAGTCCAAGTCAGTATGTCTTGTGCTGTGCTATGTTACAATAACACAATGGGTAGTGTCGATCGTGCGGGCAGGCACTGACTTTCTACCCTGTCATGTGCGGGCACCAAAATAATCTTTCAACATCTGCTCCAGTGCTTGTGTGTGGTGGAGACTGTTTTCAATATATATCACAAGAAACACATATACTAAAATCTGCATCAGTACATCAGTAGACATTAGAAATGCCATTCCTGCTGTGATTATGTTGAACTTTTTGGTTCTAAACTGCTGTTCTGAGTCACAAATGGCAGCTAAATTCAAAGCTGATTTAACAAAGGTAAAGTTGTAGGAGCAAAAAGCTTTCATTAGAATAGTACAACAGGCAGCCTATCAATGCAGCACTAGAATGTCTGTGCTTTCTCTGGACATACAACATATATACAGAGTTTCCATTAAAGGGGCAAAAAGACAGAGCCGGGTTTTACATTTTATTCAGCAGCATTATAAGATGGATGTACTGCAGTTTAAAGCAAAGTGAAGATCTGCAGCTCTGCTAATAAGGCCTCAAGAGTAGCCTAAGGGCTTGTTTATACTTCACGCTCAGAACGCGTACGCACCCGCATCATGGCTGCCACACGTTCCCAGCGTTCATCTGATGCGTCCTCTGAGCAGGTCCTCAGAAATTAATGCGATGCGTGCGCGAGTTGCAATACCAGAAAAAAGTCAGGGGGTGCAGTGTGCTGAAAGTTGCAATGTGACGTCAGAGTCTCTGTTTACTATCTACATGTGACAGAAAGCTTTGCGGATCCTACAAGATCGGTGTGCGCGCTTCGATGTTTGATGAATGGTTCGATGTGGTGAAGCAAAATGTCGACATACAGATGTATTCGTGGTGCTTTTATATTCAAGCGTCGCATATTCCCTATCGTAATGACACAATACATTTTAAAAGTCTCACAAACCGTCTTCTGTGCCTTGTTTTTTTCTAGGGCTTCCTCCAGTCCTGACAGCAGCAGATCGCCAGCAATAGATCGCCACACTGAGCACATTAAATGTATGATATTCTAACTCTCTGCACATTTAGAATCCTTAGATTTATACTTGATATCACTATCATGATGAAATGCATTAAAGTGTGTATGTTACATTTTACAGATAAATCATTTCGTTTAAATAATGAATACTGTTAATAAGTACACACATGGGGGTGACACGGTGGCGGAGCGTTAGCGCTGCTGTCTTGCTGGGAGTCACGTTGCTGATATTCCCTGCCTGGAGTTTACATGTTTTCCTGCTGGGTTTCCTTTCAAAGATATGTAGATTTGGTTACACATTAAATGACGCTAGTGTATGTGAGTGCTTGTATTCCCCTTGCGATGATCTGATGCCTCATCCAGGGATTGTTTCTGCCTCGTGCCCAATGCTAGCTGAAATGGACAAATCCCTATTTAATCATTAAATATCCTTATCAGAGATATTACGGTAAGGAGTCATCGGAATTTAATGGGTGTTCCAGGCAATTCACAACACAGCGAAGCCGAACCTGTTCTCACTGTGATAATATCTCGCACTGCCACCTGGTGGATTCCTCCAGATTTATGTAAAGTACGTGCGCAAGTGTAAACAGTACAACGCGTGCGTAGCAGGAGCGTCTGCTGCAGCATGTGTCACGTGAAGTATAACCCTGGCCTTAGAGTAACAAGGCGATTAAAGTCTAGTAAAATAATGATCTGGTGGCAGGAAACTACATATTATATATATATATATATATATATATATATATATATATATATATATATATATATACACACATATATACACACACAGTATATATTTGTAATATAGGCACTGTATTGCGCCCAACCCGGCACAGACTGACACGGAGGCACTCGTAAAAGCACAAACCAAGACTTTATTTTTCTTCACCTGTGGGGCACATCTTCCGCGTGAACCCCACAGGCACAACACAAGCACAAAAACACTCCCTTCTGGCACCACCACTCCTCCCGTCAAGCTTCGTCCTCCTCCTCCCGACTCTGGCCACTGAGTGGTGGTTGCAGGCCCCTTTTATAGCCTCACCCGGAAGTGCTCCAGGTGCTTGATCACCTGTTTCCGGTTGCACTTCTGGGTGGGGCTGAAGACTCGTCCAGCCAGGCTCAGGAACCCATGCAGCACCCCCTGGTGGCCACCCCAGATCCCAACAGGGCTGTGGAGAACTCCATCTCCCATGGAGCCCTGCGGGAAGCTGAAGTACCACCATCAGCCAGGGAGGCTGCCACCAAGCATCCCGGGAGAGGTATTGAGCAGCCCATGGTTTATCGTTTTTTCAGTTTAAGCAAATCAAAACTAAATCTGAAAAAACGTTTTTAGTTACAATACTATACACTTAAATTTTGGGTTGGGGAGGTGGGTGCAAATCAAGAGACTGTCAAGTAGAACCTTCCTAAATGAATTTACTAAAGTATGGACCTCTGACAGTTCTTATACACATTTAAGATTGAATGTTTAATTGATAGCATCTGTCATAAAAATGATCACTAAAGCTTTTGAAACCTTCAAACATTTTAAAATTGTACTTTTTAACAATAAAATATGTAATCAATAGAATCAAAGATTTCACTGCACACTAATTGCAATGAAGTTATCCTCCTGACCACAAAGTAGCTATGTAGAGTAGATAGCTGAAGGCTCCATAAGCTTACTGTGATATCTAAGTTATGTATATGATGGCAGCAAAACACTGTCAGATAACTTATGCAGCCCCCCTGACCAGGACAAAGTGTTTATGAAAATTATAATCATTTTTATTTTTATGGCACAGGCACAGTACCACGACTGGTAATCACAGGCTGTGAGATACAGAAAGAATGGGAGAATGCAAGAATGAGAACCAAAGAGAGAAATAGGGGCAGGTGTTGGGTATGGAGAAGAATGGAAATTGTTCTTAGGCAAGTCAGGGTTCTGCATGGTGCACCTTGTGTTTTCATACAAGAGCTCACAAACTGGTGCCTCATTACATAAGAATATAAGAAGCTGGTCAAATGACACAAGACCATTCAGTCCATCATGCATATTACTTGTATTCAGTTTCAGGCTTTTCAGATTTCACTTGCTCTTGTACAAAATTCAGGAAATCTAAACTCCCAAACGGTGTGTTGTTGACTCAAAGAGTCCGGACATGATTCCTAGCCTGGAAAGGGACTGTGTGAAGTTTGTGTGTCCTTGTGGGGTTTTCTCAGGGTAGTCTAATTTTATCTCACATCCCAAAGACATGTATGGTAAGATAAGCTGTGTCCTGACTAGATCTACTGTAGTCAGTTTTATTTGTACTTTATCATAAATTGATTGTTTTCGTTTTGTTTTACTAAAACAGAGTTAAATAGTTTCACTTCTCTCAAGAAAATACAAAAGGCTTCTATTATAGATGTTACCTAACTAGGTGTAATAGTAGATAATCTAGGATCAGCTGATTCATCACAGAGGGATGCAGACAGAATACATCCTTGGGCATTTTTGTGGCAGATGAAACTTAATATTGGGTGTATACAGGAAGTAAAAATGTTAGATCCATATACACAATGAGAGGTTTGAAAGTTAAATGGACACCTTAAGAGAAGGAGTCAGGAGACACAGTGGACTCCCTATCCCTATCTACATCCAGACAGTGTACAGAATTGATGAATAACATTAACAGTATGTTAGGTTATATTGCACAATGTGTGGAGTACAAGTCAAAGGAGGTTATACTTACACTATCTAAAACACTGCTGTATTTTGCCTGGGATATTAAAAGGCAGGAATGGGATTTTAGCATGGTCTGGGAGATGGACATTACAAAAACCAAGGTCAAAATAACAAGCGGGAGTTGGTAATAAAGTCAAAACTACCAAAGAGAACACAGCCCAACACAGAATTCCAAAAACCAAGTTGAAGAAAGCAGTTTTCAAAACTCTAAATAAAAAAACACACTTCTAATGACACAAGAAGGTTCTTTGTTTATTACCTTGTTCTTAGACAACCTGGAAGTGCTCAGCGCTGAACTTTATACCATCATACTGGTGATGTTATAATTCACAACTTCCACGTGCCAAATGTTAGTAACACAGCCGACTACAGTACACCAACTACAAGGACTACGGCAGTCCCCTTGAAAAACCAAGATAGTGGCACCTCGAGACATCAAATAATTAGGCTGCTAGAATTATTTTGATTTGACGAAACGATGACAGAAATGGATGCCTGACTCTTCAAAACTCCTATTGGGAAAAGTAAGAAAATGTACAAAACAGAACCAGAAGTAACATGAAAGGAGCACAAAATCGTGACAAATGAGGTCTCATCTGGGAAAAGTCATGGCAGTACTAGAGAAAGCCCTGAGAGGAGCGACTACTGACTCCAGGAATTTGAGTTATGAGAAACAATTAAAGATTAAACTTATAAATGTAAGCACATGGAAATTAAGAGTGTTTTCTTTTCTTGTTACTTGTTTATGTTCCTGTTATTATGTATGATTTTGTTATTTCTATTTCAAATAATGTTTTCATCTTTCCCTTTTTAAATTAATTATTTTGTGTATTTAAATGTATGTATTTCCATTTAGTTTGTATTTGTTATATTCCTTGTGCTCCTTACACTTCAACAGTGGGACCACTGCCAGAGGTACATGCAGTGGTAGAAAATTCAAGGTACTGAGACTCCGTCATATTTGTTTGCCTCAACACTGAATTTAGATTTTTGGAATTTTTAGAAGTGCTCTTTACTCAGGTGTTTGACTTTGCTGTGGTTATTGGATTTTGAATCTTGGAATGAGGACATGATTTTTGTAGCTTTTGGCTAACCTGGCTAACCTTTTTGATTACTTTTGTTCGTGTTTGCTTCCGAGTTTGTTTTTATTTAAACATTTAAACATATTAAAGAGTATTTTTGTCATTTGGGCCTCATCAAAATTGTTCTATCTGGGTGCTGTAAAACAATAACCATCCATCCAGCCATTTTCTAAAGCCAAGGATTAAATCTGTCCAGCCCAGAATAAATGGCACAATTCAAAGCAAAAAAAAAAAGTTAAAATGCATATAGGATCGTTCTCAAGAGTGTCACACCCATCCAGACTTAGTTCCTACCTTGTTGTCTAAACAGGCTTAAGCTTAAACAGATTCAATATCTGGATGGACAGAACTTCCTCTAGTAAGTAAGTGTGATCCCTAGGCAGAATACAGAATAATTGATTTCATATTTCTACAGTTGCTACTGCAGTAGGTTAAGTGCTTTGCTCAGGGCCATGCTGTGTTAGTAAACTGGCTGTCTAGTGCACTAGCCTCTGGGCCATGCTGTCTGCGCACATAACAGTTTTTGCTGTGTTCACGAGTGCCTGATCTCCGAAAAAGGACGTCCAACAGAAAAAAACCTTGCTATTGGCTAAGCTAACGTGGTTCTACTTATACTGTGGCTGAAACTCTGCTTAAAGAGATCACTCAGAGGCAACTGACGCATTATTTTTCTTAAAATGGGCATCGTGACAAACTGGTTAGTGATGTTGCCTGACACATTTAGGAGGCCTGGATTCTATTACTGGGCTGGTCACTGTCGTTATGGAGATTATATATTTTCCACATATGCTTTGTCTAGGTACTGTAATCCATATCCACATTCTAAAGATGTGCATGATAGGCACATTGGGAACTGAATATTCTACCATTTTATGGTAACTACATGTTGAAAGGATCAGAATATCTCTGACTAAATAAGTACACATCCGGAAACAATACAAAACAGAACTATCATATCTGACAGGTTAGTCAAATTAAAAGAAAAAACAGTGAAATAACTTAAAAGGTCAATCTTTGTGTTGGTTTGACTGATTACTTCTACAAAATACAGAAACGTATGCCTCTAATTTGGGTGCTCCAATAAATAGGTGTAATGAAGCTTTCGTTTCTGAAATTTTTGCTTAGGTGTAATGAAAACTGACAGAAATTTCAATATTAAGCATGATCACATGCACTGTGTTTTCAAATGGGGCAGTCTACTTTACAAGTCATTGATCAATGTTCTCATTTTTATAACTAACATTGTTATATAAATATACAAATAATATACAAAATAAAATGAGCTCCTTCCCAGTCTATCTTGGCGGTGATCGCATCAGACCTGCCTCTACTGTAAAGAATCTTGGTGTCATTTTTGATTCTTCCCTTTCTTATTCTGCCCACATTAAGAAACTGTCTTACTTTCACCTCCGTAACATATCCCATGTTTGCTCCTTCCTCTCCTTCTTTAATGCTGAGAAAGTTGTCCATGCTTTTATCACATCCCGCATCGATTACTGTAATTCCCTACTGGCAGATGCCCCTTCTAATCTTATATCACCGCTCCAGCTTATTCAAAACTCAGCTGCAAGAGTCCTTACACGGACCAGCAGCAACAAGCACATCACACCCATCCTGCTCCATCTTCACTGGCTCCCTGTGTCTTACAGAATCGAATATAAAATCCTACTAATAACCTACAAAGCCTTAAATAACCTGGCGCCAAACTACATCAGTGACCTTCTCCATCACTATGTGCCTGCCCGCCCACTAAGGTCCTCTGATTCTGGCAATCTTGTTGTACCCCACACTAATCTACACTCCATGGGTGACAGGGCCTTCAGCTGTATAGCGCCCAGACTCTGGAATGACCTACCAAAATTAATCAGGTCAGCTGACTCCATGAATTCTTTTAAAAAACAACTCAAAACTCATCTGTTCAGGAAGGCTTTTAGCTCTACTTGACTTTATTACCCTTCTCTCAGTTTACTTCTCTGTCAAGATGCTCATGTAACCTGTATGTGTGTGTGCGAGACCATCAATTATGTTGTCTGTTAGGCTTTTTTTTCTCTGAATTAATTGTCGTAATCTTCTTTATTTATTTATCTGGTTTGTACAACGCTATATACTGTATACCCTGCCGTTCTTCTTATATTTGTAAGTGTCTTGAGCATGGGAAAGGCGCTATATAAATAAAATGTATTATTATTATTATTATTTAAATATACAAATGCGGAAATAAATACAAATAATTTGACATTATGATGTCATGTAATACATCCTCCAGATACGGTAGAGGAACTTTGCATGTGTTTAAATTATTTCAGTCTAAAATCATAATGCATAGTTATACATTTTTCAAGAATCAGTTAACTAAGATATTTTTCATTTTCCCCACTGAAATTACAAAAATGCACTTAACAGCAGAACAGATAAAATATTGAACATGTTATACAAACTAAAAGAGCAACAAGTAACCAAAAGGAGAAACAAGCAAACAATATGCAAAAAGAAAAGAAAAAAAACACTAAGGAAAGGGAGCATGAAATTACAGTCTGTAATACACAGAGAGATACATAAGTAAGTAAGCAAGTAGTCTTAACACGTTCTGAACTATGACATCTCGAATAAACCGTTTAACACTGAAAGTACTTCGCAATGTTCTATCTATATTCTGAACTTGCAATCACTTCCAGTAGCAGGAAGACAGTGGCACAGCAGGGTGCAATACAGTAAGGCAGAAAATAGTCAGTCAACTGTAAGGTCACATGGGCTGTGCAGAAGATGATGTGACCTTATCTTATAGCTACTGCACTCAATTTAAAACCCAACAGGTTGCTTCTTTGTATGTAGTTTCAGTTTTCTCTTTTTTCTTAAAGGCTTCCTTCCATTATTCAAGGACTGGTTGTCATTTCATCTAGTTTCTCTAACAATTGTCTGGTGAAAATGTTGGAGTGCGGGTGTAAGTATAGCCTTCAGTGGACTGCCAGCGCTCTGGCTGAACTCCTGCCTTGGCTTATTTGCACTCACCATGTTATCATCTTCCTATACTAGAAATTAATAGGTGAGTTTAGAACAAGTATTGGTGCAAAACATGTAGTTTAGTGTTGAACAATTCATTCTTAATAATAAGTAGTAGAGCACGTCTAAATTCCTCGACACTGCTTAACATCATGGCTTTCTCACTTCCTCCATCAGTAAGGCTGTTGTGCTTTTATCACGACAATCTACCCTGCCTTGTCTTTTTCAATTCATGTTTCGCTGTTTGTGCTTTGTGTTTATGAGCTGCCTTTTATATGTATGCACTTTCTTTTTGCATTTGTTACTTCACATTCATGTTTGTGCATTAATATATTTTTATCTACCATTATGGGGCGGAGTTGTGGCTCTGAGGCTAGGGATTTGCACTGGTAATCAGAAGGTTGCCGGTTCAAATCCTGTAAACTCCAAAAGTGACTCTACTTCGTTGGGCCCTTGAGCAAAACGTTTACCTACAATTGCTCTGCCTTGGGTATGACATTAATCTCCATTCAGCCCTGCATGTAGGCCGAAAAACCTGGGGGTTGGTGGCACAATTGGCACTCCAGCCACCATAAAAAACCTCACACTGTTCCACTCCATCTGAACTAGTGTGGTGCTGAGGTGTCACCTGTTGTATGGCGGCACTCGGGTCCTAATCTGGGATCCTGAGTTGGTTCATCATGTGGTGGGTGCTCCAAATCTCCTCTTTTATTATGGTTGTGAATTTTTTGGTTATGTTTTTTGATCTGATTTTGTGTAAATCAGTGTATTTTTGCATTTTTACCATCTCCATATTTTATATATAAAGGTAGAACCTTTCATGTACAAAATAGACTTTGGGCATTGATAATTGTAGAACATGCGAGAACACAGCAGCTTATAAATGAATGGACCAATTGTTATGAAATTTTGAGGCAACTTGCACTAATTACTCTCAAGTGCTGGTTTTGGGTAAATTCCAATTATTCGACTTTAGGTTTTTAAACTTCAAAATTTTTGAAGCCAATACCAATGACAGCAAACCAACTTGAAGACGATGTTCACAATATTTGACCTTTTGTAAATTTTGAATTCGATCCAAAGCTCAAGCTTTATGCTTTTATAGTTCAAAATTTTCAAATGTAAGTAGAGGTATTACATTCTTTGTATATTGTGTACTGTATTCATGTTGTAAATATGGAGAAAGTTACTGTGTGTTCTGGCCACATCACATTTTTCATTTTGTTTTTGTGTGTTTTGATTTGTTTTTTAACTTTTCTGATCATTTCAGCCTTTTTCACATCTGAGTATGTCAAGTCATTTCATTTTCTAACCCGTTTAATCCACAACAGGGGCGCATTGAGGGGTACGAGGGGACTGGAGTCTACTCCAGCTAGCACTGGGAGCAATGCTGGGCCAAACCCTGAACAGGGCGCCAGTTCATCACTGGAAAACATACACACATACATAAAGTATATGAGTATATCTGTAATGAAACAGAATTTAAAATTAGCTGGTTTGGTCCTGTCAAAAATGTTACAGTTTTTAATACTGCAATCCATACTATACTTCTTGATATCTTTAAACCAAACCCCCAAGTCATGAGAAATACAGTATGCTGTTACTTTACTCATTTAATGAATCAACTTATTCAAATAAGCAGCATCGGGCACAAAGAGTGAAGCAAATGTGAAGGCTGCCAGTCTGGCACAAAGATGAAAGCTCCCACAACTCAGCCATACAAGATCAATTTAGATTCACCATGTAACAAGTTATATTATTTATTTAAACATTAACAGTAAGGCATTAATAGTGAAATGCTAACTGATTTTAAAATGATTTGTAATAGAGATTTTTAGAAAGAGTGTCACTAAAAATGTGATGAACTAATGGTAATCTTATCTCTTGGACTTTGAAAAATATATTTTGATAACTGTTCTCTATGAATAGTACAAAGCAAATAAAAACGGATACAAAATTCTTTATCAGGTACCTTCTGGTATTTTCTTTTTTTTCAGGAAAGACTATAGAACTCAATATTAACATTTTTCTGGATTGTTTTGATACAGCAAGCACACTGAAAAATATCATTACACAAAATACTGAATAAAATAATACATTCCTGGAATATGAATGATGCTTTACACTATTGTGTACTGCCCTTATGAAAGCCACTTAACAAAATAAAGACTGATAATTATAGTGATCCTGATTTCCTAGTCTGTTGGTTTCAGTCGCACCCTTTATGACTGCTTTTTAGCATTTTGTGACAGTAAACAGTATGAAAAGCACTATACTGTATAATTACTTACTATAATATTACTGTTAATTTTTTTCATTGTGCTTTCAGAGGGTGACTCAAATGAAAGTTTATGTTGTAAGGAATAGTACTTTTTTTATTTGTCTGCATTTAAATCATATTTATCAATAAAAGCACTAACGAGTGACTTTAGTATCAGCCTTGATTCATTACATACTTCGCATCTGAACGTACGTCCACTGAAAGCTGCTATATAACATGAAACGTAATAGTGATATTGATACCTTCTTAATACTCTGTGGCAATCGTCATCACAGCAATAACCACACATCTAGCCATTTTGTAATTCTGCTTACTCAGTTCAAGGTTGTGGGGTTGCATTGCCTATGCAAGCATCACTGGTACACAAGGCTGGGGCCAACCCTGGAGGGGATACCAATCCACTACACGAAATACATACACACCCCACAAGGACACCCTTATGCCCAATTTACAGTGGTCAATTAATGTAGGAATGGGACATAGGAAGAACATGCAAAATTACAAATAGTCAATAACCTGGTATGATTTGAACTAACACTCCTGCAGACATCAGGCAGCAGCACTAACCATTGTTCCACCTGACACGAATATAGCTGTAATAATAATAATAATAATAATAAAAAAATAATAATACATTTTGTTTATATAGCACCTTTCCCATGCTCAAGGTGCTTAATGAAATAATGGCAAGTTAACTGACGGGGTAGAAGTTGAAGCCTACAGCTAAACTGGTCATAGACACTGTAAATTGGATTACTTCTTTAGAACTTGCTTGTAAATGTTCTTTTCGTTTATTGTATCAACTGTCCTTTAGTCTCCTGTCAAAAGTCAACCTTGCTCATTCAATAACATCTAACTGACTGCTTACCAGATACAGGACAGTAACTTGTAATTTACCACAGAAAAAAATGGTCTCAGTTGGCACAGCAGTCTTAAACTTGCACTTTTATGGACTTTTGGAGAAAACTTCTGCAAACAAACAGGCTCTGCTGTACACACCAACTGATCCATACCAAATACTTTAAATGGGAGATAGTCAACATTTTTAAAAACTTGTGTGAAGCACCTGATGACATGTGTTTAGCCCATGGGGGAAATGTAAGTGCTGAAAAGAAAAGAAAGGCAACTTGATAGAAGTCCGAAAGAGAAATTTAGATCAGAATGGTATGTTTAACTTGGAAAAGAATACTTATAAAATGGCTGAAAAACACACTGCCTGCTCCATGGAAGAACTTCTATACTCTATAAAAACATTAATAGCAGTATAGTTTCCATATGACCTCTAATAAAATGATGTTAATAAACAGTGTGACTGTGTTTTAATGAAGCTGCATACTCTACATATATCAAAATGCAGACATCAGGGTCAATGAAGCAGACTCAGAGCTGAACGGCATGGCACTCCAGGTATACTGTACTACAAGAGATGCTTACATTTATGACATTTATGTACGCATTTTTCTCCTAAGTGACTTACAGTATAAATCAGGAGTATAGTGCAACTGTCTCTCTATATTTCCAGCTAAGTTACTAACAGACTAAGTGAATAATTTAAGATCATCATTGCTAAGCTCTGATGACATTCATGCTTATAGCCAGCTCTTTCACCACTGGGCCACAGAGCAATTATTAAGTATTATATTGACCATCTACTGGAGTTCACCCCATCTGTGATGTTTTATTCCTATTTTGAAGAATATTTATTGTGCTATTTCACTTGTGGAACACTGAATTTAAGTAAGGTTCCAAAAACAAATGCAGCCCTTTCCTTTTGTCACGAGTGTTTTGTTTCTCAGGCACAAGCTCGCCTCGTTTCACAGTGCAAGATCTATTTTTAGATTGAGTTGTAGGAAGCCTGCAGCATTAATAAGCAGCATCAACACACAGCAACATAGTGGAGAAAGAGCCAGACAAAAAAGCTTGGGTAGATTTTCCCTCACAATCTGCCGCTGCTTTGAAAATGTTAGAGAAGGCGAGGGAGAAGCAGGCATGGTAAATATGGTAAAAATATATGTCAGGCACGCAGTAATTTAATAGGATTGACATAAAAGTCATTTTTATAGAAAAGCACATGTAAGACAACAAGAATCAAAAAACATAAGATGCTAAATATAGTGGTATATCTCACATCATGAAAAAAATGCATGTATTGTAAAATAGAAAACCATAAAATGGGAATTTAGAGGTTAAATGGCCTATAAATTACTGGCACCCCATTTGTGGAGGGTGTCCACTCTACCTCTGTTGCCACTGTGGCTACCCATGTCCATGTCAAATTACGAACCACAATGGACATGGATTTTAATGGGTCAGAAGATTGAGTATGTGACAGTTTTTAAATTCATCTTGTTAGCACTAACGTTCAATTATCATATCAAGCTTGTCGATTTGAGTGGGGCTGGATGTTTGGGGTATGGATGTATCTGTTTTTGGCTTTATTGCATCTTTTCTGACACAATCAATAAAGAAAAACCTGTCATAAACAAAGAAATGTCCATACACTGCATTCCATGATCAAATTTACCCAAACTTTTAGCAGTTGGTTTTTTAACATCCTTTAAGGCAGAGAAATAATTCCTTAGGTCAATTATACAAATTGAGAAGGATGTCATTTTAAGATGATTACATTTTTGTAAAATAATAAGAATATTAACTAAAAGGTCACCTAGTCTGATTTCTAAAAAAAAATAAATAAATAGAAGTAACATAACTATCGAATGTTTTTGTATAAACATTTATGGAAATACAGCAGAAATTGTTGATATTAATACAACTTAAATGAAAGAATAATCAGTTGCTTCAATACCATTACTAGATTCACAATTATTGCAGTCAAAGCCAAATCACTTCAAAGAGAATATACCATTTAAAATTTTTAAATGAATTTCTTTAGCTTCATAATGAACAGGATCATTTTAAAAATGTAGTTTTCAAATGGTGTATAATGTTCTTTGGACAACACTGTAATACAGAATTCTTTTTTGAATAACTGGGATATAAAGTATGTATTGGTGTACTTGAAAGAACAGCATTGTTAAAATCAAATTCTTGAATTAATAATAAAGGACAATAAGGAATAACTGCAGCAGAATTCAACAGCCCATTGCTAAGCTCACAGTTCCAGGAAGTTGTGACCATGGATGGATAGATGGATGGGTAGACAGACAGACAGACAGACAGACAGACAGACAGACAGACAGACAGACAGACAGACAGACAGATAGATAGATAGATAGATAGATAGATAGATAGATAGATAGATAGATAACTTTATTAATCCCTAAGGGGAAAGGATACCCAAAGGATATCACTAACTGTATGCGATGGTATTAAACTAAACTAAACCAGCGTGTTTATCAGCATGTAATATTGTGAATATTCAAGAAAATATTAGTGGCAGTTAATGTTCAATTAATTAAGAGACTTGCAGACAGAAACTTTCCTTGTTATTTTGACTTTGAGTCCGGCAAACGTTTTGGTTTTGATGATCAGGTTGCTTACTTTGTTTTTGGCTCTGACCCCTCTTTCGTTCTCTCTGTCTCTCTCCATTTCCTGGTGTGTTTCCATTTTTGGTGATGGCCATTTCTTTTTCAGCAGAGCATGAATGTTTGCATTTTTGGAATGTGGCACTATGTATGGCAAGGCCATGATTTGAGCTCAGATCAATAAAGCCATAAGGCAGCAGAAAGAACTAAATGCAAAAATTGGATGCGAGTTGCTTTTAATTATTTTTACACCATTTCTTTATCTTTCAGGGAAAAAAAACAAAATTTTTAAATTATTTGTTAAAATACCCTTTTCCTTTATTTTCAAATTTCTGTTTAATTAAAATTGAGGTTCAGAAGAAGCTGAAGTCTATTCTTTCAGCCATGAAAGGATGTCTGTACAAATCTAAAATGGTTGAAAAAAAAATCTACTTATTCAAAGGAGTAAAAAAATGGATATGGTCATCAATAAATTTCTTGAACCACCTTATTGATAATCCTATTGATTAAAATTGTTGTAAAAAGTGCATTTGCTTTCTTTTTAGTAAGAGCCTCTCTATTGAGTTTGGGAGAGAAGATATTAATAATCTGCAAAATTTATTACTGCAGGCAGAATTAGAAATCGATTTGTAAATCCCATAGCTGCCTAGAAATTACTGAAGACTAATTTCAATGGCTTTTCAATCTGCTGCTGAGATAGACTTTAGTTTCCCATGACAGACAAAAAATGGGTTCACAAAAATGGATGGCTGATGCCAGTCTACTAAAGATTCCAAGGATTAATAACACAACACTAGGAGGCTGAGTCTCTCACTGCATGGACACCAAGCTGTAGACTGACCTTCCAGCTTGTATGAAAGGCTCCTCTTCTGTCTCAGTTTTTAAATCCAGGCTGACGACGCACTTTTTTAGTCCAGCATAACCCTGAGAGGAGATGCTGATTAGATGTGCTTTTCTTACATTTCTGTTAGTCATTTGTGTAAAAGGTTTGCAGTAGCTATGAACTGTTACTGATGCCTCTTTATTTTGATTCTGTTCCTGGTATCCTGTGGTGGTACTTGACGACACTTTAACCTGCCCGTGGGAAAGACACTAGCTATACTGAGAGAGTTGAATACAAGGATGAAAAAATGTGTCTTCTTATTAGAATGCCCAGTACAACCTTACACTATAGAATGCCCAGAAAGGGGTGAACAGTCTAAAAACTGGGGCCAGGTCTAAAAAATGGGTTTCTGCCCTTTTGAGTCCACATCTTCTGGGTCATCCCATTGAAAACTGGCCTTCTTGGGAAGTCTGAAGAAGACAACCGTTTGAACAAAACATCCTTGTTTCTTGTTTTGCTTTGCAAATACTCTAACATCCAATTTCAATACACAGGTTTACCTAGGTCTCCTAACCCTTTACGGCGTGTCTTCTATTTTATTACACTACATATATTGTTTGGATCCTTTTACTTAGAACAATTTGAAATTGTTATGTTTAATGCTTAAACTAACCATTTTTATTTATTATGCATTATGTAATTTGTAAAGTATGTCATTGTGTTTTACCAGCAAACTTGTTTCAGTGCTCTAAGCCTGCACTTAGTGAAGAGTGGCATACAAAACTAAACTGAAATTGAAATACAGCTTCACAACAGGTATTCTGAAATTCTTTTACGGTCCTGAGAATATGTAGCTGAGAAACTGATGGCAAAAAGTACACAAAAGAAGGTAACAAGAGTTAACAGCAATTTGTTTTTGCACAGATAGAAGTAGTGTCATTTAGTCAGTAGCAATGGCAGTGGAACATATTCTCAAAATAGATGGTAGTTTTCAGAGTATTTACCACTGTCAGTGTGAACAGGTTTGTCTTTTGAATTTTTCTTTATTTTAAAAACAACAACAAAAAACACCCAAAAAACCTGTATTAAAGTGGCAAGCAGCATAAAACAAGTAAATAAAATATAAATAGAGTAGTTCACAAAATACAATAATAAAAAATGGGGGTAAACATAAAAGAACAAAAATAAATAAGGGCATTGCACAAACCTACTGTATATAATGCAAACCACTACAAAATTGCGTCACATGCATTTGAAACAAAACATTTGACGAGGTTTAAAAAAAAATACATAATGCTGCATATTTTTGTATGATATAATAATCAGCTCATATAAATTACACCTTTTATGTAAAGTGAATGCCAAAACAAAAAAAAATTTTTTTTTATTAAGTTATGGAAATGGGAAAAAATATTTTAAGATATGAAAATGATAACATTCAATGATCAAATTAATGTCAATAAAATTGTATGTGTTTTTCTTGAAGCATATTATGTATGTTTTTGTGCAGCTCACTTAAAAGAAACAGGCCCAACTGTATTTCTGAAAATTACGCTGTTATCACTAGTCTGTTATTTTCACCTAAACAGCCCAATCTTTTTTGTAACTTTCTCTAACGAATTTAAGTTAGAGTGACTGACATTGTAGCTATAACACATAATATGGTCGTCCAAAGCAAGCTAGCACTGTGCTTAAAGGGTTAGACACTTTCAAGTAAATAAACTGTACATTTACTTTGTCTTTTCCCCATTTCTCCTGTGCTTTTCTTCTTTTTTGTTCCTGTGCACCAGAGAGTTTTCGTGTTTTTGACCTGCTCTTATGTTATTTATATTTTATTTTTAAAATTAATTTAATCATATACTATCACGTTTGTGGGTCAGTTCCACCAGTCCCCATGAACATGTAGCAATGGACAAACGGGGAGGAAGTGGGGTGTTGATTGTCGTGGAGCAGAGGGTAGGAGGCCGTATTTATATAATATTTGAGCATATTAATTTAACTTACTTTCATTTAACATTACAATGTCTTAGAAAACAATATTGTTGCAATACTATGAGTAAAAAATATTGCCCCCTGTGCTAAACAGCACCCCTAGTAGTTACTGATATTGATTATGCAGTGAGCCAGCTCTGGGTGTGAAATAAAATTACAACCACCAGTCATGGTCTTTTAAAATGGATAGTGCAAAAAATCCTCTAACCAACAGAAGAATAGCTGCTCCTTACTTGAATGTTTCATAAAAATGAGTCAAATAAGGTCTGAAGCATTTTAAGACTATCAAAAGGCTTGCAGGACATTTCCGTAAGCAGGGAAATTTACATTATAGATCTTCAGGAAAGGTGAGACAAAACCACACTTGTAAAAGGAGATGTCATGTCTATATCAGTGTGGAAAGAAAGAGCCTACCTGAAACATGCACATTATTTAAGTGAAAAGGGCAGGGGCATCGAAGAAAGAGAAACACAAAATTTTGACTTGGAAGGATACCAGCCAACAAGTGCCAGGGATGGGTTATTCTTCAGGTACAATGGTAGAAGAGACTAGGGGTGGTATGTTAGATGATACAATACTTCCTCTCATTGTATCATCTCGCAGAGAGCAAATGGTTCCAGATTGGGAGAATTTGGACAATGTTGCTGTTAAAGGCAAAGCCATAACCCTTCAGATTTATTAGATGGAAGCACTCAGTCTCCAAATGAGAAGACAGTGGACATGTTGCCATTTTATGAGAAGGAGCTCAAAAATTACTTTTGAAACATTGAGCCATTATGGTCTACTACAGATGCAGGACTGCAAGAACAACAGGTCTAGCAAGTCAGGACTGCCCATAGTCAAATTTGTGTTGATCCTGACAGCTCCTGGGATTGGCTGAAAAGAGTTTAAAATAATCTCAAAGCATACAAACAACTGCAGTAAGTGTAGCAGGGAAGTGCATTGTGTGAGAGAGCTCACCGGTGGGAGGCAGAGACAGAGAAAAAGAGGGGTAGGTGACACTTTATCACCCTTTGCCCTTTTGTTTTGCTCCTGGTGTGCTTTATTTTACGTAAAAATACTACTTTTAAAACCTTGGGCCTCCTTGGCATTATTCCCAGTGTAGAAGGCCATAACAAGTACATTTGTTAAATACATAGAGATTTCAATAAGGGTTGTCCTCATCTTGCTGTCACCTACAAGCCTGTTACCGACAGCAGGAGCTCTCTATTATCCAAATCTGAAAATATTGTGTGTGTTTGGGTGAGGAGGGTTGTTTGTTTGTTTTTGTATTTATTTATTACTTTTTGGGAGCTTCTGTAAAATTTTAATTACCTCTTGGGGACAAATAAAGTATTACCTATCTATGTATCTATCTATCTGATTTCAGGCTTTATATAAAAGTTTTATTTAGCAAAATGAAATCTCTTAATACGTTGTATATAGGTTTTGTAAAGGGACATGTTCAAATATCTTGGAACACAAAAAATGATGCTGCACATTTATCTTTCATTTTGGTTTACAGTGATATGTGGAACCACACTGCTTTATTCTATTTCTTAAAAATAATTTGAGGCTAACTAAGTGTACAGTTTGTTCTTTAAGCATAAATGCATCTTCGATGCTCTAAATACCCTTTTGATCAATAGAGTTGGGATGGACTTTGGTCCTTATAACTCTGTATTATGTTATGGAAGAATTCAGACTTGAGGTTTCCCAATGCATCTGTTAATATAACCTTCATCCTTTGGTATGGTTTCCTTATTTTTAAACGAATCAACTCACACAGTGCTGCAGAAAATTAGTAAGCGTGCACTAGAGTTACACCTTCCTTTAACTTCTGTCTTGAAGAAACTGTGTTACTCCTGACACACTGACAAGTAAACAACGACATACTGTATGTGGTTCCTTATATGATGATGACAGTATTTTCCTTGGTTATCATTCCAATCCATGACAGGAAACAACTGCCATTACAGTGCACATCAGTGCCTTAACACATGTTTAACTAACAGTATAAAAGTAAGTTAACTTATAAAAAAGTAATTCATAATAAGATTCAAATACTCTGACTCAGACAAGGCTGCAGCCTTAATTACACGAGCACAAACAAATAAGATTATATAAGTTCCTTCTCATAGTAAAAAGTTAATGAAAGCCACTATATGACATATAAAGGGAGATACTATGCACTTGGTAACTCATAAACAGATGGATGGATATTTGGCAAGAGCTCCTTGTTTACATTTTCCTCTGTTGGGTCAGTCCACCAATCCATAATTTAACCTGCTTAATACAATTCAGAGCCAACAGAGTCTATCCCAGCAGCAAAAGGGGCAAGATAAGAAGCAAATCTCGACAACTCTAGGTAGGACAATCATCCTTCAAAACAGATTAGCATTCAACCAATTTCCAAATTTAGGACAATATATTAACATTTCCAATAAAACTTGGAAATTAAAATGTTTTCTGGGTTGCACACCGTCTCATAGGTTCAGTGTCCTGATCTCAAATGCCTGCCTTAGCACAGCCTGTGTGGAGCTAAAACATTCTCCATATATCTGTAGGGACTGGCAACTTTAAATTGGCCCGAGTGTGAATGATGACCCAGGTCAGTTCCCACCTTGTAAACAATGCTGGGATGGGCTTTTATTCTTCATGACCATTAGCAGATTAAGTAAATTAGGAAAGAAAAAGGAATTTAATAATCTTTTACGGAGCCGCTCTGCACCTTTTGGTTTACATTACAATTTGCTTTTTATTATGTTACAATGAAACAAAGCATTGGCAGTGAGCCCAAATGGTTTTCATCATGTAAAGGTGACGACATTCTGAGAGCTTCTTTATTAGAGTCAAGATTCCAACATTAGGATTGTTTTTCATTTTTCTGTATGAAAAAAGTACATTCAGATTCTGTATAACCATCCAAGAAAACTGTGCATTTCATTTTTATGTTTAAAACTAATCTCTGGCTTCATTGCAAATGCATCTAGTGTCTTGAGATGGAGTCCTGTGTTTATCATAAATAGAAAAGTGCCCTCACCTATTATCATTTAAACAAAACGTCTTTTTACCTTTTCTTTTATTATTAATGATTGTGAAGATGATATACACTGGTGGTAATCTGAAAATCATTTTGAAAGTTGTGCAGCGCCGCAAACAAAAATGAGAAGGAAAAAAATCAAAAACCCTTTGATTTACTTTTGCGTTCTTTATCCAATAAGAGCTCCAACTTAAAAAGAAAATGTAATACACACAGACACAAAAAAATCACTTTAAACTAGATGGAGGTGTACTGAAAGCAGAAGATCAGAGTATATAGTGGATTCAAAAACATTCCACAGGTCTTCTTTATCGAGTTCTTTAAATTTAATGTTCTTGAGGTGGGCTAATCTGCTATGCTATACCCAAGAGTGTCTCAAATGGTGAGTGGAGCCCAGGGCAGGCTTGGCATTGAGGATGTCAAGATCACTATCCTAGTCCTCTTCTTATTCACGCCTCTTTTTACAATGAACCTTCAAAGGACCTTTGTAAGTGTCACATTTGTGTCCTACCTCTACTGCTTTCTTTTTCTTTTGTCACACACACTGTAGCAATCTGTCTCTATCTCTCCTTGTGCTTGCCATTTTTTCACTTTTTTCTCAAACTAGTTTAGTTATGCCACAATAATTTCTTTCTTTTTTTTTTGCAAATGACAAAGTAGTTAGTGTAAGACATGCATGTCTCTAGTTTTGAGTAATGAATCAGTTTTCCCACTTATTTTTAGATTTCACAGTGAGTAGTCATAAGAGTTTAGTGTGTCACTTTATTAAAATATAATTCTCAAATCCTGCTACTGACACTGTGACCATGAGCTAGTAACTTGACCTGCCTGGGCTCCAAATACAAAATCAAAAGAAATGTAACCAATTGTATCATAAATGTTGTAAGTCACCTTGGATAAAGGCGTTAGCCAACTAAATAAATGTACTCTACCTATAAACCCACTGCAACTGTATTCTTCATTTCCCTTTGTGCTTGTCACTTGTAAAAGTTTTCCATTTCTCATTGTTTTTTTGCAGTTCTTTGATTATCAATTTTATTGTAGTATTAATGAGTTTTGACTCTTGGCTTTTGAGGAAAACCATAACATAACACAAAGTGACAGTTGATCGATTGAAAATGCTTATTCAACAGAGTACATCATGTACACCAAAGCCTTCATTCTAAACCTTTTAAAAAACCACAAAACTGAACATTTAATTTTTTATTAAATTTTTATTAATAAAATTATTATTTTTTATTTTATTTAATTGGTAACTCTTTTCAGAGAATTCAAACATTTTTAAAAAATGCTACACTATCATAATAAACACATTACAGTGAAAGGGAATCGTATAATTTGATATTTGTGACATAAGAACAGTTAGTGGAAATCAGCAGTGGATATATAAAGATGTATGGTAAAGACGTGTGATGAAAGAGTTCTCATAGTTTTGTTAGAAGGAGAGGCTATGCAGATACCAATGATGGCAGCTTTTTCCAGTAATAACACTCTGGTTGTCCAAAATGAAACAATTAGCCCTGATTCATTTAAAATATAAAAGAAGTTGTTTGTCAAATGTTAATTGATTTTCTGACATTCAGGCTTCCATTTATAATATGCATAACACAGTCAAAAAAATAAACCAGGCCTTTTATGATGAGGTTCCAGTTTGATTAATGGAAAAAGCAGGTCTCATTAAGAAAGTTGGGGGTACAGCAGTTCAAAGAAATAAGTTACTGAAATCTTTTTTAATTTCCCAGTAACAAAGTAGTGTAATATGTTACAATCTAGAACAGTGGTTCTTCATTTGTTTTTCTCTTATGTCCCAGCTTTGCCATTTGTGTGTTTTCAGGATCTGCAATTGCCGTAGTGAATCATCCAGAGGTTCCATTACCCCTTGTGGAACTCCTGTTGACTCCTTTCCTTATTGAAGAATCTCTGCCAATTTGTCATTCGTGGTGCCCCCTTAGAGAATCACCTCCAATCGTCATCCAGGGGAGGGGTGCCCCCCTTTGGAGAATCACCCCCTTGGAATTCTTGGGGAGGGGGATTCACCTTACAAGCAGCAACCCATTGAAAGGAAACCGCTCACAACCCTTTCCCGTTCAATTCTGTTGTAATTCATGACTCAGACATTACGTGACCCCTAGTTCATTTAAAATCTTGTAACCCCCTCACAGTTACTGGCTTTACTATATCTTTACCCCATTACACATATTCCTAAGCAATAAATATTAATTACGCAGAAAGCATTACTTTTTCCAGAACAATAATACTAACAGACTTACACTCAAACACTTCCAAAAGATGAGCTGGATGCATGCATAATCTGCATGCATAATCTGCTTCATCTGATTTGTAAATTAACTGCACATAAAGATCAAAACATTACCATAAAGCGTTAGATATGTCCAAGCTGGACACAACTTTCCACTGCTTCAAAGTAGACAAGCATTCCCTAGTATCAAAGCATCTACTCAGATGGTATGCTAAGCCAACACTCATGGCGAAAGATGCCTCTCCCTATTAAGAGGTCACCCCCAACCTAATGTAAACATTCCAGACTTAGTTTTTGCTCAGCATTGCAAGGAAAGGCAACCCAGAAAGAGACTGAGACTTCTAGTAAGATACAATTGAGGAAATGCTGCCTTTGTCTGCTGTAGAGTCCCCATCATTTAGGAAAATCTTAATATTCTTGATATGCAACATATTCCTCCAGACCTAAACTTGCAAATTTTGATTTATTCCTATGTTCCTAAAAATCAAAACAAATCAGAAAAGCACAGATTCTGATGATATTATAAGAACAAACCAAAGAGTAAACAGGCAGAAGCAATAACCGAAACAGTAAAGACCAGAGAGAAGCAAATTTGTTCCAGCAAATCAGACTAGCAGCTGTAAACAATAGTTGGTCAAAAATCATAAATTATTCCTTAAAGATATTTATTTTTTATACTTCAAAAAAAGTTGGCATGTCTTATACGAAGTGGTTCAACCTTAAAAAGCATACCACTGGGCTACCACATATCATGCAATCCACCATGTAACATCCTAGCAACCAGCACACAACATGGCATCTCCTCTGGCATACTATAACCGAAATGATAGAAGCAAACAAAAAATGTACAGGAGAAAAGCTGGAATTATTTTTTAAATCCTGACAAATCAAGAAAGATCATGTCCATCATTGCTCCTAAAATTTGGGACACTTAAATTTGAGAATGTGATAACTTCAAACAGGTCAGCTTAAATCACGAGTACTTTATTTACAAAATAAGGCATTCGTTTTAATGTGTTCACTTACATTACTCATACACAAATATTTTTAAATTAAGTCATAAATACCTAAAACCTTCTAATGCAGTCTTACAAAGTCCTGTAGGACTGATACTGCTAACGTATATATAATACCTCAACTAAAACCAAGAAAATACTGATATCAAGGGATTGGGGAAATAAGAAAGATGCATAAGAAAACACAAATAGGGCAATAGGAATCAATAAGATGGAATTCTATGATGCATACACTAGAGGGCGCCATAATGCAAAAAGAACCAATAAAGAAACAGCATACGTTATAAAGAGTCTGTATAATTATGACAGTATGGGAAGTAAATAAAAGTTACAGAAAATATTATTAAATAAATACAACTGTGTAAAGAGACACTCAGGGAAAGGGGAGGACTTGCCTTATGAACTGTTTAAAGCACAAAAAAAGTCAAGAAAGGGTTAAACTTGAGTTTAGGATATACAGTATATGGTGAAATAGTTTGGGATAGCTACATCAACAGATCAAGAAAAGTTTCCGTCATGATGCATAGTCATCTTTGTTTAACAAACACAGAAAATCTTTTAGTACAGTCTGTAAAGGGTTGTGTACGTTCACTGATGCTGAATAAACACCCAAAATATAAATATAGGCACTTTAAACTAAAACCTCCAATAATACTCACTCAGTTGTGGAAAGCTCTTAATGTCTAGAGTAAATTTTAGGGTCTTAGATTAGTAGAAAGACCAAGACACAAATATAGTCAAAATCTCACATAAAAGTAATGCTCAAAAACAATTATTTCCTTGAAGCTAAATACATCATGTGAGAGACATGCATACTAAAAACAACACTAATAAAAATACTAATTAGACCCATAATGCAGCTGAGAAACCTAAGTAAGTTTCATGGCTGATTTCCTAACACATATGGTCAAGAGTGGCACGAAGGCTGCTTTTAGAGAAGCACCCTGCAATTACAATCTGACCTGATAATGAGAAGAAAAAAACATCTACATTGACAAATTTCCCAGTGGACTGAGTTTCTGTGCAATTAAAACAACAATAATGAAGACAGCAGCTGAGATCCCGACATTAAACATCTGATACTTTACATTTATATGCTTCTTTTAGGACAAGAATGACAAATGTTTGCTTTCAGCATTCCAGTTAAAAATGCTTCCAGAAATCTCATCACAGTAGTAAAATATTCTACTTTAACATTCCCAAGATCAACATTATTTTACATTGTAAAAACGGGGGCTGTTTTTTCCAGTGCTTACTAGTGCCTCATCTTTATAGGCTGTGGACTTAAAACTCTGAGAGTTCATCCTCTTTATGGTAATATCACGTCCTGTAATCCACTTCACAGTTGTGGTGCAGACTTTGTGTATGGATAATTGATTTCAGTATCAACATATATAATGCAAACCGACTGACTGACTCGCTAAATCACCCAATCATCAACAAAAACTTTATTTCCTGTTAAGCTTAAAAGCTAAAATTTGTCAGGATGGTACATCTAGAGCAGTAGGTATCTGCTAAGAAAGGACATTTCAATACATCAATATTTAAGGGTAAAAACACCTCAAGAAAAACTAAATAGTACAAAATCTCAAAAATGCTCTGAGTGATTTGATTGAAATTCAGTGACATTCAAGAAAAAAGAATATTAGTTGATTATTTTGTTTATAGTTGTTGATATTTGTCAATAATAATTCAGTAGCAATTGGACTATTTTAAGGCACCCGGTCTTTTTTTCCCACTCAGCACAAACAAGTGTGCCTGCCAGATGAACACTCCCAGCACAACAGCACCACCAATAGCTTGGATGGATGAGTGAATAAGTGGAAGTGTTGTGACAAGAGAAAAGAGACCGAATGATATGTGGCACAAGCTCTGAAGTGGAAGGAGGAAAGTAAGATGTTATTACACACTAGAGGTGCACTATACACCTCAAGTCCAGCTTCCAGAGAACGAGGGAAAAATACAGGAGGAGTTGGATTCCTTCTTTAGAACTAAAGACCAGCTTCTTTCTGACATTCATTGGTCAAGAGTCCTGTCTTCAATTCAAAAGCAGAATCCCATGTAAAGGAGCTTTCTGTTTGTGGACTTCTTTCACTTTCTGGAATTATATAATTAACAGGATTTTAGCAAACTATAACTGTGTTTTATAAATGTTAAGCATATGACTGGATGACTTGATGTGTGGGTTGTACAACACGAGTAACGTGAGGTTTATCATGGATGTTTTTGATACCACAAACTACATCGGGTAGGTAACAAAAAAAAGATATTTTTTGAGTGGAGTATTCCTTTAATGGTTTAGTTTTTCAGACTCACCCAGGTAACATGTCATCCTTGTTACTTTTGTGCTTAATTCAGTTATATTTGGCTTTGTTTATGAAAATCTTTTCTGTTTCTTCTGAAATACTGGTAACAGATGGACTTAATGAAGCAAATTAAATATGTTGACTTGTGACACTCCATCTCTACACTGTCTTTCAAAAAATACACAGGGCATACCACATTTATTACTCATTTGCTTACCGAGCCTGTCTGACAAAATAGGTGATCCTGGCTGCATACCCTGTAGTCTGCAGCTCTAGGGAGGACATGAGGGGAACCTGGACCTGACAGGTTCTTACCATTTTACATTTTATGGCAGCACCGAAAACAAATGGAGATGTGGAAATGGTGCAGATTGTACCACACAGCTAATGGGAGGATACAAAAGAACTGAGATTTGGAAGATGTGGATTTTGTAATTTTCTTCATTCGTATGAAAGCAAGTGTCCCTTTTTTCTTGTATTTCTGTAGTCTGTTCTTAGTCTGTTTCTGTGCTACTTGTTTGTTTTGCATCATGGATTACCAAAGAGTTTCCAGACTTATAATCATCCAGCCATCAAATGTACTTAATCCTGTATAGGTTAAAGGTGAGCAGAAACCTTCTAAACTGCACAAGGTAGGAACCATTTCTAGATTGTGTGCCAGTTACTGTTGTTTCCTTACATCTTCTGAAGAGAGGGTCAAAATTCTGGTCTGGGAATTATACAGTACAGTTGTGTTTTTGCATGTGTACTGGTACTAGTAAAGATGCTATTTCACTACAGTTAAATGAAAGCTCTTTACCCTGAGTGATAATCCAGATTGTAAACATTGATAATAATGTACTGAGATGAGCCGGACAAATGAGGACTCACACATTCAGAAAGAGGTTGGTGCAAAACTGCTTTTATAAAAAAAAAAGTGTTCCAAAGTGCAGTGCTTCCAAAAGTCAATAAATAAATAATCCAATAAAATCAGTGAACTGTCCATGAGTTAAAATTTCATAAATAATCTCAGGATAAAACCAGAATAAAATCATGCATGGGTTCTTTCTCTTGTTCTTCCTGAGCTCAGCACGTCTTTCATTCCTTGTCTCCCCAGCTCACCCAATGCATCTTGCAACTGGTAGTCTTCTGGCTCTCATCATGGCTGCCTCCATTGGCATCTGCCGCAGTTCTCTGAGTCAGTCCATCCTTCTTCCACATGCACTTCATGACATCTATTGGATCCATAGTTGGATTCAACCTTCTTCCCCCACTCCTTCTCAAATGCTTAGTGGTGTCGCACCGCCCCTAGAGCACCGATTGCTTGCTCCACCACGAGTATATACTGACCGTCTGCTTCATCATCCTGCACTGCCCTTGAGCTTCCCAATTCTGCCTTCTTATTCAGAGTCTGTTTTTTCACTTCTTGATTTTTCACTCTGTTCTCCCCCTTCTCTTCGGTTCAGGCTTCCCTTATACTGGCTGACTGGTTGCAAGTATGACCCTCAGTTCACTCTGTGTTGTGAATGAGGCACCTAACTAATCCAGTTACACTTGCACATGAGTGTGATCAGCCAAGCATCCCCAGTCAGCCCCAGAGTAGTGTGTGCTCACATATACCTGCAACCGCTTGCAGCCTGCTCGCTCTAGGACATGATTATTTATTTAAAACTGCACTTCGCCATGAACCTCTTATCATACCCTGTCATTGACCACAGTCTTCAAGAATATGATGGTAAGTTATCAGAATGTCTTCTTGCAGGGCGGCACGGTGGCGCAGTGGTAGCGCTGCTGCCTCGCAGTTAGGAGACCCGGGTTCGCTCCCTGGGTCCTTCCTGCGTGGAGTTTGCATGTTCTCCCCGTGTCTGCGTGGGTTTCCTCCAGGCGCTCCGGTTTCCTCCCACTGTCCAAAGACATGCAGGTTAGGTGGACTGGCAATCCTAAATTGGCCCTAGTGTGTGCTTGGTGTGTGGGTGTGTTTGTGTGTGTCCTGCGGTGGATTGGCACCCTGCCCGGGATTGGTTCCTGCCTTGTGCCCTGGCTCCAGCAGACCCCTGTGACCCTTTGTTCGGATTCAGCAGGTTGGAAAATGGATGGATGGATGGATGTCTTCTTGCATAGCGTTTACTATTACACACTGCTATTAATTACGTAGATCCAAAGTTTAGGTTCAAATGCTGGTCTGGAAACTATTTATACAGGGTTTAAACCTTCTCCCATGTGTGTGTGCTGTTGTTTTCTTTGTGCATTCCGGTTTTCTCCTGAGATGGACTGGACTGTCTTTTACATTTTATCAAAAAAAAAATATTGACACAAGATGTAATACGCTCCCTTGATTTACAAACACACTGTACCATATAGCCTTACATACTATTAAGTTACTAAAGTGCTTCTGTAGTCTGCCAGGTGGAGTTCACCAGGACTCCCAAATCTTTCTTATAAGGAAGTAGTTTTGGCTTTATATACATCCATCCATCCATTTTCCAACCTGCTGAATCCGAACACAGGGTCACGGGGGTCTGCTGGAGCCAATCCCAGCCAACACAGGGCACAAGGCAGGAACCAATCCCAGGCAGGGTGCCAACCCACCGCAGGACACACACAAACACACCCACACACCAAGCACACACTAGGGCCAATTTAGAATTGCCAATCCACCTAACCTGCATGTCTTTGGACTGTGGGAGGAAACCGGAGCGCCCGGAGGAAACCCACGCAGACACGGGGAGAACATGCAAACTCCACGCAGGGAGGACCCGGGAATCGAACCCAGGTCCCCAGATCTCCCAACTGCGAGGCAGCAGCGCTACCCACTGCGCCACCGTGCCGCCCACTTTATATACATCATTGCTTAACTTTATTTTTGTGTATAATATCTCAGTTATTTATGTGAAGCCTAATTTACTGTATACTACATGTGCCAACATTAATGTTCATTATTGTCAGTGACAAATAAATTTTCGCAAAATGCTTCCAGGTTCGGGCAGGAGGAAGCAGTATGTCTCCACAATTAGCACACAAGTATAAGCATCCATCCATCCATCCATCCATCCATCCATTATCCAACCCGCTATATCCTAACTACAGGGTCACAGGGGTCTGCTGGAGCCAATATAAGCATAAATGTTTTAAAGTAACTTCTGATAATTGTATAAATATTTTAAGCATATATGATGTGCTTTGTTTTAGGTTTACTCTTTATAGTATTGAATTCAACAACATAAAAAGAAAAAAGTTATCATGCATATTGAGTAAGAATCCACCTAGAGTGTCAATTGTTCATTTTTTGATGTCACTTACCCTGAGGTAGTTAAGCGTGAAGCTGGTCAAACCCATTCGGGTGATGTTTTTGGATAGTTGCTCCAGCACCTGAGGATCTTGTGCCTAAGAAAGTGAAATATAACTAATGTTAAGCAATAATTTTGAAAAAATGTCACATTTTAGATTTACAACAAGAAAAGACATTCAAATATGCAATACAGTTTCATACACAGTGTAATGCTGTATATTATTCTGTTAACAAAAAGAAAAATTACAATTTAAAAAGGGTCCTCACATTAGATTGACTTTGTTCTACATAATGACAATGTCAGCAGCTTAGCATGTGACTAAGAGAAGATATTGTAAAATTTAATTAAAAAAAAATCACCACCATATTATTGAGAAAGTTGAAGTATTATTTGTATTATTGAAAATATTGACAGTTAAACAGAAGGAGCAATTTTGATTTTCAGAAAGTTGGAAGACATTTAATATTCTCAGCCCTGCTTATTCTAATTCAGGCTCATGGGGGATTATCATGGCAACATCAAGTCCTAGGCTGGAAAACAGCCCTAGAAAAAGTGTTTGATAATTTTAGTATATACTAATGTGCACACACACGCACACACACACTTACATATACAGACCCAAGGCTGAATTGCCAATAAACATGGCATGGAGGAAAAAATTAACTGTAGACACATAAGGAGAAAAAAATCTGAACTTCATACAGTCAGTGACTGGGAAAGATTGGAACCAAATCTTGTGGAGCAGTGTTAACTTCTGTGCCACATACTATGATTGAAGTTCAAACAAATAATGAAATGCTGACAGTTTACATATGTTAAATATTGGTGATATTGTAACTGGCATTGACCTTTTCCTTTTTGTCATATACTAGTTCACTCACTGTATTTTATGTATTACAAATTCAGTCCATTGCCAAGCCTATGATGTCATCTAGCATCCACAAATTAATAGGGGGCCAAATTAGAATCACCTTTTAACCTAATAAGCATAATATTGCGAGGTGAAAGGAAAACCAAAGAGACTGGAAAGAAACTTCAAAAACATCCAGAGAACAAGCAAACACCATTGAGACAATTTCCAGGCAGCAATTTGAACCGAGGACCCTGGGTTCCTATGAAAGCAGTATTAAACACTAGGACATCGCAGTGGCCAAGGAGGAAAAATGATCAAGGTGTTTAGTTGATTTTGAAGTTCCATAATTAAAGCTATATCACAATTACTCTGAAATGACCTAATGCAATGATTAATGATGCAAATCTCCCGTGCTATCAGATCCCAAAGGTACTCTTTTGGATTGAGATCTCGTGATTGTGGAGGCCATTTGAATACAGTGAACTCATTGTCATGTTCAAGAAACCAGTTTAAGATTATTTGAGCTTTGTGACAGTGGACGGTGTCATCAGAAGATAGGAATGCTGCAGTCATAAAAGAATGGACATGGACAGCAATACTCATGTAGTCTGTGGCATTTAAACAAAGCTCAATTGGTACTAAGGAACCCAAAGTGTGCCAAGAAAGTATCCCTCACACCATTACACCACCACCTCCAGCCTGAACCACTAATACAAGGCAGGATGGATCCATGCTTTCATGTTATTGATGCCAAGTTCTGACCCTACCCTCCAAATGTCACTTGAGAAACTGAGATTCATCATACCAGAAAACATTTTTCCAGTCTTCTATTGTCCAATTGTGGTGAGCCTGTGTAAATTGTAGCCTCAGTTGCCTGTTCTTAGCTGACAGGAGTGACGCCTGGTGTGGTCTCCTACTGCTGTAAAGCCCATCTGCTTTCAACCAGTCTGGCCATTCTCCATTGACCTATGTCATCAAGAAGGCATTTTTGCCCGGAGAACTGCTGCTCACTGGATATTTTCACTTTTTCAAACCATTCTCTGTAAACCCTACAGATGAATGTGCGTGAAAATCCCAGTAGATCAGCAGTTTGTGAAATACTCAGACCAGGCACATTCAAAGTCACTTAAATCATCTTTCTTCCTCATTCTAGTGATTGGTTTGAATTTTAGCAGGTCATCTTGACAATGTCTACATACCTAAATGCACTGAGTTGCTGCCATGTGATTGGCTAAATAGATATTTGCGTTAACAAGCAGTTGAACAGGTGTACCTAATAAAGTGGTCGGTGAGTGTATACTGAATTTGTTCACTAACTGTATGACTTAGTATAAGTGTGCCCTGTGATGGACTGGTGATACATCCAAGGTTTATTTGTGAAAAATGCATCCAGGAGAGGTGCTGACTCATTTTGAACCTCTAATGCAACAAATGGGTACAGGAAAATGGATGGATGTATTTACAGAGAGCAATTAAGCACAAGTATGTAACAAGGAAAGACAGACAGAAAAAAAAAACACGATAAATATCTGACCTCTCCTTTCCTGTTAATTTGTAATTAACAAAAAAAAAAAACCAACAACAAATGATTAACAAGCAAAAGACCCCCCAATAAATACAAACATATTTAAACAACAAATACCACATAAAATTCACATATAAAGATGATGGATTTCAGTTCAGCATCGCATCCGAAATCTAGCCCTGTGAGTTTTAAAAAGAAACCAATAAACAATAAGAACAACATACATAGAAATATCTCCCAACTTCTTTACACCCTTCTACTATGCTAAACACATGGTAAGCAATGAACCTAATCAGGAGAAGAAACTTCAAAATTACTAGCCAAAATTTTCATTAACAAAGGGCCCATCCTGTATTTAGTAAATTAAAAACACTACCAAAAAATTGAAGCAGTTTGGTAGAAACTAGAAGTCCAATCCAAAAGTAAATCCAAAACACTAAATGCGTGGCTTCAGCTGTATAACCCGTGTTGATATTGGCCTCAGTGCTGCACTCACTTCCAGAAGACAATGTATGGTCATGTTGTTGGAGTCAATGCAAAAAAATTGTGTCATTCTTGGAATACAAGATTACATCAGAAAAAGACCCATAAAATATTTTAAATCAAAAAATCTAGCTGTAAAATAATGGCAGAAATAGATTCTAAGGCACAAACAACAATACTAGAATATAAATTATTACAAACGAATTCACAAAAATGTGCAGAAAATTTATTATGAACACAGATTATAGCACCTTTCATCCCTAGCATAAAGCACAACCTACCGTTGATATAGAGAAGAGAAGAACAAATGAAAGGTGACTTTTCTCTCTAAAATACCATAGTGATGGAAAAGAACTTAAATATTTGAAATCTGAACTTAAAACCCTTCTTTATCTAAACTAATAACTATTAAGTCTTGCATTCTGCAACCCATTTTTTTCCCTCATGAAATATATAACAAAGGTTTCATAATAATACATATAGGTCCACAAAAATTTTAAAAACATTAATGATGTATTTCTGAACTGCAGTGATAATTTTAAACTTCTCACTAAATAACTGTTTAGGAGCAAGTCAGATGTGAACTAATAAAGAGCAATGGAGGATAGTCAGAGACGGTGACAATTCTGATTTCATAAAGGATTTTCACAATGCAATGAGTTGCAATTATAGAAGATGGCAAAGGAAAATCCAAAGGAAATCAACTGTTATTATACTTGTGAACAATAATATAAAATTAATGCACATCTTAATATATAAGAAATGGATAGGTTACTGTGGACCTAGTATTGTATGATTTTTTTGGAAAAAGATAACAGCTTCTTAAAAAATAATATTTTAATGAGTTGCACAATGTCCATTTTAATTCAAGAAGATATCAATAGCAAATTGTTTTGTTTAATTCATAAACTTAATAAATTATTGTTTGAGATATATGTAATTTCTAAAACATATTAATCCTCTATAAATGACCTTTGCTGGGTGGGGTGGAGGAAAAAATAATTACATTTTGATTTTTGATATCACTTACACTTAGTGTTAATAATTATTATTTTGTATATAGTTTTGGTTATGAAATATAAATAAGATGAATAAGGAGAATATAAAAAAAGAATTCAGGCAGTAACTGAACCACAATGCCACTGACTTGTTGTCAGATGTGTTACCATCTGTGCTACTCTGCAACTGCAGTAGGCCAGCACTAACATTGTCACTTCCAATTTCTTAATCGAGTCTTTCTTGATTTTTTTTGCTGTTAAGTGTACTTTTAGGTGAACTTGGATATTTGTGGGTCTCGGGGACACAATACTGATCCTTTAGTCAAAATCATTTTTCCTTCTACACGCATGCATTGTGCACTGAAGTTTATTTGATTACTGATGCAAACACTCCCGGGAATTATCAAAGGCTACGATTTTAATAATGGCATTCTCATTTCCTATGAAACTGTTGGCAAATGTAATTTTAGTGTGCTTTAATATGTTAAACACATTTTTGGGACAATAAGTTCAGCAAAGAACTGTGACATTTACTATATACCTGTATATATTTTCATTTTACTTGAACATCTGACCTCTGTAACAGAAGAAACACAATAAAAGAGGAAGGCAGAGCAGTTAAAACTTCAAAAAAACGAAACTTTCTGCTGCAAAAGTGCAGTCTGGCAAGAAGAAAGGTCAAAACCTTGAAATGTTTTTCAGGATTTTCCATGTACATAAAAGCAAAGCTCTTGATCATTTGGATATCTTTGTGCATGCACTTCTCATGAACATGTGTCGATATGGTTTGTCAAAATTACATTGGGCAGAGAGGGGCTGGAGGTTTTCACTTTGGCCCCTACAAGCTTTAAATAGTCAGCAGCAGCAGCACCAAGTGAAGGTGGTGATGGGGTTTGGGGATTTACCTGCCAGTATCGTCTATGTTAGCTCCTGAAATATTCAAGTTGTACACTGCCCTTTTCTATATACTATCAAAGAGTATCACATATCTAAAAAACTTCAGTCACTCAGGAATTCTTCTAAAATCAATTTATGTGGAGAACTTTACAATTTTCTACCATTAAACCCTGGCATTCATATTAAATAATGCTACCATGGTCAATTTTTCTAAATAGTATTCATAGTTTGTGAAGTTTTCTTTAACAATATCATTTGAAATGCTATTTTTTAATTGGAAGTTGCACACCAACAATCAGGTTAACCTTCAGTCTCACTCAGGGCAACAGTGTAAAACAATACACCATCAGCATGTTGAGAATGTCTAAAATAATATGTGTGAGAATTAGTTTATTTTCCAAAGAATTTTAAATCTACTTCAATGCCTTTTCTTTCAAAAATGGTCAAATTTCTGAAGTAAAATCCAGAATACTTCGAATTAGAGTACAAATTTTTCTGATGCTTTCAGCATGAAAGTTCTATTTGGCTCAGACATTCATTGAAATTAGCCTGGTGGATTTTGGTGGCCAGAGGCATCCTTCTATACATATCCTAAAAAGCAATAATATATAATGTTTAATGTACAAATGTTTCTATATAATGCATGTTTCTCTATTTGTGTTTTAACACTGTTTTGTGATTTTTTTCTTTTTCTTCTAACCACGCCATGTTTGCAATTATTGTATAGTGTATTGGGATCTAATGTGGAAATGCACATCATAAAAATAAACTGAATTGAATTATTAATTATTACAGCACAGCAGACAGGTTACAGAAAGTTCAGCTACTCATGGACTGTTGCCAGGTATGGGGATTACCACATGGTAACCAAAAGAAGCTTAGCAGCCCACAAGAAGAACTGTTTTCTGGCAAGGAGGACATGTTAAGTAGGAAAAAGAGAGGACAGAATAGAGGACAAAAAATAACAGAACTCATGCCGGAATGAAAAGACAATAGACAGTAGTGTCCCAATATGTATGCAAAAGTGGCAAAGACACTACAAAAGGAGAGATATCAAAATAGATAATAATCTCATTTGTGTTTAGCTAGATGGGGTAAAATACAGTATTTGCAGTCTTCACACAAACTCAGTTTGAGTTTAGTGGTAATTTTCCTATTAATTTATAACAAGGATTAATTGAGCACCACTATATGTTGTATTATAGTCTACAGTATACTGTAGTGGTTAAAGCTTTGGACTTCAAATATTTTCCGCATTGTGATAAAATAGGGCATCACCTTTCAACTGAGAGAGAGAGAGAGAGAGAGAGAGAGAAACAAAATTCTTCCAGCTGGGCAAAAAAGGTTTTGTGTTAGTAATGCCATGTGAGATAACACAGTAGAGTTCTCATAGCACGCTTTAAAAAAAAGTTGAAACAGTTCATATATGGAGTGTCAGAAATGCACCCTGAGTTCTAGGGGGTTCTAGAGAGTAGGATCCACAAACTGAATAAGCACTGAAGAAGAGTTGTAAAACAATGCGTTGGAGCTGTGGAAAGGTTGTTGCAAGAGTATTTCACCAGACTGGTGGGTTGGGAAAATACAAGTAATGATGTCTGGAGTATTATAATCAGGAGCTTTGTAAGTTAAAATGAGAGTTTTCAACATAATGTCATACTGTGCAGGTAATCAGTGTAGTGGAACCAGATGATGGGATGTGAGCTCATTGTGTTTGGCTCAATTGGGGAGCTCAGGCACAGCAGTAACAATAGAGATATGACCAATGTTCCCTCTAAACTGTGCGGCCGTGCAGTAGTTGTAAACGTGCCGTGCAGTCATTTTGTAATCCCGCGCACAGATCATCAGTGACGATCAGTGACGTCACCCTGTGAAGTGAGATAAAGGCGTCAGACTGTGATTTACACGCCGGCGTGTGTAAATAACCAGCGAGCCACATCAGCTAGCACATTTTATTTCACTGAGTGACCAGTCGCTGCACTGTCTACTGTACTTCACTCAGTTTGCTTTCTCTATAGAGACATACAGTAGTGCGTTAAATTAACAGTTTTCGTGTCAATTTTGTTAAATTAACAGTCTTTGTGTCGATATTTTAAAATGTTGAAGAGAAAAACATGTACAACAAGTGGTAAAGAAATGCAAAATAAGAAACCGCGAGATTCATTTAAGCCTGAATGGTTAAAGTAAAAGTAACCACAGATACGCAAGATTCAAGGAACGTTGTGGTTGAATTAGGTTGCATATACGAATACTCAGACAAGAATGGACTTAAGTGTAAGTTCTGTGCTGCTAGTTCAAGTAATAAGGCTAACAAAGACAACGAATATGTCACCGGAAAGCGTTGGGATATGTGGAAGCTTGAATACTGTAAACGACATTCATCATAGCGTATTCACTTAGAAAATGTTGAAATTTTGTACAATCGCTCACATGGAATCGACCTGAAACTTCTTCTGGTTGAAACAAGTACTTAGCGAGAAGAACGAATTGAGCATAACGAGCGCCAGCGATCAAACGAGGAGCAATTTCGAATCTTAATGGATAATGTCCTTCTTGCCATCAGGATGAACGCTTCGATGCTGTCAGTGCAAATGATACACGACCATATGGGAAAATATGTTTCTATACCAGACAGTTGGCGAAGTAAGAACTACGCTTTTGAGTTTGTTGAAGCAATCAATGAAGTGGTTGCAAACAACATATTTATAGAACTTCGAGCTGCATTGTTCCACACGCTCATCGTTGATGAAGGTTCTGACATAACAGTACATAAAATGCTAATCATCTACTTTAAATATCGTCCAACAAATTTGTGAGATTACAAAACCATTTTTGGTGGGATCATTCAGCTAATAGCATGTGATGCTTCAGCCCTTGAGGCAGCATTAAGACAATACTACACTTATCATCGACTCGATATGAACCGCCTGGTTATGATAACGTCAGAGACGGCATCAGTAATGTTAGGCCATCGGAAGGGATTGGCCACTTTACTCAAGGCAACAGTTCCTCATCTTGCTCAACAGCACTGTGTTGCTCACCGAGAAGACTTGGCACTTACTGATTCTTGGAAGGATGTTAGTTTGTTTAAAAATATTGAGATTCTGTTGCATACTGTTTATACTTTATTTAGTCCATCTTCAGTTAAAAAAGGTGCACTTGAAGAATTAGCAAATGTAAATGATATGGATGTAATTTCTTTTCGACCAATTCATGAAGTTCGTTGGTTGTCACGTCACTTTGCTGTCAGTGCTTTTGTTAAAAATCTTGATGTTTTAGCTGCATACTGTGAAGAACAAGTGCAAGATTGCAATGATCCTATTTGTAATTATGTTTTGAAATCATTACGAGATCCACTGTATCAGATTGCTCTGTATACAGCAAATTATGTTTTAACTGAATTAGCTCATTTATCCATGTTATTACAACGAAGTAATTTATCACCAATTGAAGCACATCAATTTTGCTTTTCTAAAATCTGTAAATTGGAAGCACAACATCTGGGTGAGAATGTTTACTGGGATGATAAAGCCAAGCAAATTTTGAGTGAAAATGAAGGCATTGACACAAGACAAATCACATAGTTCATACGATCAGTCTGTGATCATTTAAAGGTAAGATTTCCAGCGGATGAACTACAATTTTGGTCAGCTTTTGATCCCACAGGTTTGAAAAACTGTGCATTTGATTTTGGTGTCAAAGGGATAAAAGAACTGTGCGTAAAGTAAAGATTTGTTACATACAACAAATGATGAGTTGATTATTACTCAATACAATGACTTCAAATTTCAGATCAGAGAGAAACTGAAATCTAGTACCATAAATTCACTACCTGAAATCGCAGGAGTAACTTTAAATGATGAACAATTTAGCTCACTCACAATGTTAATAGATATTTGGTGTACTTTTCAAGCATCCAGTGCTGATTGTGAACGAGGTTTTAGCCTCATGAAAAGTGTTAAAGTGAAAACACGAAACAAGCTTGATGTTACTCATTTGGATCATCTTATGCGAATAAAATTATACTAGCTGACGCCCGCCGTACCATACAGCGGTGTAAGAATAGGAACGGAAAACAGTGAGAAAGGAATTCAGAAATCAAGAAAGAATAAATACTTCTTGAAAGACGCAGTTGTGAATAGGTGTTCTGGTGGAGACGACAGATAATGAGTCGAAAGATCTAACCCTAGAAAAAGCCACGTACAACTGACGCTTCTGAAATTCGATTACGTAAATATAATCAATAACAACCCCAAAAATATGTTGTAGAATGTCTCTAAGTAATTCCTGCAGCTTAATCCAAAAGACTCGTACTACAATATCAGGTCTGTGCTCTGATCTTTGGGTATCCGACAGTGCATGTAGAATTTCCGGCCAAGCAGGATTACATGTGAAAGTGATAAATAAATAAGGCTTCCTGAATTTACGTACTATAGCCATGGCATCCTGATAGTTTTGTTGCATGTATCTTGGACTTCCTGGAAATGTGGACAGTAATATGATCATTTTGCCTACACGTACGTTGTTATTTTCAGCATTTGTTTGCAGTGCGTCTGATAGTCCTTTGTATTGTTCCACGCGCAGATCTTGTTGATGTAATCTGAGATAGTTGAGACGCACGCCCTCTGCTTTAACATACACATCTACGACGTACTGTTGGAATAGTTTGCTGCTGGAGTGCAAAATACTAAATGTATTCCTCATTGCTAATCTGTACGCGTAAAACTGGCATTGAGTAAGCCTTATTCGCTTGGCGGTTCTTTTATCGGGAACATGTTGTAAATCTTTGTGCCAGCCAATGTCTTCGTAAGGGAATAAAAGTGGGTAAACCATAGGATTGCAATTCATACTGAGCGTGGAAATCTGCTTACAGGAGTTGCCTATGGGATAGATGCAAATGTCCCTTTCGGCAGGCGGTTCGCCATCTTCTCTGACGAAAATCGCTGCAACATCGGTGTGACATGTCGGGGCATTGTATGGTCGTAAATCCTGCCTAGGGTTTTCCTTGAAAACCATTCGTACAGATGCTGTTGGATTGGACTGAGCGATTTCATGCACGCATTTGTATGATTTAGCAAAGGGGTTGATGGTTCTGAGCATGGAATCTAGCTGGAGAAGTAAATTTTCACTGCATGCAGAGTTTGCTTCATTTTGTAAGCGTACTTCAGTGTGTCAAAAACATACAACTGTCCATAACCTGGAGAGGTAGAAGTGTTAGCGTTTAGTGGAGAGATATGGTGATATATTTTCCCGTGTATTTTAAAACAGTATGGTCCGTGGCCAGGAGGTTGAGCTATCTGTGCACCCATGGAAGCAAACGCTAGAGAAGAGTTGTATTGTCGAATGTGTTCACGATAATTTTTAGCTTCTGATGTTTGCTGTGTAAGAAGCTGTTGTAAAGACACAGGTGGCTTCCGCAAAGGTGGTAAAGCTAGTTAACGTCATGGCAGCACCGCGAGTACTTGTTGGATGTATTACGCTAGGCAGCGTGGGGAGGGGTTTGGAAGAGGACGAATAGGAATCGAGAAATGCCGTGTCGGCTGCATGTGGGCAGGACCGGTTTTGAAGTGGAAGCAGGACGAACCAGAAGAGAAATATATATAAGAGATTTAAATGCTGGAAGGACTGTGGATTTGCACAAAACGTATAACGTGTGGAAGGAATATAAAATTAGACGTGAAAAGTTGTAATAATCACCTTGTTAATTTTATCAAGCCAGATTTTTAACTGTATCATATATAAAACTGTTGTGTTTTATTGTGTTTCAATACTTTAAGAACATGTTTGATATTGTATTATCGTTAAGTTATTAACAGTGTGATTATTGGTAGTGCCACTGCCACTTAGTTGACTTAATTCGTTAGTTATTATACTACATGACTTGTCGTCGTAGTATAATACTCAAGTCAGTTATACTGATAGCTTATTGGCTACATGTATTTTGTTTGTATTTATGTTTCTCTATAACTGGGTGGTAAATGAATAAAGTTTCATACATATTACATTAATTTATCACAATACAGGCCTTCATCACATATTTAAATTGCAAGCCTAAAAATACATATTACTTTGCACAAGTCGTTTCAGAGCACTGCCCACACAAAATATATTTTGCACACATGCCCTTGTTCCTTAGAAGGAACATTGGATATGACTGGAAGTACACTCTTATAAAGGGAACACAGCAAGAAAAGTAGAGAATGGAAGCTTAGAGCTAGTCCAGATCTTTTCTGTAGAACCTACAATTAGCTCATTAGTCACACAGAGTAAAAAAACAAACTTATGTGGTAATAGAAACAAGCAGCCACAGTTTATTATTTTATCTTTCAGTAAATCCCTCAAGCTCAGATCCTGAAGGGCTGCAGTGGCTACAGGGTGTCATTCTAGCTATGTTCTTAATGAATAATCAATTACTGCTGCTGATGGAATGTTCTTTGTTGCCTTGATTTTAACCGTATTGCTTTTTAAGATTCAGAACTCTTAATTGTTTTTTTTTTCCCATTAACCAGCAGCCAAACAATAACAGAGATCAAATTGAGACAACAGTTTATCAGTTAACTTATTCCCCTTTTTCAACCATAATGTCCATCAACTTACACCTGGTTTAATAACAAATCTGAAAAGAAAAAAAAAGTTAAGGTCTGAACAACATTTTGATGGTGGTCTCACAATGAAAGAAAATAAATAGTTCAGGAAAAGTATGTTGTGGCAGAAACAGAACACTAAGAAGCCATTGAATTAATTGACATGTTTCATTAACAGCATGAATTAAGAAACTGTTTGGAACAAAAGTCTTGCCCCCTTAGAACTGAGCCTGAAACCCCCTGAATTGGAAAAATGATCTTTTTTTTTGCATTCAGTTTAAAGTGTGATGTGTTCCTGGTGACCTAAGACATTATTTTTTGTGTTTATGTTTCACATGTTTACATTTATTGTATAATGTGCTAGGCTCTTAATAATATGAATAAAAAAGTGAAAATGAAATATACTGTAGCAGCTGTGTGAATGAAACAGCTTCACCAAAGGCCAAAGTCACTTCTTTTCAAGCATTCCAACATGCAGTAGATGAAGACAACAGTGGCATAAACTGATTTCAAACAAGCCTAAAAGTTTGTAGTGCCATCTGTCTTGAAGCATCCATGCAGAGTAAACTCATTATACTTATTTGTTATTTAACAAACTTAAGTCTTTATGTAACAAAGTAATTACTTTTGACACCACACCTAAGCCTAACAACTCCTGAAGGTCATTTTCAATGTAATATGTCCTTAATACATAGCCCAGCTTTCTGTAATATACTGAGTTACACTTATTAGATGGGAACCCTTGAAAACTGAATATTTTACTGTCTTCCAAATAGGCACACTGCTTTGATTCAATCTGTTGAGCAGTGAATTCTCCTGAATGACACATCTATTGTAATCTTTTTGGCTCACTTCATCATGTTGTGCCCTGTCAGTGACATTTTGATTGCAGTTGCCTAGCAGAGATCTTGCTATATTTCTTCTCCACATCCATTCACTGATATCATAGGTCTAATTGATTAGTCATGATCACCCACGTTTTTCCTTTTTTTATATGCATACAAAAATCTAGGAAAATTACAAAAACATCTGGATGTCTGTAAATTATTTACTCCTTCATGATTAAAAAAATAAATAACAGTCCATCAACTACTGGTTACTACAATAATAGAAGTGTGGATATTCTATATACCACTATTACTGCATCACATTTAAAAAAAATCTGTTAAAATAAATAATTAGCAAAAATAAAAATAAAGATGCTCATGTTTTTACAGACTGCATTCTCCCAAACAGGGAAATGCATGGCAATGAGATTGTGGATTATTTATCACCTCATGTTCCAGAGTTGCTTACAAAGTGCCCTTGAATTTTATGTGACATATGAAGGACTCAGTACATGAAAGTAAATACGTTCTTAAGGTTAAAATGCACAATAAATCAACAGTAAATCATAGGAGATGCAGTTTTCAAAACTATTCTTTATCCATAGCCAAACAGTCCAAAATTCATATAATCAGTTTTGTAAAAACTGTACATCAAACATGCTTAGCGTGCCATTTCAACATTAAAAAGGCAGAAAGCACACAATACAGTACTTGTTTCATTGTAAACTGTAAATAAGCTGAAGTTCACACACTGTCCTTTTTCCCACATTGATTTGCTCTAGGTACGAGGGCTCTCCTACCACATGCTAATTTCGCACATCTGTTACCACACAGATCAGCGTTACATTCTGTGGATTTGATTTTCAGCAAGAAAAGGTAAAATTATCATTACATAGAACAGGGGATTGTGAATGAAAACACAGTCATAAAATATACAAAAATAACATAATGGGGCAGAATGTCAAAGATAAGAGAACACCACACCAGAAACAGCATGTACACAAAAATTGTTCACTGCCAACTGTATGCATGCATTTTACACATCTGTAGGAATAAGCCTTTAATATTACCAGCAGCTGCAGAAATGGCATCATCACTTTGGCACTATATGAACATCTGAGGCTCCTGTGACTGCACCAGAAAATGGATGGGAGGATTGGTTAATTTGCACTAAGTTCAAAGAGCCATGGGCAATTGTTCATCATAACAATACAATATTTTCAGAGGTAACTTTAATACTGTAGTCAATGACTCACAACAGAAAAAAAGTATAAATGTCACGAAGACCCGTAACTTGAACTCTTTGATCCTCTGAAATTACACGCTTCTTACATTATCTAGATGACCTTTAATTGATTTTTAATCAAGGTACAGCTCTGTATGAAAAAACACAATAATTTTGAAGTTGTACCATGATTTAAGATGATAAAATAAGTGCATAAAAATACAAGAATTCTTTTGTGGATCATCATTGTGTGAAATGGTGCTCTTGCCCCAAAGATCTCATTATTTCTTCTACTTTTGTTGCCAGTCTATGTCATCTTCAAGTCACTGTGGATGTAAACATTTTATTAAACATTTTTCTTTCCTTAATGCAGTTCTTTTTAATGGGCTTCATGAAAAAAGTATTAACACAGTGTCCTAAAAAGGACAGAAAAAACCAACTGAAAAATGGCCCAGGAGATGAACAGAATGTAATCATTGCCAGGTACAGGCAAGAATCCAAACAGAGAAATCATTATATTGGAAGGCCAACACCCTATGAGCAAACCAAACTTGAAGTCAAAAAATACATGCAAGGTCTTAACTTCCTAAATGGATTTTGTAATAGCTAGGCCACTAAATCTTCTATTCACACAATCCAAAATCTTGGATGCCACATCCATTGTGCCGCCAGTTTAAACAGGAATGACATCACAAAAGTGACTGTGAGAGCTCACTGCTAGTAACAACACTGTTACCGCCAAAAGTTAACACAATAATTAGTGTTGAAGGCGATAAAAAATAAACACATGTAAAAAAGCAATAACAGAAATAAGTGTAGGGCTGAAATTTACACTCTCAAAAATGCCAAATTCATAACACGCAGAGTGGCTGATTCAAATGCGGGTAATAGTCGTGACATGCAGCTAACACAAGAATCGTGTAACCCCTGGCTCATTTACTGTGACATTCTGTTCATTACAGAAATATATTCAAGAAATTGTTCTTAAACAGATCCTCAGTACTCAATATCCTGTAGGACTAATCTTAACTATTAACTCTTAGAAGCCTAAGTATAACCTGAGTATGTGAAAGCCATTTACAAAAACTATAGTACCCAGTAGTATTGTCACCAAGCTTGCCTAAAATTAAATTTTTATTTTAAAAATAAACTTAAAAAAATAATGTAGAAATACACTACTGGTCAAATGTTTGGGGTCACCTATAAATTTTCATGTTTTTGATAGAAGTTCACACCCTTTTTACCAAGATAACCTTGAAATTCATTTAAAAAAATAGCCATGGTACTACTAGCGTATATAATGACTATTACTGCTTGAAATGACTGATTTTTAATTTAGTATTAGCATATGCTTGCAAAGCCCTAGTTTTAGCAGCAGCAACTCCTTCAGCATCCTAATGGTAAACTCCCTTAGCTTATCCTTAATTAGAGAAAACTTTCTAACTGTGTAAGCACCACTGAAACCTGTTATTCTGTTCACTTGTGTTACAAGGTACTGACATTCCTAAAGTTTAGTTCTGGGTTCAAAAATGACAAAATAAAACAGCTTTCTCAAAAAACATGTCAGTCTATAACAGCTTTCCGTGGTGCTAAAGCAATTATAAAGGTTTTTCTAATAACCTGTTAGCATGTAAAGATAAGTAATTAAGGATAAGTTAATGGAATTATGGATAAGTCCATTTCTATCAAAAACATGGACATTTCTGTGTGGCCTCAAACGTTTGACTGGTAGTGTATGTTGAACTTACAATGAAGGCTTTCTATTAACAACCTGGTTTCTCACTTTAAGCCAAAACAGTAAAGGAGGAACATTTCCAGATCAAAGTACTTAGAGTTTGATTCAAATCTGAGAACCTTTGTGTATGGAATTAAAATATTTTTTCCATTTTCATATCAGCTCTTCGTTTTCCTCTTATTGTCCAAAAGGCTTAAGGCAGGCTGATTGTTGACTATAAAGTGGTCCAGTATGGTATTTGTGCAAAAGTTGCTAGTAAGGATCAAGTGAAACACTACCTAAACTTAAGTATGTACATTATGTTTTCTCTATAGTCCTACCAGAAACTGTCAGCTGGGCCTCAGGCAACTGCATTACCGTTAGATCAGACATTAAAACCAACAACTGTGTGACTTCACATGGATCCAGAAAAGCAGACAAATAGTTCAGGAGAGCAACCGCTTGATCAGGAATGGACAGAGATTAGTACACAAGTCATGTAAGCATGAGTTCATAGAGGTAATTGAAAATTGTAGGTAAATGTCAGAACATAAGAAATGGGGCATTTTAAACACTAAAAAACATCTTGTAATTGGGATTCCACTAGACAGTGCGTTGATTGTTAGTCTCTCAAGCATTCTACTCCAGGAACTGTTATACAACAACCAAGAAAGTCAGCAGTAACCTTTGACTGAAAATGGCACTCAAATTTAAAATGTAACTTGGGGTCTCTGACTGAGTAGGTATGGCTGTGTTATATGATGGACTTTCATCCTTTCCAGTGTTAGCTGATGCCTCTTCTGCACTGTTGCTGGCATAGGCTCCAGCTTCTAGGGCTGTGTATTCAAGAAAATCAGATCAAAGATAGATATAGTTAATGTAAGTTCTTCCTATAAATCTTCACTCCAAAACACTTTCTTCTATGTAAAATCTTGCTTGGCCACGATTCCAATTTCTTTGCCTTCTTTGAGTTTTACTTTAATCCACTGGCTATTTTTTGCTTAATATATGGCACATTTTTAATGCCACAATAAAGCCCCAAATTATTTTTGCACAAATAGTAAAGCAGTACTGAAAATGAAAGGATCTACGACAGTACTTACAATTTGTTACTTGGTGGTCCTTCTATCCATCCATTTTCTAAACTAGATGTATGCACTTCAAGACTGTCATATTAGCTTTATATTTTACATATATACTGTGAGGACATGGTTATGCTAAATAGATTGTACTATATATTTATTTCACTGAAAATATTTATGAATACTTTGATTTATGGACTTTATCTGTTCAAAAAAAAGACAGAACAAGCATGGAAGGAACTGCATGCAAAATTGTGAGAAATGAAGTTTTGGACAGAAGCACAGGTCAGTACTTTCTTTTTTCCAACAAAACTCTAAACTCCATTCCAGTGTATTTTTTTATGTTAAATATACAGTAGATAGACAGAAATCGGTTTGAGTGATTTTCCAATAGATTGTAGAATGTCAGATGCAATATTGAGAATTCACAAATCATCCATCTATATTCAAAACCCATGGAGATCATTTGGGGTTGCACATAGCTAAAGCTAAAACCCAGCATTAACAAACAAAATAGGGAACCCTCTACAGCCTGGTGTTGTACGCTGAAGAGATGATCCCTAATGAATTTTACAAAAGTAATTTGTCTCCTGTGTACTTTTCTATAATCAGTAATTTAGCACTGGGTTTACTGACCACAGAGACCCACGCTTCCAATGATCTGTTCTGTCAATGGATGTTCTACTATGCTGTTTCATTTCAAAAATGTCAATTATGCATTTAAAAAACTCATAAGTAGTAATGAAAACAAAGCTGTCTTCATTATTAATCTGTACATGCAAAAATTTATGTTGATTCAGACTGCTTACTTACATTCAATGTTCAGTGAGGAGATTGTTCCATTTTGTTCACAGCATACAACTAAGGAACATTCAGTTTTATTTCAAAGCCTTCAAGCCTCATGTACAATGTAATGAAAAATCAAAATGTTGTAACCAGACAAAAAAAGCTGAGTATTCTCTTGCATACACATTCATCAAGGTAAGAAATTAGCCTAAAAAAATTGAATTTTGAAAATATTAAATAAAATGTCTCTCGGCTGGACTGGGAACGCCTTGGGATTCTCCCGGAAGAGCTAGAAGAAGTGGCCGGGGAGAGGGAAGTCTGGGCATCTCTGTTCAAGCTGCTGCCCCCGCGACCCGACCTCGGATAAGCGGAAGAGGATGGATGGATGGATTAAATAAGATGGCTTTAACAGAAGAACAGGCCAACATTACAATTTCTAGATACTTCAACCTGGTAGTGAAATATCCCTAAAATAATATTTGTGGCTGCAATTTCTGATAAACGTGATTCAGTCAAATCATGGCTCAAGACAGGTGCATACTTATGAAATCTATTTTGTTTTCAGTTTTATTTACAATTTAGGTAGAAAGGTCAATACACGTTTGTCTTTATTATACATTATAGAAAATTTTTCAGCTGACCAGTAGTAAAACTCCAAATGAACCCAATATGATTCCTATTTGTAACAAATAAACATGAAAGCCACAAAGCAGTTACATAAAAAAATAATTGTTATGTAGGCTGGGAGATGCACTACACTCTGACAAGCAACATTTTTAAAATAATCATTTGACTATTATGAGTGGAAAAAGTATATACAGTATACAGGTAGTTCCACAGAAAGACATTTGAAGGGGCTTGCAAGCTATGTCCTCAGTAACAATAACTCCAGGATGCACGCCTGTTTAACCTTTTAATGTTGCAACTTGAGTACACATTGTATCAGCATTAGAATCGCTGTCTGATATTTTGTATATGTGAGAAAGACAGACCAACAGATTGAGAGAGTGAGAGACAACGTTACCAGTAGAAACTGGCATAATTTAAAATAAAACAACAAAAAAGGTTGAAGTGTTCAGTACCCTGGGATTTCATTAGCAGTATAACTACACATTGGTATTGGAGAGTAAGGCGGCAGACTCGACTCCCCACTGAATGCATCCTGCAGCCTATCAGTCTTCATTGCAAAATTTATTAACTGTCTACTAGCAACTCCCTGAACTGAGGAGAGGGTGAGTTTGCGGTGAGCTGCAGTACACTCGAGCATCCAATTAAGTGTGATATGTATGTAGAAAGCCTTGACTGGATTATCTGAGATAACTTCAGCTTTGGACGGCTGTGCTCTCCAGTTCCTTCTAATTATCAGCAGGAGCGATCAAAAGCCGTAGGTTCATCAAGTCATTAGTGCAGCTACTAGCATTTCATTGAGTTCTGTGCATTTTCTTTTCCTTTTTTCCAATGTAAGCACAGAAACCCTGAGGGACCAATTTACTAGCTCATAAAACAGCAGAAAGATCTAAAAAAATCGAGTTTTTTGGGAACACCATTACAGGCAAAATAGAAAAACAGGGAGACGTGTATACATCATTATGTGGTCAAAAACAAAGATAAATACAATAATTCCTACTACAAAATTACAGAAGCAGCCACAAAGCAGATTTAATGTGGTCTAGATACCTGATGTACATTAATTGGTGCTGATCAAAATGAATTGTTAGTGGGGATGATTGCTTGTATGATGTAGCGATTGTGATAAAAACACAATGCAGTATATGCAGTTAAATACTGTATAAGGCTATATAGATGTATTTTTTTAATAAAAACAAACTATGCCTTAAAATGTTATTCACACTCATTACAATAGATTTATTTTTAACATGAGACAAAACACATAGAACTACTATACTTTGGTAAAACTGCCAAAGAGAGAGCAACGTGGACTACTGGACCAGGTTAGTGTACATATTGCATCTCTATTGTAACTGATCCAACAAACCAGGCAGGAAACATCTGGGAAAGGTGGAAAGAGACTAGACCTTTATTAGATACACCAGAGTGGGTAACCTTACCATGCGGTGTTGACCAACGGAGTTTCAAAACACTGGATCTAGAATTCATTTCATTGCATATTCCTGGTACCATTTTACTTGAGGTGAGGATATGCTTTCTATTTGCTTTTGTGTTAGAAGTTGCCTTTGTGGGAGGAGTTCTCACATAAATAGGTTGCTTCCAGTAAGACAGTGTTTCCCACCTAATATTTATAATAATTAATAAAATATTTTTCCTGTGTGAATTTCTTTGTACTTTTCTACATTAAATTTCTTTTTTCAAGTGTTGAATGTCAAAAGCTCCGCATTTAACATCATCATTGCCTCCAATCTGTTAACTAAACTCAGTAATCTCAGCATCAGCACCTCTCTTTGTAATCGGACACTGGGCTTTCTAACCAACAGACCAGTCTGTCAGGCTAAACAACCAGACATCCTCTACCCTGATCCTGCATACCAGCGTTCCACAAGGCTGGGTACTCAGCCTACTCCTCTCCCTCTTCACACCTGACTGTGTTCCTTTATATTGCTCCAACTCCATTATAAAGTTCACAGATAACACAACGGTAACAGGACTGATCAGTGACAATGACGGGCCAGCCTACAGAGAGGAGGTTCAGCACCTGGCAACATGGTGTGCGGACAATAACCTTGTCCTCAGCACCAATAAAATTAAAGAGCTCATTGTGGATTACCAGAAAACTAAAGGCAGTAGACACAATCCCATGCATATAAATGGGGCTGAGGTGGAGTGTGTTTTCAGTTTCAAATATCTGGGTGTCCACATCTCTTGGACAATAAACACTTCAAGACTGGTTAAAAAAGCACAACGACTTTACTTTCTGAGGGGGCTAAAAAAAGGCTGCTTGTCTCCTCAGATTCTGTTGAACTTTTACCACTGCACTGTCGAGAGCATATTGACTAACTGCATTACAGGGTGGTATGGTGAGTGCTCCGTAGCTGACAGGAAGGCCCTGCAATGGCCCTACAACTGCACAGTATATCATTGGCATCCTGCTGCCGACTATCACTGAGCTGCAGCTTACACTGTGTCTGCGACAGGCTTGCAGCATCATCAAGGATGCCTCACATCCCAACCATGGACTGTTTACCCTCCTTCCATCAGGGAGGCGCTACAGGAGCGTTCGGTCCCACACCAACAGGCTCAGGAACAGTTTCTTTCACAACCCAATCACAATGCTGAACTCTCAACCCTTACCACTTAATAGTTGACCTTTCTAAATATCAATAACTTCTGACTGTACTCTATGTATATTTTCTCTATAAAAATATATAAATATCTATTCATACCATGTATTTGTACTACTGGTCAGTATTCATATCTATATACTCTTCCTTTTATATACTGTACTACTACCTGTAAATTAAATATCATATAGATAACTATTCTCATTTGTATGCTGCCTTATTGTTCCTTACTGTTTATTGCACTTTAATATACTATTTGCACCCACTGTCTAATGCACCTTAGTCTACTATTAGCACTTTCTGGTTAGATGCTAAACTGCATTTCGTTGTACCTGTACAATGACAACTAAATCTAATGGAATCTAATCTAAATATTTTATTATGATAGCCATGTCACCTCACTGTCCTCTTTCTGTACTGAGGAAAAGAATAGTTGATGGACAAAAGACAAACAATATGACACTCCTAAAAAAAATTAAGAAAATGGATAGGGTGTGAATTTTGCATAGTTATGATCATATTACCTGCACCTAGGCAGCACTATTTTTGTTAAAGTTTAGGAAATTATAACCATTTTATCCAATTCAAAGTTCCATGTTTGGCTGAATCCAAGCAGGACTGGCAGCAAGGCAGGAACTAGCCATGAACGGTGGACAATCCAATTCTGGTCCAACTCAAACACATTGACATATTCACACACGGCCAATTCAGAATGACCAGTCAACGTGAGACACTATATATACTCCAGGAAATTCCTACAAATCTCACTTCTTTGCTTGATCCCCGGGTATGAAATGCATGGAATGACCTCAAAAGGGGGTCTTTGTTTTTATTTTATGGTGCAAACTCACCAGCAGTTTACAGAGATGGGCTTTCCTTTAGAGACCAAAGCCAGCATTCTGGGTTCAAATCCCATACCTGCAAATTGCCCACATTATCTGCATGGGCTTTCCTTCCACATCCACACAGACATGTGTGCTCTCTTGATTACGGATTCAAAATTTTCCCAGGTGTGGTGTGTGTATATTAGTATCAGCGCCCTGGACTGGCACTCTATAATGGGCTGCTTCCTGCTTTGCATCCAGTGCTGTTAGGATTGACTCTGGCCCCTGTGATCCTGAAGAGGATTAAGTGAGTCTGAGAATATTATATTAAAAAATGCAAATGACAAAAGAAAAAAATGATCAGTTGGGTTTAGTGTGTATATAACTGCAATGATATAAATAAAATATACTTCTCATGTCAGCCAACTGCTCAAAATACATCAATTACAATAACTGTATTGTAATTTAATTTTCATTTGTGTTAATTATGAGCTACTGCATATCATTCAGTCACTTGAATAAATCATTTTAAAATGCCAGTTCTATTTTTGTTTCACAAGAAAAGTAAATTGGTAGAGGATGATCAATTAAAAACTAATCTTGTACTCTTAGTTTTATTATATTTCAAAAAATAAACATTTTGCACTAGATTCCACCAAAATTAGGAATTATAAAATATTAAAATATTTTTTAAAATAAAAAAACAAAAAACAAATAAGGACTAAAGACAGAATCAGACTTCCAGTAGGTGAGCACCACAGTTTCTAGCAGACACAGTTCAACTTCTGGTAGGATTAATAAGATTTAGTTTAGGTCCATTACAAAAAAAAAGCACTATAGTACACATTTAAAAAACTGGAATCAGTTTATCTGCTCAATTTCAGTTCTGTCTATTTTCACATAGCTCTGTGGCTATCAGTTGGTGCTACTGGACTGATATATTTAATCATGCAGTTGCAGGGTTTCAAAAATCAACTCAAATCATCTCCAACAAAATAGAAGATTTTTGAATGATGTTTGTGATGGGCAGCTTAATATTATCAAGCAAGTAATCTCAGTGTATCTGTCCATATTCCTAGTAGAACAAAGAAACAAAAAAGTGAATTGTGGTTTTTCCACAGCAAAACACGAAGTAACAGATAAAGGTTGAGAATAAGAAAATTTAAGGTGGTAAGCAATGTCAGAGTATTAGTGTGGAAAAAATAATCATGTGATATTTATTTAAACTTTATCATCTGTTATCTTCTTAGAAATGATGTGTGAATCAAATAGGACAAGGCCATCTAACCTGAATGACAGCAACTGTTTCAGAAAATAATAAAAAGCAATTCCAAAGTCTTCCTTTGAGGTTCAGACAGCCTGGTGGAGGGATTTGAATTGGGTAACCAGAAACCGATAAGGAGTGACAAAGAGGAGATGACATGTTGGAGAAGAGATCGTGAGGAGTTGGTCATGCATATGTAGTTGTATGGAGGCGTGTGAGTGCTATCATCCTGCATGAATGTGAAGGTAACAAAATGAGCAGGGTTGTGACTTTTGTCTGTGCACATCTGTTACTTAGCAGGCAAGGCATTGTCTGTGGCCTAAGCAGTGAGAAATTGTATAGTACTTGTCATATACTTGCTGCTTTTTTGAGGTATGCACTAAATACTCCTTGTGAGATGACAGCCCCGGACACAACCAGATGGACACCAGCAGTTCTAAAAACACACACGTTTATTATAGACACGGTCCTCAAACACAATGTCCCGCACACACACGGTGCTCCAGCACCAAACACCCTTCTTTCCTTGGCCTTTGACTGGTCCTCCTTGGGCCACCTTTCCTCCCCACTCCCAAGCATTGCCTTCTTCCACCCGACTCCGGATCTTCAACTGTAGGAAGGCGGCCCCTTTTATATTCACCCGAATGTGCTCCAGGTGCTCCCTGATGTCCTTCCGGTGGCACATCCTGGTGTGGTGGAAGTGCCGCATGAGCACCCGGAAGCACTCCAGGCTTCCCTGGAAGTTCATCCACCAGCACTCCCCGGTGTGGCGGAAGTGCAGACCTCCTAGGCTCCATGAAGCTCAGGGTGCCCCCTGGCGGTGGCCATGGGCCCCAATGGGGTTAAGCCTCTATGCTCCATTCCTGTGGTGCCCATACTAACCAGGGCGATTGCCCCCTCGTTGCCCAGGGGATGTATAGTCTGCCTCCTGGTCCTTCCAGGCGTCCCAGCTGGGTCTGTCCCCCAGCCGCCTGCCACATCCTGTACAATAGGGCTGAACTTCTATTAGTCTATGCTGTATTTGTCTCACTCCTGTCAGTGCTCATTATAACTAGTGTTGATCGGTGAAAATTGGCAAAACATTTTTCGCAGTGAGTTTGCTGGGTTTACATGAGCTTTATCTTTCCCCAGCACATTACGATAATTCACAATGCCAATGCCAGCGCATCATCAGAGAGATGAAGCAGCCATGTTGGATGCGGATGTTACTACCCGATCTGTACTATCTCCCTAATCTGCATTGCACATGCACAGAACTTTCACACTGCATACTGTAAACCTTCTCCACCACACATTTTATGGTGAGTCCCTAAAAAAAATAGAATTACACTTTTCATTTGAGGCATACATTAGCTGACCATAATGTGAATATTTAAATATTCTGCATAAAATCATTGTATATTGTGTCTTCACTGCTGGATTAAGCATGCAATGCTCCCCACTATATAATGTACATCGGGGAGTGACAGGGACAGTAGCCCAACTACAACCCTAAATCCCATAAACCCATATTTTTTTCACAATAGAACACAGAACACATAAAAATGTTTAAACTGAGAATATGTACCATTTTAAGAAAAGAATGAGATCATTTTGAATTTGATGGTATCAACATGTTTGAAAAAGTTGGGACAGGGCCATGTTTACCACAGTGTAGCATCCCATCTTCTTTTAACAACAGTCCATAACCATATGAGACCTGAGGAGACCAGCTGCTGTACTTTTGAAAGAGGAATGTTGTCCCATTCTTGTCTGATAAAGGATTCCACCTGCTCAACAGCCATATTTTTCATTTTCCTGATGGATCAAATGTTTTCAATTGGTAAAAGGTCTGGACTGCAGGCAGGCCAGTTTAGCACCCAAACTCTTCAACTACAAAGCCATGCTGTTGTAATATATGCAGTATGAGATTTAGCATTGTCTTGCTGAAATATGCAAGACCTTCCCAGAAAAAGACAGTGTGTGGGGGGAGTATATGTTGCTCTAAAACCTGTGTTTACCCTTAAGCACTGATGGTGCTTTTCCAGATGTGCAAGCTGCCAATTCCATAAGCACTATTGCACCCCCATACCATCCGAGATGCAGGCTTTTGAACTGAACGCTGATAACAAGCCAGATGCTCCCTCTCCTCTTTAGCCTGGAGGATGCGGTGTCCATGTTTACCAAAAAGAAATTCTAATTTTGATTTGTCTGACCACAGAACAGTTTTCTACTTTGCCTCAGTAGAAATTTAATTTATTTTAAATAAGCATTGGCCCAGAGAAGATGGTGGCATTTCTGGATCATGTTCACATATAGCTTCTTCTTTGCATGATAGAGATTTAACCTGCATTTGTGGATGGCATGGTGAACTGTGTTCACAGATAATGGATTTCTGGAGTCCATTCCGAGTCCATGCAGCATCTAAGATGCTCTTTTTATACCCAATCATGTAACTGCCCAGTTGCCAATTAACCTAATTAGTTGCAAAATGTTCCTCCAGCTGTTTCTTTTTAGTACCACTTACTTTTCCAGCCTTTTGTTGTCCCCCACCCCAACATTTTTGAGAAGTATTTGCTACCATCAAATCCATGAGTTAATATTTTTCATGAAATAGGAAAATGTCTCCATTTCAACAGTGGATATGTTTTCTATGTTCTATTGTAAATAAAATATGGGTTTATGAGATTTGCACATCATTGTATTCTGTTTTTATTTACATTTTATACAGCGTCCCAAATTTTCTGGAATTGAGGTTGGGTATATAACGCTGATCCCTTGCATCACAGGCAATATGGGTGTTAGTTGTAGTGAGAGGAGCTCAGAAGACACAGAGAGAACATAAAGGACTCACAGTATTGTGGACTAAGTATAGTTTTACCTCATGGAAGCACATTGGTGCAGTGGTTAGTACTGCTGCCTCACAGCTCAGGTCACATTTTTGGCCACAATAATTGGTCCCATAGTTAGCAGACGCCTCTCTGGCACTCAGGGACACTTAAAAGACCACTGCATTATTATAATCCACTCAAGACTTGCTCAGTTTTTTTTTCTTACCCCACAGACTTTAATGCATTCATCAGAGTTTTTGAATATTTTATTGTTTTGCTCATCACTAATTATGATATTTAAAGAACATACTAGTCTCCTGTCTGCAACTGTCCTGCCCCAAAACTTCTCATTACCATTTTAGAAATGTTGCACTTTTGGAGGAATATGGTCATGATATGTTGGCTTATATCTTCACTGACCAATGTAGCACTAGAGTATAATGAACACAAAAATTTGGGACTACACTAGGACTAATGTCAGTTTATGCATTTCTACATTATTGATTCATACTTAACTAAGTCAGAACTGCAGCAAGGCAAAGACTACCACTGGACGCAAAGTAGGAGCACATTGTGGTATGACAATCCATCTCAGAACTCACACTGATATTCATTGACAGATGATTAAGAATCATCTTGGTCCATTTAAATCTAAAATTTACTCAGTTGAAAGCATCTTACAGCATTTAATTTCACAGCATGGATCCAGAGATATCAAGTGCAAGCAAGAACAATTGTCAAAATGGTAATTTAATCTGTACACCTCTTTGGGAATTTTGCAGAGAAGTGAAATTTACTGTTGGGTGGCATCATATCACATTTTTTTAAAGTGAGACTGTGCCCGAAAATCTACATGGAGTGAAAGGCAACCATGCTTTTCTAAAGTAGCATATCAGGAGTTGAAGGGGCAGTGCCAACAGCTGCACTTGTGTCATTCCCAGATGACTGTCTCAGCTTGGTGCTCTTATAATGTGTAAGGTATCACATACTCATTTGTCCCTAGAAAAATTATGGCTCAGGAACTGCATCCAAGAGAGACAGCAGTTCAATTTAAATGACTGGAGTTTTCTAGATTAAATATATGGAAGGCCGGTATTCTACATATACAGTAAGCTACAGACAAAGATATGCAACCAAGACAACTGTATACATTACTTAAGCCACAGTTTTCACTACATGGAGGATATAAACATCATGTGAAAAAGTAGGTGCACACCATGAAATGTTTTTCATTTTCAACACAAGTGGACATAACAAGATTTGATCTTTGGGACTTTATGTAATGTAAAATTGGGAGAAGTGCACAGGACAAGAGAAATAAGAAACATTCCTATCAAACCAGTAAATAAAGCTTTGTTATGTATAGGCAAATATCTGTTTACACAATAAATCTGGTCAAATGAAGTTACAGACCAATTTGGTTTTGATGCTCTGTCATGAACACACTGCAGTTATACTGAGGACACTTACAGCTGTCTGAAATCACATTTCGGACAAGGTAATTGGATTTGGGATCATCAATTACCTGATTCATACTCAAGTGTCTACAAAAGTCCATGATGAGATTTTGGAGTCATAACAAAGTGGATTTGTTTTTCCATGTCAGAGTGAACACAATTAGATTTCTTATCAGAAACTAACTTTTTTCCAGTCCACCTCTAGTCCCCCAAAATTCAGTTTGGCATACTTACCTGGACTCATCATAATAAAGCTAAATATTTATCTGTTTTTAATTTTTTCACCTGAATTTTTCACAATGAGCCCCTATACTTCCTGATTTATTTGCAAAGAGCTGTGTTGTTAATTTTGTATAGAGCAGCTGAGTAAGCTAAAGTATTGTGGCACCCGGCTGGGTTTGTCGCCCGGCCAGGATGCCCAGGAGGAGCAGAGGAGGGCTTGTGCCTCCTTCAGGACACGAGGGAGCATCCTCCCTGGTTGCCTTGGGGACCACGGGTACAGAGCTTGGAAGCTCAACCCTGTAGGGGCCCGTGGTCACCGCCAGGGGGCGCCCCGATGCCTTGGGAGCCCTGGACCTCAGCACTTCCGCCACACCTGGAAGTACTGGGGGGAAGAGTATTGGGGACACCCGGAGGACTTCCGGATATGCTGACACAGCTTCCACCACACAGGGGTGTGGCTACAGGAGCCCTCAGGATACACCTGGAGTCCTTCCGGGGTGAATAAAAGGGGCCGCCTCCCTCCAGTCAGGGGCAAGAGTCGGGTGGAAGTGGACGAAGCTTGGTGGAGAGGAGTGGAGGCGGACCAGAGACTGAGAGAAGGCATTGTGCGTGTGGCCAAGGACTTGAGGGGTGATTGGTGCTGCGGCACTGGGTTTGTGCTCACGATAAGTGTAAATAGTAGTTGTGAATAAACGTGTGTGGTTTAAACATCATGTCTACCTGTCTGTGTCCGGGCTGTTCCCCACAGTATGTATGAATGATGGAGTCTGTGTGTCTAATGTATGCCTTTTCAGTGATGTGTTACTGGCTCTGGGCAGAACCATTTCTATAATGTCAGACCATCACAGACCACACACAGACATCAGTAAATATATATAGCCAACTTAACCTGTATGTCAGTAGTAGTAGTAATATTAGTATTGTTACTTGTTTATAGAGTACAATGAAATGCAAACTTGTATATCTAACCAACATGCAACAGGTCATCACTCTCCAGTGCCACATATTAAATACAAAAGGCATTGCAGGTTAAAGTGGATTAGTTGCTTTAAATTCATACAGAGTGAGTACTGTTTAACTTTAAATGATTCCAAAAAGAAAGAAAAAAGAATTCCTGCAAAATTTGCAGTACAAATATAAAACAGAGTCAAGATGATATTTGAGAAGAAAGTTCAAATTGTTGACATACTGAAGAGTGCATTCAAGCATAGCTTGGATAAATCTACTGTTTACTAAATAAAGAACATTGATGGCTATGTTGGGTTTGGTAATAAACATTTTAACAATATGTTAAATTACTGGGACAAATTTACTACTTATTTAATCTTCGCAAAACAGTGCCACCTTCTGGGAATGGGTGCCACAATGCACCGGTTGCCCCTGTGTAGAGAGACTAGTGCATATACCACATCCCAAGCCAGTCCGGCCTGGAAATGGCTTCACGAATTTGGTTTTAGTGAAATTTTGGGAAATGATCTTTAACTATGTTGCAAAAGGTTAGTGGTGGAAATTAGGCATAATCACTACAGAAAGAAAACAAATAACATACAAAATAGGGGAGGCTGGATAAAGACAATGTGGGCTGACTGATGTGTTACAACTGGAAGGGGCACAGAAGGAAAAGGAGAAACGTGAAACCAGGAAAGGTGTAATATGTTCAAGGATGTTTACAGTAAGAAAGTAAAAGGAAGTAAAAGAACAAATGTTTGTAAGAATCAGAATCAGAATTCACTTTATTGGGAAGGTACACTAATATTTGCTAGGTATTCGTCTTGGTAATATTAATGCAACATACAAAGACAACACAGAACACAAAAAGAAAAAAATAAAAGGATAAAAATATAAAATGATAAAATATGATGCAACATATAAGGGCAACACAAACTATAATGAGATTATATATGATTTAAAAAGTCGTGGTATTCTAGTGTGCAGGTACACATAGATACTGAGTAGAAGCTCAGATCTGATTAATCAAAATAGCCGCATGTGGGAAAAAAAATACTTGTTGTTTAAGCATTCACTGCACAAAGGCATTTGCCCTAAAGTCTTTGGAATAGGTGATGCCCTGGATGAGTAGGATCAGCAATGGTAATTGCAGCATACTTCCTTCTCCCTGGACTCATATAGGGATTGAATGAGTGGTAAGTTACATCAAATGATCCTTTACCAGGTTTTGATGATGCACTGCAGATTAGCCTTAGCCTGAACAGAGGCTACAGTAAAGACCAGTGTCCTCATGCATAACACCATATGTAGAATTCACACTAAAACATGGCATATGGACAAAAGTGGAAATGTTTGTACGCACAAAAAAATTTAGATGCACAAAACCACGTGTAAGCCAACTTCCACGCACTTCCGCTACATAAATCCCAGTCAGTGTAAAAAGTAACACTCATGCACGCGCCTAATACCCCACCACAACTACTCCCAGAATTTTGCATATTTTAATATGCAAGTCAATATAAATAGCCCTTTCCGTTCAGTATTCGGTTAAAAGACAAAGGAAAAAGCATGTGAAAAAAAGAATTTCAGCGAATACAAAGTTGAGGCACGGAAAAACATACTACTTGTTGGCTTAAGCAGTGGTATAAAAAACAAAAGCAAGTCGATCAAGTGATACAGAGTTTAGAGAAACTGGAAAGTTCAAGTTAATAAAGTCGCACAGTGCCCAAAATAAACAAGAAGTGGTCAGATATCAAAGTCGCCATAAAAACGCTCAGAACTGAAACATCTGAGTGTCATATGGAAGCATATTAGGGTACAGAGAAAAGAAAAAAAATATAGGGAAACAATGAAAAAAGGTCAAATGTCCATTTCAATCTCATAGTTTATTTTGTCATTAAAGCAGAACATCGAAAACTTAATCTTAAAATCAATGTTTAATTTACTAGAGTTTCTGAGATCCTATCATAACAAAAGTGGCACCTTAAATGCTTCATATTCTATCTGTGTGAAACACTACATGCTTCTTAAATGGGCTTTATCTTAAACTGACTGGATGCAGAAAATATTACATTCATGATATTTCAGCTCTCTGAACAATTTAAATACTAAGATGTATACTTGATATAATTTTCATGACGATAAGGTTTAAAGCATGTATTAAACATGGGGGCAAGGTGGTGCAGTAGTAACAACGAGCTAGAGCACCGTCCAGAGATTGTTCTTGTCTCCTGCATGATGCTTGCTCAATTAAATTTATTGCAGCAGTTCTGTCTGTCTCTTTCAAACGTACTAACTCCCAATTCCTGTCCTTCCTTTTCTTTCTCCAAGTAACCCGTCGCCACATAATCAGCTTTCTAATAAATGTCAAGCCATCTGTAAGCTTAGAATGCAGACTCTGCAGAACTTTTAAGGAACTTTGAGTACTGAGAAAAGCGCTATATAAATGTAATGAATTATTATTATTATTATTATTAACATTGAAATATCTTCGTAGTACATGTTTAATTATTCCATCCATTTATCCATCCAGGGTCGTGCCAGTCCCAGCAAGCACGAGGCAGGAACAAACCCTGAACGGGGTGCCTGCTCATCGGTACCGCTGAGCCACCGCATCCTCACATGCTTAATTATTAACAATATAAATTATTTAAATGAAGTTAAAAATTTATCTGTATAATGTAATATACATACTTTACTGCATTTCATCTTAAAAATAATATTAAGAATTCCAAGAAGATAGCACCTGGAAATCTACATCGACTTAGAAGCCAATCATAATCATATGTAAATACACGCTTTCTTCTATTGAATTGAATTTACATTTTTATTGTATGGTACAATGAGAAGATGCAAAACATGCAAATATGCAAATCCTCCGTAAACCTATTTTCCTATAAAATGATGAAATAACAGTAATAATAATAATAATAATATGATAAAAAAAAAACAATGACAAATATACAATATGAAAGCATGTATCACGTTTTCCCTTAGTTTACATCTGAACGCCATAACAAAGGGGCCAAGAAATCAAGTTGCACAAGGGGCATTGAAGGGGCTCAAGGATTGTGTATAATAAAAGTGTCGACTGTTGCATTTCATAATGATATTAAAATCACGCATTCTAGGGGTATACAAACTTTGCCCCACCCAACAGACGGGGTTCAGAAGAGCCCTGAGGCTGTCAAGTAATATTGATTGCCTGCTTTGTGAAACTCTGCTCACTGTGACACTGAAGAATAAAAGCTGCTATATAAACTCACCTGCTGTCTTGTCTGGTGTCTTCATCCACACATTCCACAACTCTCAACAGCAGTTTATGTTTTATCTCTATTATAATCATATGCCTGACTGTTTGACCTGTTTGTCTTATATTTAAGATTATTGCATTTTGTGCTCAAACCTCTGACACACATGAAAGAAAAATCAATTAAACTATCGGTGATATGATCTTTCATGGAAAGGATCTTGAGGCTAACTGCTGTCCATCTGGAGAGTGCATGTTCTTTCTGTGTCTGCATAGGTTTTACAGTTCTTTGGTTTTCCTCTAATGATCCTAAAGATGTGCACGTTAGGTTTGTTGACTCTTTTGGAATTAAAGTATGTGTGTATGTGAGTGGCCTGCCTTTAGCTCAATGATCCCAGGTTAAACTCTAAATCCCCCATGACCAAGAACTAGATTAAGCAGGTTTCAGAACAGTATATTATACTGTAATGTTACATTTTTTTATTGGTCACACAATAATGATAACTAACTGCAAACACAAAAAAGCCCTTAATATAGTTGAGCAGAGTTCAAAAGTTCAAAAAACAAACTTACATGCATTGCTAATATACTGCGCGGAACCAGTTCCCTGTATTGTCTTATTGTAAAGTGCCATGTCTTAATCCTCATGAGATCATCAAATGTGAACTCCAGAATCAGCCGTCCTTCAGTGCAAACCTGGGAAGAGAAAAGTAAAAAAAAAAAAAAAAAAAAAAAAAAAAAAAATCAATAAAGCTGTGTGATTTCAATAACAAAGGAAACGAGGGAGATTTAAACCATTATGTCATTTTCTGTAATCTGCATATGATAATAAATGTACAAAGCTAATTAAAACTGCAGGCAAATCATGTACCTAATAAAATATTAAATGGCAGACATCCAAATATAATATACGCACTTTGTTTGCCAGTATGCCCCCCTTTGTAGTTTGGAAATTGCAAACATGATTACACTGTCACAAATGTAACCGTCAATGACCACTTACAGGGAGTGTTTGTGAAGGAATAATGCAAGTAGTGGAGTCACATACAAGAAGTCTAAAATGGCAGGTCTGATGCTTAGAGAGTTCAGACTACAGAAACCAGAAAGGGATGAAGAGATACTGTACAGGAGATATGCTATGAAATACTCCTACTAAATATGTTTATTTTTCTTCATATATTTTTCCAGCTGCCAGATCGGCTTATTTTCCCCCTCTCTTCTTTTTGTCTATTTATCAGTTCTTCTGCATGTTATCGTTTAATTAGTGCATGCTATTTGTGTTATAATGCATAGTGTGGTGCTTTATTGAATGTTATTTTCATTTTATCATACTTGTTATAGGAACAAAGTTAAACAAAGTAGTCAATGGGAGTGATCAAATATAAAAATTAAACTAAAAGTGAAATCTTCTAATAGTGACATATGGGTTACCTCTTCAGTTACTTCCAGATATTGTGTGGAAAAATCTTACATCATTGGATATGAGATCATATTGGTATGCTGAAAGTTCTGTGGGATGTAAGAAATCTTCCTCTCTTTCATACAAGAGTGTATCACAGTAATTTAAGAGGGGGTGATGTAGGCTGGAAGGGTAGCTTCAGAGATATAGACATTATTTAATATGATATTTATAATCTATCATTTAATTTAGACATCTTTCCCATACCTGTCATACAGAATCCAGCCAGATCTTTGTGTCAAGACTTTGCCCAAAGAGTAATTTTGTTGCTGTACAGTATATAGTAGGTAAAACTAACATTAAAATTACATACGGTGAAACCAGATGTTATATTGCCAGAGAACTAAAGAAACAGCAAAACATGTAAATATTAGCCATATTATACTGATCCCTAATAATTAATTACATTTTTTTACATTAACACAGTCCCTTAAGCAGAATGAATCTTTTTGTATTAGCATTTTGATTCTCATTGGCATGGTAAATTAAACCAAAAGCATTTGTCTATTTGATTTCTTTCCATAACCCCTACTGTTAAGCTGCTGCTTTCCTGGCAGAGAGTCCTGACAGCATTGTTAGGATGGCAGAGTCTGAGTTGTATTCTAATAATTGCTGGCTGGCATAACGGAATGGCAGATTTTGAAATTTGCATTAATATACTTTGGAAAAAAAAGGAAAACTTAAGAAAGGGTGTTTTTTTTTTAATGATCACACATCAGTCTGATTTTCTCAGAAAGTTGTAGCTAATAAAGTTAACTGCTCAAATAAATTAATGGAACCCTTTGAAAAAACATCAGATCTCAATGGGAAAGAAAAATGAATGCTGGATATCTATACTGATATGGACTGGATAATATGTTAGGAACAAAAGGATGCCACACTGTTTGATGGAAATGAAAATTATCAACCTACAGAGGGCTGAATTCAAAGACACCCCGAAAATCAAAGTGAAAAAATGATGCGGCAGGCTAGTCCATTTTGCCGAAAATGTAATTGCAGCAACTCAAAATCGTACTCAGTAGTTTGTATGGCCCCCACATGCTTGTATGCATGCCTAACAACGTCGGGGCAAGCTCCAAATGAGACAACAGATGTTGTCCTGGGGGATCTCCTCCCTGATCTGGACCAGGGCATCACTGAGCTCCTGGACAGTCTGAGGTGCAACCTGGCGGTTTCGGATGAACCAAAACATAGTGTCCCAGAGGTGTTCTATTTAGGTCAGGCGAGCATGGTTTTAATTCCTTCATCCTCAGGAACTGCCTGCATACTCTCACCACATGAGGCCAGGCATTGTCGTGCACCAGGAGGAACCCAGGATCCACTGAACCAGCATAGGGTCTGACAATTGGTCCAAGGATTTCATCCCGATACCTAATGGCAGTCAAGGTACTGTTGTCTAGCCTGAAGAGGTCTGTGTGTCCCTCCATGGATATGCCTCCCCAGACCATCACTGAACCACCACAAAACCGGTCATGCTGAACGATGTTACAAGCTGCATAACGTTCTCCACAGCTTCTCCAGACCCTTTCACAGTGAGTCTGCTTTCATCTGTGAAGAGCACAGGGCGCCAGCCGTGGACCTGCCAATTCAGATATTCTATGGCAAATGCCAATCGAGCTCCACGGTGCCAGGCAGTGAACACAGGGCCCACTAGAGGGCGTCAGGACCTTCAGGCCACCCTCATGAAGTCTGTTTCTGATTGTCTGGTCAGAGACATTTACACCAGTGGCCTGCTGGAGGTCATTGTGTAGGGCTCTGGCAGTGTTCATCCTGTTCCTCCTTGCCCAAAGTAGCAGATACTGGTTCTGCTGATGGGTTAAGGACCTTATACGGCCCTGTCCAACTCTCCTAGAGTAACTGCTTGTCTCCTGGAATCTCCTCCATGCCCTTGAGACTGTGCTGAGAGACACATGCTACCAGTAGTGACACTGACCATAGCTAAATGTAAAAATAGTGAAAAAACAGTCAGAAAAGATGAGGAGAGAAAAATGTCAGTGGCCTCCACCTGAAAAGCCATTCCAGTTTTGCGGGTTGTCTCATTGTTGCCCCTCTAGTGCACCTGTTGTTAATTTCATTAAGCAGCTGAAACTGATTAACAACCCCCTCTGCTACTTAACTGACCAAATCAATATCCCAGAAGTTTTATTGACTTGATGCTATATACTGATTAAAAAGTGTTCCTTTAATATTTTGAGCAGTTTATATGCATTCTTTTCATTTACTAAACTCACTTAACCCAAAGGTAAAATTATGACTACTTGGAGCCTACCCCAGTAGCATCTGGAACAAGCCAGGAGACTTGCGGGTCAGGGTACCAGGGCACAGTCATTCACTCACTCACTATAGGGCAGGGGTGGACAAACTTTGTTGGTGGTGGGCCGAATTGTCAATAATGATTCACACAGTGGGCTGTACATAAAATTCAGGTGTAATTATGAACCTAGGTAATCTAGCATAGATTTTAATAAATATTAAGAACAATGCTCATATTCCAATAACGAGCAATTTTAAAGTAAAGTGATTCACTATGACTTTAACAAACTGTTAATATCAACTGAGATGTCTACAAAATGCATCAGTTAATTCATTTTAAAGATTGGTATTGGTGAGTACAAATCTATATTTGCTTTTAGTATTTTTTATTTGTGAAAACACCTTCTTGCAGCTGTTATGTACTACCAAATAATGATGCCCTGTACCCAGGGTCATTAGAACTGAAGCAAAAATTTCAAAATCTGTCTTGCAGCTCCTAAAGTCCTAAAAGTGAGACTCCTAAATACTCCACAGGGGAGGGCTTTCTCAGCTTACACATCTGGAGCAGTACACACTTCTGTTTAAACACAGTTCCTTGAAATTAGGAAAATGGGTTTTGCCTATTGCAAGTCACTCAGATTGTTGCAAAGTTAAAAAACAGAGACAAAAACATAAATTAACAGTGCTGTACCAAAACTGAAAATAGCTAAACTGGGAACCATAACTACTTCCTCTTCTGATTTGGCGATGAAGCGTTTAAAAAACACACAAACTACATACAGGCATGGTCAGGAAGCTCTTGTGCATTTTGCTCCTCATCTCACTAAACACATGGGTTGAAGTATAGGACTAATCTACAGGAAAACTGCTCTCCTCTTAGCTGTAATCGTTTCCATTTTAAACAACGCCTTTTATATTAATTTCAAACCCAAAGTTCCACAGGCAATGAAATTCATTGCTGATAAAATGCTCTCAATATCTTTAAAAACAAAACAAGACAAAGGCAAGCAAACCCCTAAAAATCACATAGCACTTACCATCCCTCTATGTGGCAGCACTACAGACTGTGCCTATTTGTTTAGTAAAAGTCTGCTTAACTATTTTTTGGATGTCACCACATTTTAGCTATGCATACACCAGTCAAGATGTAGCTTTGGTAAGACCAATTCACAAGAACCGGAATGTTATAGATTTTTACAAGTAGCCTTTGGGTCTTTCAGCCTATTTGCCATAGTTTGCTCAACCCTGCTCTAGTATCACCAATTAATATAAGATTTAATATAATTTTTTTTGTGATACAGAACATAACTAACTAAAACACCTGAAAAAAATGGCCTGAAGAGAAAGTACAAATTCCACTACAACAGTGGATGGGCTGGGATTGTACTGAGTTTCAAAGGGAGGTGAGGCAGTAGCAGATCTCTCACTCTATTAAGATTATCAATACATTTTTTCATTCTCAACATACTTCCTTAAGAGGGGGCCTCCATTTTTGCAATTAACAAGCAGCAAAAAACAAATGTTACATATGTTTAAACATTTAAGTTAAGGTAAGGTAACTCTCCTCTTAAAAGGCATTTCTCAGATGCATATACGGTACAGCATACATAGGGCAGTGTGATGTACTGTTTAAGGCTTTGGACTTCAAATTTTGAAATTGTGGATTTAAATCCCACTACTGACACTTTGTGACCATGAGCAAGTCATTTTATCCACCTGTACAGTACTCCAATTAAAATCAATGTAAACAATTGAATCTTAAATGTTGTAAGTCACCTTAAATAAAGGTGTCATTCAAGTAATAATATAAATATGATTTCAACTATGAAATATATTATGCAAGCTATTTAGTTTTGCTCATGGAATGTAGAGAACAGTACATATGGCAACAGAAAAATATATAGAATTCTAATGAGTACAGAGATTACAGAGATAATTTTAAACTCCCAACCAAGCATAGAAATTTGCAAAAACAGATCAGACGTGAACTAATAATGAACAATTCAGGGTAAACTGAGATGGCAACCATTCTGATTTCTTAAGTTTGCATGGCAAGAATGGTAACGTAATCAGTCTAATTTACCAAATGCTGAAGATGGCAATGGAAAATTCTGAGGAAATAAACTAACATAACAATAACTTAACAATAAATGCACAACTTAATGCATCAGTGACAGAAAGAATTAAAGACTTGATGGTGTCGATATCTTACATGTTTTTAACAATGTGGGGATAGTTTTTCTACGATAGATATTTGTACAGTAATAATTCATTTTTGAAATCATTTAATGTTGATAATCTTCTGTATATATTTTTGTATATGAAGCATAAATAGGATCAAGATAAAAATATGGTGGGTCTGAAACCATGATGCCCACTGACTTGAGAAAAAACACAAAACTATATAAATTAAGGACTAACTGTACTGTACAATATATTGTGCAACATAAGGTGCAATTCCTCTCAATTAGTCTAAAAGCCACAACCGACCATATGTAAGTATTAATTGTTGCAGATGATTAAGCTGGACATATCTTGGTAAAAATGTGTCTGTCCCTGGAGGGGTACAATCCACAAGTTGCACAAAAGCAGTGAACATGTAATCACAGGGTACAAAACTTAAAGCCAATAACATTTTAACATGCAGAAAAGCATATTAGCAATTTTAGTAGGTGTCCACTAAATTAAATTCCTGAACATTTCTCTACAGTATTTGTGCAAGACGGAAAAAGCAACCCACTAGCTATGTGGATTTGTCTCTGCGTGCTCCTGTCACTGCGTGCTTTAAGGCTCATTTATACTTGCGCACAGGAAACAGCAGACAAGGTTATGCACAGTTGATGCACACCCTAGTCTGTTTATAGATCGAATGTTCAGTGCACTCTACATATCACTCTTGCAGGTATTACTAGTTCTGCCTGTGCAAACTTTCATCTTTGCCGGGGTCTGGGAGATTTCTTCCCATGAATTTGTGAATATATTACTATTGATGAATGCTTTTAAAGTTGGATTGTGTAGTTTTGGTTTTCTTATTATTTTTGACAGGTGGCACGGTGGTGCAGTGGTAGCGCTGCTGCCTCGCAGTTAGGAGACCCGGGTTTGCTTCCCGGGTCCTCCCTGCGTGGAGTTTGCATGTTCTCCCCGTGTCTGCGTGGGTTTCCTCTGGGCGCTCCGGTTTCCTCCTACAGTCCAAAGACATGCAGGTTAGGTGGATTGGCAATTCTAAATTGTCCCTAGTGTGTGCTTGGTGTTTGTGTGCGTCCTGCGGTGGGTTGGCACCCTGCCCGGGATTGGTTCCTGCCTTGTGCCCTGTGTTGGCTGGGATTGGCTCCAGCAGACCCCCCGTGACCCTGTGTTTGGATTCAGCGGGTTGGAAAATGGATGGATGGATTATTTATGACAGTTTTCATTTTTATAAGGAAAGCTGTTTGAGCAATGCATCAGTCTTGATTTTTCCCAAATATGTCTCTCAGTTCTATTTTTTTTTTTGTCCACAATTCCTCCATATTGAATTTTCCTGACTGCTTTTATAAACTGGGATGGCCTCTTTGATGTAAGTTCTGGTTTCACCATTCTATTCCTTATTTTGATTTCTCTATCTTATTTTCCACACATCACCAACGTCTATATTTTTGCCTAGGTTGGTTGTTGTTTACTAATGTATGTTACCATTGTTAGTTTTTTTATACATTGTTAGTTCAGTGCCTAATCTGATGTTTAAATGTCATTATATGATTATGCCCCTTTGAACGTTTAGCTCAGTCTCATTAAGTTTTTTGTCAACTCTGTATTTAATTTTGATTTTCCATACTGAAAAAATATTTGAATTTGTTAATTGTTAAAAAGTAGTAAGATGGTTGTTTATATAATTCCATCCATCCATTATCCAACCCACTATATCCTAACTACAGGGTCACGGGGGTCTGCTGGAGCCAATCCCAGCCAACACAGGGCGCAAGGCAGGAAACAAACCCTGGGCAGGGCGCCAGCCCACCGCAGTGTTTATATAATTTGTTTTATATTTGTTTATTGCACCTGATTTCCATTACTGCAATAACTTTTGTGTTGGTTTGCTCATTCTATGTATTTATTTATTTTTGTTATTATATTAGTTCATTCCAAATTATCCATATTCACTACACTGTAATTGCCTTTTGTTCTGATTACATACTTGTATCATTCATCATATTTTACCTTCTTCTCTGTCTTTCTCTCTTTCCTTCTCACCCACTGCCTCCTCTGCTCCTCTCCAGAAGCTTTGTTTTCCTTCCTCCTGACTCTGGCTCCCTGAGTAGTGGCAGACATCTCCTTTTAAGTAATCCCTGGAAGTACTTCTGGTGCTCCAAAAACTTCATCCGGAAGTACTTCCAGGTAAGGTAAGAACACCAAAAATAGAGCTTGCTGGTCCTCACAGCCCGCCCGGCGGCACCCATGGTCTACAACAGGGATGAGTCGACGAACTCCAAATCCCATGATGCCCTGTCTGGGGGAAAATAATGCCCTGCATATGGTATTTCCCTCAGTTCTTCTCGGCTTAGGGTGTCCTGGCCAGTCAAGGCTCCTGGACATCCCTCACTGTGTATATATATATATATATATATATATATATATATATATATATATATATATTACAGTGTAAAATAAAATATATAAAATATATTAATGTATACACACCTGCCTCTGCTTTATTTTCTTGCTTACATATTCTTTTTAGTATTCCTGATTATTGCCTAATGTGCATTTTTATTTTAATAAGCAGGTAGTTCTTAGTATTTTGATGGCTACCTTATTCTCCTGGAGTAACTCTTGTTGCTCAGAAATTAAACATTACAGTAAGATAATTTTTCTAATCATTTCTTGTTATAGGAACATACATAACTTTCCTTTTGATGAACTAGCATACTGACTAGAGCTGTTTTTTTCCTGTTTTCACTAAGCCAGGATGGACTTCTTTCAGTTCATTGTGACAATGAACAAAAAAGTGGGCACAGGAAAAGAAAGGCATAAATATGTTATAGTGATTCATTTTTTATTCAGCCATAGCAATGCATATATAGGACACATCGAAACACAAAAAATATAGACACAAATAAAGAGCTACAAAAATCTTTATCAAAATGTTCTAATAATACAAGACTATGTATTTTTACTAAAAAAAGGCTTATTGCTAAATCCATTTAGATATTAAAAATAACTTTTTAAAAAGTCATGGCAGGAGTCTACTAATTTATGTAACTACTGTTGCTGCTCCATCAATGCAGTATAATGCTGCACTAGTCTGGAAAACAGTTATGTGCTTAACTTGAAGATGAAAGTAATACCAGTGGCGTCCCTTTAAGTCTTTTACACTCTTACATGCCATTCCATCAACACAATTATAAGATATATGGGATGCTCTTTATTTCAATTAAGATTCATTTCTAAAATCCATGCAAAAAATACCTTCAGTGTTCAAATAAAAAAGTGAAGGTTGACATCAGTTTAGAAAAGTCTTTTGTTCCTTTTGTAGCAAATTCCATTTTTAAGCTAAGCTTGTTTTCAAGACAAAGAATCTTAACTCAAAAGAGTCGCCAATTAAGAAAACATTTGCTGTTTTGCTGAATTCATGTTACGGTACTCTGAGCTCTGACATTTCGTTGCTATAGCAACGGAAATCAGCTGGTTAGTTGGCATAGCAACAGAAAAGATGTAATCCCAGCAGACACACTCTAATCAATGCCCCCAGCACAGATGGTCTCCGGAGGATCAACAAGAAAGAGGCTGGCAGGCATACAGCACATCACGTGGTACCACTAGACTCTGCTCGGAAAAAAACTAAAACAAGAATATTTTTTCCCCTGTAACTACTGAATATATTATTTAACCCATTCCTTTGCTAGGCACTGCCTAAAATATATATTCTGACCATGAAAAACCAATTAGCAGAACATGCCATTCTGCACTTTGCATTAACATAAGTGTAGAACCAGCCTTTATCAAGAAATGAAATTAAATTGGTTGTATTGTATCACCCACACGTGATGTTTCCATTTTAAAGTGTTTACAATAATATCTTTGTATACTGAAGTTGTTATGTCAAATATGGATGTATTGAGGAGCTGCCAGTTTTGTTTAAGTTTAAGAGACAAATGGAATGGTTGTGTTGTGGTGTGGTTAATGTTGCTGCCGTAAGGCCTCTGAATTTTGCACACTCTCTCTGATCCAGGTGGCATTTTTCTGTGTATTCCAGTTTTTCTTACTACATATTAGACTACTGCATATTAGACTACTTGCCAATGCAAAATTGTCCATGTGTCAACTAGTGTGTGTGCATGAGTACACTGTGATGGACTGGCAATCACTGCCCATCACTGCATGGATAGCCTCTGATTTACTGAAGCCTTCCACTGAATTAAATGGCTTAAGAAACTGTGGATGTATTTAAAGAATATGCATTACTTTACCTGACTCGCAACAATGCTAAATGCCAAAATATTTAAAAAGTAAATTATAAAAAGTAAAACACTTGAAATAAAATAATTAACATAATTAACATTACGTAATTTTTAGTATTAAAAAATAAAACAAACAGAAGCATAAACAAACAAACAAATACATAAATTAAATAAAATCAGAAGTGTATGTGCTCTTTAACAGACTTGTACACCACTTAGATTTGGTTCCCATAGTCCACTCAATGCTATTAAGGCACAATTAAAAAGAAAAAGTTTCTTAATTTAACTTACTATCTCATCAAATCATTATGGTTTTCCTAGTTGATTACTTTAGCTTAAAATAACATATTCACAACTGAACTGAGTGAAATCCTGGAGAATTACTGTGTATTACAATGTTCTAAAACCTTTTATAAGTATTAAATCATTTGCACATATTACAGTGTGTAACAAGGCGCTATATAAGCGCCCGACCCTACACAGATTCACACTGGAGGCACGTATATAATTTTTCTTCACCTGTGGGGCACATCTTCCCCGTAATCCCCACAGGCACAACACCGTCCCAAGTGTGCAAGCACCACCAAACACATCACACACTTTCTTCTCCTTTCTCTTCCACCACCACTCCTCCAAGCTTTGTCCTCCTCCTCCCGACTCTGGCGCCTGAGTGGTGGTTGCTGGCTCCTTTTATTGGGCACCTGGAAGTGCTCCAGGTGCTTGATTGCCGACATCTGGCTGCACTTCCAGGTGTGGCGAAACCAGTGTCCAGAAGGGTCCAGCAGCTACTGCTGCAGCACCCCCTGGCGGTGCCTGCGGAACCCAACGGGGCTGCACAACACTCCAACCCCCATGAAGCCCTGGGGGAGTCCAAGGCACTGCTGCAACCCAGGGAGGCTGCCATCTAGTGTCCAGGGAGAGGTATTGGGTTTCCCATGCCTGCTCCCCCAGGACATATGCCAGGATGCCCCTGCCACAACTGTTATCCCTATCCGGATCCCTAGGAAGGCTGACCCAATACAAGCCATAGTTTTCTTAAGATGGGGTCATCCTAACATCTAGTTTAAAACTGACTGACTCTCTTTTCTTAACAATTCAATTCAGTTTTTCACAGACAGCACCTGTCACCAACATGTGCATGCCTGGATTGGACACCTGACTACTGCGTGGACTAAGACATGAGAAATTTAGGTTAGCAAATAAATGTGAGAGGAAATGAACACAAACACATAGAGAACACATAAGCTCCAGTCCACTTTTAGATTGGAACCTGAGGTCCAGTCATGGTAGGCACCAATACTTTTAGGTCACTCCACTCCCTCTGAACATTTCACTTCACCTGCCAATACTTCAATGGGTTTATCATAATGTGCATGTAAAGAAAATGCATTCCAATCTGAAATTTTTAGTGCACATTTTAACACATCCAAAAGAAATAAATAAATAAAGAACTGCTGGGCAATTCATAAAGTGCACTTTTTTTAAAAATTAGAAGATTATGATTTTTTTGTAATATAATTTAGATTGCTAAAGTAGAATTTGCTGAACTTTATTTTATTGACTAATGGACTGCAAAAAAAGGAATTTAAGTGATCTTTTATTCATGTTATCCACTCAGAAGAGGGGCAGTGGGGAGGTAGACACACCTTGTAAAAATGTGCTTCTATATCCAGGAGATCTACATACACGTTTACACTTCAGATATACTCATCCTTTATTAACCTACAAAGTCCATTTTCAAAGTGTTAGAGAGGCTACAGCCCAGTGGCTTGGGTAAAAGCCAGGGTGCAAGTCCACTGCAGGGTACACACACTTTCACTCCCACATTCACTCATACTGGGCCGACTCAATGTAGGCAAATAACTTTACAGGGTCATCTTTAGGCTATGGGAAGAAACCAGAGAATATCCTGCATATGGCATAGGGAGAGCACACCAACAGTGTACATGCTGGGTCACCCTTCTCTACAATGTATATCTTCACAACACTCTAAATGTTGAAGTGATGCTCATGATGACAGACACATTTAAAACTGTGTATTAGTGATTATCAGCCTTTTATGGTTAATAAAGAAGAAGACATTACATTTATGGGCGGCACGGTGGCGCAGTGGGTAGCGCTGCTGGCTCACAGTTAGGAGACCCAGGTTCGCTTCCTGGGTCCTCCCTGTGTGGAGTTTGCATGTTCTCCCCGCGTCTTCATGAGTTTCCTCCACAGTCCAAGGAGATGCAGGTTAGGTGGATTGGTGATTCTAAATTGTCCCTAGTGTGTGCTTGGTGTGTGAGTGTGTGTGTGCGCGCCCTGCGGTGGGCTGGCACACTGCCGGGGGTTTGTTTCCTGCCTTGCGCCCTGTGTTGGCTGGGATTGGCTCCAGTAGAACCCCATGACCCTGTAGATATGATATAGTGGGTTGGATAATAGATGGATGGACATTACATTTTTATAACACTTTCAACGCACTTTACATAAAGACAGGGGAACCACGTCAGCCACCACCAGTTTGCAGCATCCACCTGGATGATGTGATGGCAGCCACTTTGTGTCAGTACGCTCACCACATACAGTACTAGCTATTAGGTGGCGAAAAGGTGAAAGAAAGAGACTGGGGGAGATTATGAGGCCAGCATGACCAAGCTATGATGGGAAATTTAACCTGGACATTGGGAAACACCCTACTGTTTACAAAAGATACCCAGGAATATTTTATGACCACCAAGTGTCAGGACCTTGGTTTTATGTCTCATTCGAAGGATAGCACCATTTTACAACACAGTGTCCCTGCCACTGCACTTGGGCTTTGAAATCCAGAGTCAGACCATGGAGTAAGTGCCCCCTGCTGGTCTTACCAACACCTCTTCCAAAAGCAACCCAAGCTTTTGCTAGATGGTCTTCCATCCAAATACTAGCCAGGTCCAAACATGCTTAGCTTCAGGTGGATTAATGGTGGTATGGCAACTGGCTAATGCAGAGCCATACTTGGTAAGGTGAAAGGTGGGGATTGCTAAGTATTTCATTTATTACAGTTGTTAGTCACCTGCTAAGTGTTACCTGAGACAATTCTTTAAATATTTTACATTAAGAGAAGGTGCTAGACAAAATCTACAAATTGACAAAGCTAGTTGCAGTTACATTTGAATGAGCATTGCCAACCAGCATCAGCTAACTCACTGTGCCACCCTGTCACTATTCACAATTACTGTCTAGTTTTGACCTGGTTTTTCTCTGACTGTGAGATTATAGTCTCCACCTCTGCACTCTTGAAAACTGCTTAAGTGATACCCATGATCAAATTGCTGAGCGGGCAGCCCAGTCTCAAGCTCAATAGGGTAACTGCAATTGTAATAACCTACATACAATATAGAAAAACAGTAAACAAAAGAAATAAATTGCTTTACTTACATAACTCAATTTAGATACTGTATCTTAATGTGTTTTCTTTGGTGCAGGAAGCATTAAAAATGTAATAATGTCATATTTTACAGGATAAACATGGAACTATGTTCCTTGATTTGGCTTAATGGAATGACCCACTCTCTGCAGGGTGCGTAACTGCCATATAGGAATGATTTTAGCTGCAATACTGCTGATACAGCTTACTTTGATAACCAGTCATATTATGGCATGAGAATGGGAAAACGTTTCAAATTTGTATCGTGTAATGGTGTGTTATTAAAGCTGGTCAAAAAAGTAAACTCCGAGTTGCAAACAGAAAAGGTGTTTGGGGGAATATAAATCCTTCAAGCTCCGCTAACTTGGAGTCCTTAAATAGACCCTTGATAAAAGAATATTTTTTTTTTTTTTTTTTTTTTTTTACCCTGAGGGAACATTATTGTAGCAAAACGAAAATGTACATATTGGGGTCAGCACTACCGACTCACAATTTCCAAATAATATATATTTTTTGCTCTTTCTCAAAATACTGAAAAAATGAGATAGCTAAATCTTTAGTTCAGCAATGTTTAGATAAAATACAGGAAATAAATGATAAAAAACGTTGGTGCATGTACATTATAACTTATTTAAATATATTAACATGAATTCTGTTTATCTTCTATTCAGAGGGATTTTTTAAGTGAACAGAGGGAGAGAGACAGGTTATTTTTGTAATTAATAATTACTTGGTGCATGACACATTATGTGTGACCTGGAACATCATGGTGGCTGTGATATATAAGTGGACCACTTAAATTAAGTAGGCTTCCACAGTTTAACTGAAATATTCACAACCATGCTGCTTTGGAACTTGGGTGACATGTTGAGTGCTGATGGTGGTGAAGACTGTGTGATGGTAGTAAAATCTTTTACACAAGCCTCTCCTTTATTTCTGAAAAAAAAAAAAAAGATTTTAAAACTCTGTGAGAAGTTGAAAGCTCTGTCTAGATCTATTAAATAAAGACAGAACACACAGTCATAAAGGACTTAGAGGAGGATTATCAGGTGAAAGAGCAGAGGTTCACTGAAGATAAGTGATGCTTTAAGACAAAGGACTGGCATACAGCAATGCGTGAAACACCCTGTGGTAGCCAAGGTGTGCTATTTATGATCCACTGCTGGCTGAGCACTAAAATCTTACTCTGATGCAAGGTAGTATACAAAAAACTACACATGCTATTATTTATGATATGCCATACTGTACATGGATATGAACTGTGCAAACAAAAGCTACGCCAACTTGTACTTCTGACCAACATTACAGGGAATAGACACTTTTTTTAACATATTTGCACTTTGATACCATATGTGAAAATTGCTACAACTTCTCTCCGATCCATTCCCTCTGAAAGCTGATTCCTGTTAAAGTATGCAACAATCAAACCTACTAACTGCTTGGAACTGGAGTCCTCTTGGCACTGCTACAGGTTCATTGTAATAATAGACTTGTTTACTGAACAACAATAAAAAAAACAACATCACATTCTTAGAGATGAATCAATCAGACATGATTTTAATTTCACAGGCCGCAGTAAACACCTCCAAAACAAAGAATGTTAACGAAGAACAAGCAGCAGCTAACCTCACAATGTTCCCAACCTCAAAACTGTCAGTAAGTTGACATAGGCAATTGCCATCACACTCTCCATAATCACTAAGAAATTGCTCAATGTAGGAAAGCACTAATACCTGCTTGTGACTCCATTTTATTTACTTCCTATGAAAGTCTCCACCGCCTTTCTAAAATCCACTTGGCTTAAAGGATGTGCTCCCACTCCTTGCCATACTGAAAATCTAGCTTTGTCCATTACATGAATAGCTTTCTGTATTTTGCTATAACATATTCCTCACAAACTTAATAGTGAGCACTCTGTGATTTATAACACAAAAACATATCTTAAAATTTACTTTCATGCAGCCCCTACAATATTGATGCTTGGCTTTCTGGGCTTCCATGGGTCAATTTAGAGGAGTTCCAGATAGGACTCCCTATATTTCCATGGTATGGAGGCAACAGAACCAGGAAACAGGCTGATTTCATTTTTCGGACATATGGAGCAGAAGACAGAGAAAGTGTGATTATATGCACTGATAGAGAGACAAAAAGAACGAGAGAAGAGGAAGCCAAGAAGAACGCCAAAGCTGACAACGATAAAAATGATGGTAATTAACTGAAATGTGAATAATATGACAAATTTAACCTATGAAACTGAAGCACATCACAACAGACCTGAATCCAAGCAATCCTAATTATACAATAACATGCTTAATGACTGATAGGAAAGGAGGGGTTTCTTCATTTTTACACTTTTGCCTTTTGTGTCTGTGTAAATATTATATCTTAAGATTATGTTTTTTAGTCTGTATTTCTAATTAACATTTCTAATATTTGGACAATGCACTTTCAATATTTATCGGTAATAATTTTATAATTTAACAACTGATATGCTTTAAATAGACAGCTAATTCAAGAAAGGCAATTGCATCATGAATTTCTACTGTAACTCAGCGATTCTTAACCTTTACTCCAAATATGACCAACTTTAGGCATTTTCCTCGGTAAGACAACACCCATCCAGTTGTGGGATGTGTGCGTCATAGTGGCCTCCCTTATTAGGTTTTCAAGTTTTGTGGGACAAGCTTTTCAAGGTATCGCCTGGATAGTCTGACCTAAAAACTGAGCCAAAAGTGCCCACTGGGACGTTCAACCAAGGATGTTGTTTAGTGCCCTTTAAATACATTTTTCATCTGTATTGCTTTTTCTTTATTTTTTTCATTTTCACATCTGTCCCTGAGATTCCCAGCCTGAATGATGAACCTTTAATTCTGGAGATTTTATCCAAATATTTGTTAGTTATTTTAATCTTTAACTGTAGTACTAGAGGGTTGTACCGTGTTAGCAATTATGAATGTAGTTTAGAAGTCAAGCAAAAAGACATTTTTTATTGGCTAACTAAAAAGATTACAATATGCAAGCTTTCAAGGCAACTCAGGCCCCTTCTTCAGGCAAGATGTAGGGCAACTGCGCAATTATTAGGCAACTGATTTTTATGTGTAGAATCTTAGAACTTCAGTAACACAAGAACTAGATACTCAGGCAAGTATCAAATCCATCCACACGCTAATTTAACCATGAAAAGTACAGAGTGGAATATTCATAGACGTCTATAGGACAAGAACTGCCCATCTCAGGTACCAATCTATGATACAGAACTACCTAGTGTACAACTAACGGTGTGTGTCATATGAAGTGTATCCTGGAACTGCTCATTATGAATATGGCACTGAATGGAGTGCCAACAGCTCTGAATGAAGGAGTGTGACACAGAATCTTGAAGCACATCTTTAAAATGAGTAGTGCTCTTTCTTTATCCAGTATGACTGGGACTTGGTTGAAAATCTACTTCAACAGTCATAATGAAAGGGGTGAGCACAATGTATATGGGAGAGCACTCTTTCCTCTCCAAAATGATGGACTCCATATAATTCAAGCATTTCTTCCTTATGGGTTTCAGAATCTTTGTATTCTTCCACTCTCTGAGTCAGCACCACAGAATTTAATGTGGGACAGTCTGCAATTTCAAGTGGAGTTAAGTCTTCTGCCATGTAAGAAGCAGACAGAGCATGTGTCAAGCTTTTATCCACAGCATGCAGGTCTCATTTTGCATGATGGATGAATCTGATACGAGATATTTAGGCATAGGGTCTGTAAAAATGATAAATGGGCAAAGTCAATGCAGTGCTCAGAAAACAAAAATTAAAGTCTCAAAGTATTAGGAGATTACAAAAAAAATTTGAAACCCATTTTCACTCACGTGTTCAATTGCAAACATTTCATTAAGAAAGATGAACATTTTTTTTGCTTTGTTTCTTCTGTTATGACTATAATTTTTAACTAGTAATTATGGAAAGAAAACCAAGCTAAAATAATTTAAAACAGATTTTGCATAACTGAATGTGTAGTTAATGTACACAAGAAACAAACTTGCCCGACTGCAGGTAAGCAAACAGAAGGCTCGGTTTAGTGAAATAGAAGATGCTAACAGTGATCCCCAGCAGCTGGGCTGGTATTGGAGTCTACCTCCTGATGCTACAAATTCACAGATCTTGATTGCACTCAGCGGGGACAGAAATTTCTTCTGTGATGGGATGAAGAAATATATGCCAAGGGAGTGGAAAAATAATAAAGCTGAACTGGTTCAGCTTAGAGATGTGTTTTGTTAAATAGGAGCTCTTAACCCAGTAACAGGCAGAGAGAGGCATCAGCCTGCAGGATGTCACACAGGCTGCTGCAGTTCACTGGACCACTCCGGTAGAGCCATTTAATGCGTTAGTATGCAGCAGACATTGTTATATTCTAAATACAATTCCAGCATCCCTATTTGCAAGCTCATAAATGTGCCCCTTGGAAAATAGTATATTTAGAAATTATATGTTGTCAAAAGTGTTATCATCCTCCTGTTACAGGGATGAAATTTAAGGGAATACAGGAAGACCACTGTGGCTGAGACATGAAGTAACATGGATGGCTGTTGCAATTATAGCAAGGGAAAACGGTGACCCTGAGGTGTGTCTGCACCAGCAACATCTGAAAAGGGCAAACACGCCTACCTTGTGACACTATAAAGGAGAATTAGGAAATTAGGGGAGACTTTGCCTTGTACACAAGTTGCTGTCTATACTGCGCAGGTGTATTGATCCAACTTCTCTTCATTAAATTGGGTTTTTCCCAGCTGGGACCACAGCCCTCAATATGTTTAAAGTGCTCTCATTTATAAAGTGTCAGCCTCACACAATCAAGGAGTGCTTCATGGGCTTTGTTCAGATACGTATGACGTGGAGGGATTAGGGTATGACACACCACCGAGGATCTCTGACATTTCCGACTCAACAAAGAAGTCCCACCTCTTCCGGCATAATCATTACTTAAGCAGGTGCCGAACAGGAAGTCCACATTCCAAATAAGACCAGCTTTGGATGAGGACAGAGCTGCCTCATCAAGAGCCAACTTTCAGCCCACTCTCAATTAGTGAAAGTCTATATAGTCCAGGCAGGCTTTGTTTTTCCACTGCTTTTTTTTCCCCTGTTGATATTGTGTCATTAAATTGGGCTTCTGCAATGGATCTCAACTCTTTATCTGTGTCCCTCTAATTTTCCAACAAACCTTGTGCAGGGAAAATTCAAATTTGTTATTATGTGTGGACAATACAATGAAATTCGTACTTGCACGTCTCCCATAGACTGGAGACCCTAGTAAAAAGAAAAGTAGACATTGAATAAAAATGCATACATTAAATGAAAAATCAGATGATATAAATAAATATGTCTGTATGAGTTACTGTTCAGTATCATTATCACCTGCAGACAGAAATTGTACTTGAATCTTGGGGTACAAGTGCTAACAGCTCAGCACCATTTGCCAAAAAGGAAGAGAGAGAAAAATGACTCTATAGGATAACTGAAGTCTTTGATAATACTGTTTGCCTTTCTGTGGCAACATGTGCTATATGCTGTTTTCCCTTCTCAGAAGAGAGCTAAATGTCAGTAATACTTGAAGTCATTTTCACTACCCCCTGTTGTGCTTTTCATTCCGGAGCTGACCCAGTCTCATTCCAGGATGGAACACAGAGAATGAGGATGGATTCCACTGTGCACCTGAATAGGCTAGTGAGCAAAGAAGATGCATAATCAATGTAGAAAATATTATCTACCATACCAAAGGAGTGCATACTCATTTCAATGTGAGGACTATTTGAATTCAAATCACTATAAGAAATATTTCGCATATAAGGAAAAAAATGTATTGTAAAGTGATGTGTGTGTTACAGTGCCAGCCCTCTTGCCTACTGAGAAGCATAAAGCATCTGTAATTTTTACCATTATATGAATTCACTGAATTTTGGATTATAAGGTCCTTAAAAATAATTATGATTCTAGACTTCATAGTTGTGATAGCAATTAATGTATTGATGCCATTTCTGTTACAATATATAAAACCAAAATTATTAATGGATCCCTACTTAATGTCTGTATATTGTGGAAGTGAATAATGAGATACAGGGAACATACCTTTCAATGACTTTCTCTGTGCTATAATCTTTACTATGACCACTAGACCCATATGTTTCTATTAAATGAGATTTTTAAAGATTATCTGATTTTTTACAGCAACTCTTTTTTATAGTTCATTCATCTTTCTATTAATTTTCAGATCTATTTAATCCAGTTTGGTGATTCAATGAATCTGCATCTGGCATGACAGAGTGATTTCTTACTACAGTTTAATGTGTGGGCCTGATCTATAAGCTGTCCCTGGAGCCCAAGTTATTACAGTAATTCTTGAACTCTATAACTAACTACTATCTCTCCACTACTGGGCCTAGTTGTATCAGGTATAAGTTTGAGATCTACTCATGACCCGTACCTGTTGCATGCTGCTTGCTTTTAAGACCACTTATCTAACTATATTGGTACTCTGCAGTACCTGTTTGGCAATCTTGTTATGAGTGGGGAACAGAATAAAGGAGGAACATGCCTAACAAATTGTGCTAGGTGCTTCTGATTATGTAAACTTATTTAGTTTATTTATGATTATTTAGATTATTTAATTTATCTAGAACTATAGTTTGTCACTGGGCCCATTCACGTACATTCAAATTCATATAAGGGTCCATTTTTTGAACAGAAGTAGGCAGTTCTGATGAGCCCCTTGGAACAACTGATCAGCCTGAATGAAGGAAATTTGAAATGAAGGAAGTGGTCTCTTGTATGTGAGGAGCAGGAGAAACGAATGAGTTTGTGAAGTAATAAATTTGAGAAGCAGGATCGGTTAACTGTTTTCTGTTGTATCCTAGACTTTAAGTTGTGAACAGAAAGCCACAAAGGTTAGCAGTTCAGTACAGCCTTGGAATCACTGAGAGTCTTAAGCTGGAAAATCAGAACAAGTGCACTTTACACTGGTAATATGAAAGTCACTGCAGATAATACAAAATTAAAATGATCTTTCTGGACTTCACTTCAGTCCCCAGTAATGCACACTGTCACTTACACTGGGCTTTTTAAAAGTACTGATTAACCCAACAAACTCATCTTTTAAGACATGGGAAGAAAACTGTGATGTCTATAGAAAAGCACACAAAGATATGGAGAGAGATTGTGAGTAGAAGAATTAACAGATTTTTTTCTCCAATTTTTATATTAACACTATGAAGTGGAGAACTGATCATGAATTGTATACTGAGTTGCTGATTCTCCTGATTAGCCAGAACTGCTTTAGATGTTTAATATTGGAAAAAATAATCCCTTAGCAGAAACTCATTGAACAAGCGAAATTTGGGAATAACAAATTCCTAAAGGAGTATATGATTCTCATCTAACCTGGAAATTAATGAGGTTTTACATGTAAACAGTTAAACCTGATATTAAATAAATACAGTACGTACAACAATATGTCATTCTTATAAGTCACATTTCTGTCATGATCATCATCACTAAAAGATGGCAACCGAAATTGGTTGGATTAAGGTTCATGCTGCACAGGTGAAAGTTTCACAGTTACTAAGTACATTAAAATAGCTTATAAGCAGAATATTAAGAATGTGGCAACTACAGATCTACAGCTGACATTTTTCATCTATTGGATATCTGAACAGCCCAGAGCTGGGCATCAGAGACGTCCTTTACAGATTATAATTTGAAAGCGATAATAAAAGCTTTAAAACAGATCCTCGTAGCTTGTAATGCTAATTGAACACAAAGGGCAAAAAAGAGCTCTTAATCTCACATAGATTTACAGAGCAATGCAGTCCTACAATAGAGGAGCACAACTAAGCAGCCATATTGAGAAAGGCATGCGGCCTTTTGTGAAGAAAGACATAAAATGATGACTTAGCTAGAGACATTTAAAGTAACTGCAGGTCTGTTTGCCACCTGAAACTACGTATCAGCATTTATCAATAATACATTATTTAAGTTTTAACTTAACTCCTGCTTGTCCTTTTACTCTGTGTAATTGCCTGAGGTTATGAATGCAGAAGGGAAGGTGGGGAGAAGTTATAAAGCACAATACCTTATAACAGTGGTAAGTCTATGGGATTTGAGACAGTCTAACAAAGGCTACAGAGCAAATAATACAAAAAGGGGAAAGAAGAGTAACATAGAACTCTACCAAGACAAAAGAGATGGGTAATCAAATGGTAATGGCTTGTGGAAAATAAATACTTATACTGTTCTTAATGTATAGTATCAAGAGCAGCTAATGAAGTTAAATGTCAGTGTGGCTAAAGCCCACTTTGGACAGGATTAGTTTTATACCTGGAGGTGGAGTAAAGTAATATTACCAGAGGTAATTTCAGTCTTGAGTGGCGCGGTGGGTAGCGCTGCTGCCTCGCAGTTAGGAGACCCGGGTTCGTTTCCTGAGTTTTCATGTTCTCCCCGTGTCTGCGTGGGTTTACTCTGGCTTCCTTCCACAGTCCAAAGACATGCAGGTTAGGTGCACTGGCAATCCTAAATTGTTCCTATTGGGTGTATGTGTGTGTGCCCTGCAGTGGGCTGGCGCCCTGCACGGGGTTTGTTTCCTGCCTTGCGTCCTGTGTTGGCTGGGATTGGCTCCAGCAGACCAACGTGACCCTGCAGTTAGGATATAGCGGGTTGGATAATGGATGGATGAATTTCAGTCTTGTCTGAATCACTCAAATGACGTAATTTTACTGACATGTCAATTCACATAGACTTGTTTAACCCAGGGTTATTTTTACATAGTTTTTTATCAAAGGTAAAAGGCTCTCTAATCTTTACTGTTGCATGAACCATTAAAAGTTACTGATGTCAGCGATTTGGACAGGACTAAAGTTACAGAGCTCCCCAGATAATAATTCATTTACCCAACCTCCTGGGGTAAAACTAATCCATTACAAACAGGCCTTAGCACTAGAATACCCGAAGACTATGAAAAAACTCATAATCCCGGGCCACCTTAAATTTCTTCTCACCTCTCCATTAGCGTCTTTTGTTTTGTCGATCAGCACAAGCAGCAAGCAGCCTGCTATCACATCCCCCTGAAGTTCTCCCATTTCGAGTCTTGTTTATCTGCGTGTGAGGTGCCTGGAGTTGCATAGGGTAAATAATATATTGTTATTTGGAACACATGCATTTCATGTGTATTCTGTGTCTACAACGATCTATGTAAATGTAGGATGACAGGAAATGCGAGAAATGCAAGAAATGTTGAACAAATACCTAAAATAGTATCAGTTAGCCCTTATTTAGTAAACTGCAAAATCATATAACTTTTTACAATGCACAAGTGTGAGAGACAAGCATATTCGTTACCCTGCCTATAGTGTCCTAGAAAAAAAGCACCCCTAACAGCCTTTGATTTCTCATTTAAGCACATGCAAGACTCCTTATGCTTCTAGTGTGGTTCATCCTTTTCCCTGGTGCTCTCATCGGGAACTCTGCCCTCCTCTGTGCCATTTTATTGGTAGCCTTTGCAACCCAAATTCCCCTCTAAAACTCTTTAGATTAAAACTGTCAAGAAAAAAATGCTTGAGTTTAAAATCAAATTTTGGCTACTGACAGTTTAATTTTCATGGGTAACACCAGGGCCTGGGTCTATTATTTAAATGAACTATGTAGTTACTTTGGGCAGCAGAAGGGGGTGGGGGGGTCTAGTGTGTCATTTTATTGAATAGTACAGACTCGGACTTACAATTATTCGGACTCAATACGAGTACCTGATTATCCATCCATCCATCCATTTTCCAACCCGCTGAATCCAAACACAGGGTCACAGGGGTCTGCTGGAGCTAATCCCAGCCAACACAGGGCACAAGGCAGGAAACAATCCTGGGCAGGGTGCCAACCCACCGCAGGACATACACAAACACACCCACACACCAAGCACACACTAGGGCCAATTTAGAATCGCCAATCCACCTAACCTGCATGTCTTTGGAATGTGGGAGGAAACCGGAGCGCCCGGAGGAAACCCACGCAGACACGGGGAGAATATGCAAACTCCACGTAGGGAGGACCCGGGAATCGAACCCAGGTCCCCAGATCTCCCAACTGCGAGGCAGCAGCGCTACCCACTGCGCCACCGTGCCGCCCGTACCTGATTATATCGTTTTATATTATTTTCACGTACTAACAATATTTGGTTTTAACATCTGACAAGGTACATGTAGTACATGTTGCTAAACTAGAAACACAGCACCCCGAGGCGCTTGTGCTAATCTCTGGAGATTTTAACCATGTGACACTGGACAAAACATTACCAGCCTTCTCCCAGTATGTGGATTGTAACACCTGGGGAAATAGGATTATTGACCTACTGTATGCAAACATTAAGGACGCATACAGCGCCACCCTGCTGCCTGCGCTTGGGAAAGCAGATCATAACCTTGTTCTGCTTCAGCCTCACTACAAACCAAGAGTGAGGGAGCTACATACAACCACACGCTCATTCAGGAAGAGGCAGAACAGGCTCTGAGAGACTGCTTTGGAACTACAGACTGGGATATCCTGCAGGTATCACATAGTGAGAACATTGAGGAGGTTTTTGACTGCACTACTGACTACATCAACTTCTGTATGGACATTGTAGTTTAGTTCCAGTAAGAACAGTACGCTGCTATGCTAACAACAAGCCATGACATCAAGGGCCTTTTGAACCAGAATATAAGGGCTTTTAAAGGCGGTGATCAGCATGAACTCTAACGCGTGCAGAAGGAACTCCGAGTCCAGCTCAGGGCGGCGAAGAAGCAGTACAGGAGAAAGCTGGAGCAAAAGTTGCAGAATAACAGCATGAAGGAAGTGTGGGATGGGATGAAGATCATCACTGGCTGCAGCTCGAAGTGGGGTGCCTCCATCGAGAGAGACAAGGAGAAAGCAAACCTGATGAACAATTTTTTTAGCAGGTTTGACCACCCTAACCCTCTCTCACCTCAGAGTAATGCACCCTCCATCCATCCTTCTGCTGATACCAGCATAGGAGAGATTTGTCCCCCACCCACAATTACAGCAGCTCATGTAAGCAGAGAGCTGAGGAGACTTCGTGCCAGCAAAGCAGTGGTCCCAGATGGAGTATCGCCATGACTGTTGAAGGCATGGGCGTTGGAGCTGGGGAGTCCTCTACAACGCATCTTCAACCTGAGCCTGGAACAGGGGAGAGTCCCAAGGCTTTGGAAAACATCTTGCATCACCCCAGTCCAAAAGGTATCACGTCCTAGTAAGCTGAATGACAGCCGGTCTGTCGCTCTGACGTCACATGTGATGAAGACCATGGAGCGGCTGCTGCTTCACCACCTAAGGCCACAGGTCCACCATGCCCTCGACCATCTGCAGTTCGCATACCAGGAGAAGGTGGGAGCGGAGGATGCCATCATCTACATGCTACACCGATCCCTCTCCCACTTGGACAGAGGCAGTGGTGCAGTAAGAATTATGTTTCTGGACTTCTCTAGAGCCTTCAACACCATCCAACCTCTGCTCCTTAGGGACAAGCTGATAGAGATGGGAGCAGATTCATACCTGGTGACATGGATCGTGAACTATCTTACAAACAGACCTCAGTATGTGCGTCTTGGGAACTGCAGGTCTGACATTGTGGTCAGCAGCACAGGAGCGCCGCAGGGGACTGTTCTTTCTCTGGTCCTGTTCAGCCTATATACATTGGACTTCCAATACAACTCGGAGTCCTGCATGTGCAAAAGATCGCTGATGACACTGCTATCATGGGCTGCATCAGGAGTGGGCAGGAGGAGGAGTATAGGAAACTAATCAAGGACTTTGTTAAGTGGTGCGACTCAAACTACCTACAACTGAACACCAGCAAAACCAAAGAGCTGGTGGTGGATTTTAGGAGGCCCAGGCCCCTCCTGGACCCTGTGATTATCAGAGGTGACTGTGTGCAGAGGGTACAGACCTATAAATACCTGGGAGTGCAGCTGGATGATAAACTGGACTGGACTGCCAATACTGATGCTCTGTGCAAGAGAGGACAGAGCCGACTATACTTCCTTAGAAGGCTGGCGTCTTTCAACATCTGCAATAAGATGCTGCAGATGTTCTATCAAATGGTTGTGGAGAGCGCCCTCTTCTACACGCTGATGTGCTGGGGAGGCAGCATAAAGAAGAGGGACGCCTCACGCCTGAACAAACTGGTAAGGAAGGCAGGCTCTATTGTAGGCACGGAGCTGGACATTTTGACATCTGTGGCAGAGCGACGGTCACTGAGCAGGGTCCTGTCAATTATGGAGAATCCACTGCATCCACTGAACAGTATCATCTCCAGACAGAGGAGCAGCTTCAGCGACAGTCTGCTGTCACTGTCCTGCTCCACTGACAGACTGAGGGGTGGGGTTTAGGAAGGGGTGACTGGGGGGTAAACGTTAACATTATACAAAGTTATTGACTATTAAAGCTGACTCGCACTCTTCACCTTACACTTTTTAACTTGCACTGTGTTTTTATCACTCTTTAATTAATATTGTTTTTATCAGTATGCTGCTGCTGGAGTATGTGAATTTCCCCTTGGGGATTAATAAAGTCTATCTATCTATCTAAATCCCAGTTTGCACCATGCTCATCTTCTGTGTGTTTCTTTACTTTCCTCAGGAACAAGTTTTTTCATGGTTGTTGACTTGTGATAAATTAGGGTATCTTCTTCTTCTTTCAGCTGCTCCCATTAGGGGTTGCCACAGCTGATCATCTTCTTCCATATCTTTCTGTCCTCTGCATCTTGTTCTGTTACACCCATCACCTGCATGTCCTCTGTCACCACATCCATAAACGTTCTCTTAGGCCTTCCTTCTCCCAATATACTCAGCATTTCTCCTCTGCACATGTCCAAACCAACGCAATCCTGCCTCTCTGACTTTGTCTCCCAACCATCTAACTTGAGCTGACCCTCTAATGTCCTCATTTTTAATCCTGACCGTCCTCGTCACACCCAATGTAAATCTTAGCATCTTTAACTCTGCCACCTCCAGCTCTGTCTCCTGCTTTCTGGTCAGTGCCACTGTCTCCAACCCATATAACACAGCTGGTCTCACTACCGTCCTGTAGACCTTCCCTTTCACTGTTGCTGATACCCGTCTGTCACAAATTATTCCTGACACTCTTCTCCACCCATTCCTCCCTGCCTGCACTCTCTTTTTCTCCTCTCTTCCACAATCCCCGTTACTCTGTACTGTTGATCCCAAGTATTTAATCTCATCCACCTTCACCAACTCTACTCCTTGCATCCTCAAAATTCCAGTGACCTCCCTCTCATTTACACACATGTATTCTGTCTTGTTCCTACTGACCTTCATTCCTCTCCTCTCTAGAGCATATCTCCACCTCTCCAGGATTTCCTCAACCTGCTCCATACTCTCGCTACAGATCACAATGTCATCAGTAAACATCATAGTCCACTGGAACTTCTGTCTAATCTCGTCTGTCAACCTGTCTATCACCATTGCAAATAAGAAAGGGCTCAGAGCCGATCCCTGATGTAATCCCACCTCCACGTTGAATGCATCCATTGCTCCTACCACAGACCTCACCATGGTCACACTTCCCTCGTGGATATCCTGTACAACTCTTACGTACTTCTCTGCCACTCCCGACTTCCTCATACAATACCATAGCTCCTCTCGAGGCACCCTGTCATATACTTTCTCCAGGTCCACAAAGACACAATGCAACTCCTTCTGGGACTTACAAAATATATAATAATCTAACAATTACATGAACAGCAGCAAAAATGTTAATAATGATAATAATCTTCAATATGGTGTGGCATAGAAATAAAAATAAACAATCAAAATGGCAATAGGATTGAAGCTCACAAATACAGTACAGACTGATTTAATTCAAACTAAAATCATCTCCCAAACTGGCTTACATTAAAGGTTGTGTTAAAACTTATTGTTCTTCACTGTTCACCCTCACCAGATTTGGAATGCTACAATAAATAAGAATTTTGGGTAAATGCTTAAATGTTTTTATTATACTTCACTGTAACTGAATTTTTTTATTTTAAGTTTGCCTGATTGTTTTGTTAATTTAAATGAAATGTACATGTTAGCAACATGCCTTGTTATGATTTATTCCTTAAACTTAATTGGGCTCTTGTTGCTCCAGTGTTTGGGTCTGAAGACCGTGCTGTTGAGAGGGGGTTCTGTTATGATCAGTACTTTTTAGTAACTTTTATCTATTTTCCCAAATTGTTTTGATTGTTTAGATATCTTTTCTGGGGATTTGAAATTCAAAGATTCCAATTATGAAGTCATACTTGATGTGTAACATAATGGTTGCTGCCATTTTTTGATCCTGTTGTCACGATGTGGGTCCAATTTACCAAGGTCATAGTCTTTAGGGCCTTGACATCTGGGGGTCCACTTGGTGAATATTTAAAAGGTTATCGTTTGTGGATAACAAAACTCATTTGTGATTACTAAAACCTTTATTTTTGATTTCCTTGTTCATGAACCATTGCTCTTGCCCCAAATGTTGGATTTTCGATGCAATTTTGGCTTCAAAGAAAGATGTTTGTTGTTTAGTTTAGACCTTGGCTAAGTTCTTGACTTTGCGTATCTTCTGGTCATTTCCTTCTTCAAACTGTCTGTCACATATAGTATAGGTGTTACATATGACATAACATTGCTAACTTTAAGAATAACAGTATGTAGCACCACATGTCATGGATAAGAAGAACAGACAGTTTAATCATAAACTTCAGACTTTTTGTTTATGAATTTTTATTGCTTTTGAGGCTGCCATTTTTGGACCCTTTTTTTGGTTTTAACATTCACACAAAAGTTATTTTGAGTAGTCTGACACATAGCCTGATAATCAACTTGCTTATTCAATTCTCCTTTCAATGTAAAATTGATAGTCTGACTCAAAACAATCTTATCAAAAATTACTTCTGATCATTCTGTGTGTTGAAGCTTCAGCGATTAGATCCTGCAACCTTATATAGTCATTAACTCCTTCTTCTGAGCCTTAATCTCGTACAAATTAGCACCATAAAGCAAACTGGTATAAAATATGATGTGATGTGAGCCAACAATGACCAGCTAACTCCAACTTATTTCTCTCCAACCAGTTTCTTAATTAGGAGATGATTCTTGTTATGTATCTCCATGGTTTGCTAGTGGTCTTATTCTACCACAGCAAACATTTCCAAAACAGTCAATTTTCTTATTTCTAGGAGAACAATCAAAATGTTTTATGGCCCTGAGCAGAACAACATTACTGAGACCTTCACCTTTCTTAATTTTCAGACACTGTATTATTATTATTATTATTCTTTACATTTATATAGTGCTTTTCTCACTGCTCAAAGCGCTCTCCACACAGGGATTATGAACAAAGCTTAGCTGGTCATGTGTTGGCTGACTTTGTGTGTCATTATTATTTAACTGCTAATTAAGGAAAAAAGAAACAATTAAGGGGTCTGCATCAAAAACAACAAATCAATTACAAATAAGGTAAAAGAAGTTAATTAGCAGCAGAAAGTGGTCACTAATTAAGAAAATGGTTAAAATGAAAGCCTGCAGCCACTGTGGGCCATCCAGGATTGGAGCTGGACAATTGTTTTAGCAATTAAATTAAGTTTGCAAAACCACAGAGAAAAGCATATGGTAGTGGTGGGGGTTACTCTTATAAGCAAAAAAAAGCTGAACAGAATTATAGTCACACATAGTCGTCTGATTTATAATGTACACTAACTTTGGCGGTAACAAGTATTTTGTTTGCTACTAGATAAATACTTTTCATCCTTTGTCTAGTCATGTGTTTTGTGTTATTGGCTGTCCTTTTACTTTAATGTTAGTCACTTTTTGTTTATTGTAATTTGTTCCTAAAGCCACATTTGTAAATTTAAAATAGAATGTTACAAACATTTGGACTCTGTAAGCATTGATATTTAAAACACTGTTCCACAGTACTTGATTCTCTTTTAGAACAGTTTCTCCCACATCACATTTCCACTTAAAGAAGGATTAAAATTTGTCCTGGTGGATGCTTCACAGTTTGAACTGTTCTCACCTTTTTTTTCACTTGTAATTCACAGGCTAAGATTTACATGTCAGCCATTCATGGCCCATTACATGTTAACTTCTTTGCTTTGTGAAGATGGGAAGGGTGTTAATAAATCTATTATAAGTCCTGAGGGCCTATTTTCTCTATAATTGTGGATTCCTCTGATTTTTTTCCAGTATGACAGTATAAAGTTAAATTTAATTAAAGATTTTTTTCTTTCCAGTCATACATGTGTGGAAAGCCTCTTTACATCTGTCAGATTTTCATTTTCCATTACAACGGGACTTACCTTTTGAGTCCATGAATTGTACTTAAGCTGTTACATTGTGGTATGTTTTTGCTAGTGTTGTTTAGAGACAGCTCATGCCTCATTGTCTCTCTAACTGACAGACATTATGCCACACCATTCTTACAAATGTCTATTATGTAAAACTTCAAACTGTAATCTAGGATACACTAAGTGCAGCAAGTAATTTGAGTCACAAGATGCCTATCAAGGTGAAGGATAAATTGCAGGCATAAATAGTCTGGGACATAATAAAATACTTATGACGGATACAAAGTTTTAAAAACGTTGTTTGATGTATGTTTAGTAAACAAAACTATTCTATGTATCAATCAATATTTATCATGTTATTGTAGAGATCACTTTGGTGGAAATTTTATGAAGGAACCACCCAGAATAAACAAGTTTTAAAGGAGCAGGGAAATTCATCATCAGAAGACAGGCAAGGGTGGTGTTATGAACGTTAGAGTTCCAAAGCAAGAAAGTCCCAAAAATAAAATGTCCACTAGAGCGAGAATTATCACCAAACCTTTGTTAGTTACAAAAAGTACAACATAAGACACTTTATAAAAGGGTTTAAAATCCACAAAATGTTCTGCAACAAAATAAGCTCAGAAGATTACAAAAGGAAGATTTATCAAAATACACAATCCAAATACCATACACGTTACCAAAACAAAATCCATGAGGCAATGTCAAAAAACAGAGCACAGGTTCAAAAAATTCGGACATGAGTGTCAGTAGGTTTGTGCCCTAGGAACCAAGTTATCCAAACTATTCTGTAACATTTCAGTAATTATTTACCACTCTGATGCTGATCTTTCTGATCATACAATAGGTTATTATGATAGTAATTGATGAGAAGAATTCATAATTAATTGCAGAATTATGATATTTGAGGGTTCCTCTAGAGCAGTGTTTCCCAAACTCAGTCCTGGGGAACCCCTGTGACTGCAGGTTTTTGTTCCAACCGGATTCCTAATCAGTAACAACACCTGCTAATACTGATCTCATTTAATTAGTGGTTTTGTTTTTTTTTTTATTCGACATTCAGAAAAGCATAGCAGCATGATTTTTACATTTATAAGATATTTAGAAATATTTCTGCTTTTGCTATAGATTTAAATGCTCAACTCTCTTTTGTTGATTTCATTATACGTTGCCCATTCTCCGTGCAGTTTTTCCCCCTTTGTTGTATCTTAATAATGACAATTTAAAACGAGCAGATCAGACACCCAGGCAAACAACATGGAATAATCAAATGCTGCAACTAATGAATAGTCAGACCCATTAATTAGTAAATAATGGATTAATTAAACAATTAGAAGATCTAGAAATGTAGAATGAAAATCAAGATGAAAATACTGTTAAAAAGAAAAAAAAATACATTATTCCTATATAACTGCTTGGTACATTTTAATATTTTTTTTAGCAAACTTAGTTTTCTAATTTCTATATTGTTCCCTAAACACAGAACTTGGGAAATATCAGTTCACTTAATTAGCCCAAGAGTTCAATTAAAAACAGAAGCTGGTCGGAACAAAAACCTGCAGCCACAGGGGTTCCCCAGGACCGAGGTTGGGAAACACTGCTCTAGAGTGCCTCTTTCTCTAGCACAATTTGACTCAAAAACTAATCAGCACATCGTAATTTCATAACAGGATTAAGTTTTGAGTTTGGTATTTTTTCCATCCAGCCATTTTAGCTCTAAACCGTGACACACAGATACGCACCCATCATCGAGATATCAATGTTTTCAGTGTTCTAGGACCCTAAAATGCCAAGATCCCCTGAAAACCAGAGATCGAAATTTTTGATGAATCTAAAGTTTTTGCTCCCACCATAGATAATAGGTTATGGTGGGGGAGGGCGCAAAGCAAAAACACAGATAATTATAAAAGCACTGAATAAACACTAGAGAAACCTCATCACACCACAAGTACATTCATAATGAACCACTAGAGGCTGTGAGGTTTTCCTCAGCTTTTACAGGACTGAGGGCAGTCCCTTGATAGTGAAGGGCGGGTGGCCCTGCCTCTTGGGGGACCACCCACAAAATACATGGAACATAAAAGAAGATAATGAGAAACAAAATGACCAACAATGTTAAAAATAACAAAGGCATCAAAAATGAAAAAGAAAGACATCAAAATGACATTTGAACCCCAGCCAGGGGAGGAACCCTGGCTGAAATTTAAGAGGTTGTTATTACCAAAAAGGTCAAAAAACAAATCTCTCTATTATAAAAACATCTTTGGGAGGGAGACTAGGGAGACGAGACGTGATCTTCTCAGAAGACAATTTGAAGTCCCGCGAGAGACACTTTAACTTGCTCCCAGCTCTTAAAACAACAACAAGCGACAAGCAAAACATGCAGCTCGCCAGCAGCAGAAAGCCAGCAGATGATCCGACAATGCATATGTAACAATTCCCATGAAAATAATCTCTTTAAATTGTATATCCGGTAAACCAAACCCGGGGGTGGGCGAGCGAAGCGAGCAGGGGGCAAGGTCAACAGCAAGGTCAAAACTGATTAACAAAAAAAAAAAAAAAAAACCTAACCAAAAAGTGTTCGAAAATGGGGATCGATTTGTTTTTCTGTTTGTTTGTCATTAGTACTAAAATATAAGAAATACGATATTTATACACTGTTATGGACCCTCCCTTATTCTGTTTCTCTTCTTGGTATCCTCATATAGTACTTGGCACCAATGCTCTACTGCCAAGATCTTTAACTACCATGTCATCTTAGATAAAGGAGCACTGGAATCATGGGGAAGAAGAGTCCTTTCATCATAATAGGAGGCCCAGCAGTGATTCAGCTGTAGAATGGCCGAGGTCTGCAGGACTCTGATTTTGTCTGGATTGTCTGACTCCTTTTATACAATCTGGAAGTTATTCTAGAATAAACTGAGAGACAGATATTGTTGTTTTTTATTTTATGTTAATTTGTTCCTACTTTGTTTTTCATGTATTTGAGCAAATGTGTATCCATAATATATGATAGTTCTGCATTTAGTGAGTAGTATAAGCTATTCTTGCATTTTGCCTAGAGAGCTGTCGCAGTGCACTGCACTTGAACTTGGTGAGGAGCAGTGTTCAAGAACATAGTAGTTTGTACAGTTATATTGTATTTCTGAGGTGGCCATGATAGACTGGCCAGTTAGCTCTGTGAAGAAGATCACTTGTGTTCTGTTTTGTGTATTGTACTTACCCCATTTTTGACATCTCTTTTGATATCTCTCTGTCTCTCTTCCTCTCTGAATTGCCTTCTTCCATTTTTTTCCCTACAAGGTTTATTTTTTTGGGGTGAGGGAGTTTTTTCTTGTCTTCATAGAGAGTCAAGGCTGGGGAGTGTCAAAAACAGGACCTATTAAGGCCAATTGAGGCATTCCTTGTTTGATTTTGGGCTAAACAAGAAATAAATTGTTGTCATTGTTGCTGCGGTTTTTAGAATTTGTTCAAAATGATGGATTCTGAAGATGCTGTGGTGCCATCTTAAACAGAGATTACATGATAATGTTACGCATTGTGCTGTTGTCGATCAAGAGACTGTCAGCAGATGTAGAAATTTTAAACATATTGCCTCAGACACAAGAAAACATCACAGTAATGGCAAAAAATTCCAAAATGGCACAGTAATGATGTAACCTTTACAATGATAAAATAATGACTCCAAAAACAAAGCTAATAAGCCCCAAATATAAGAAAATGGTCATAAATAAACTCTTCACAGAATGCACCATCAGAATGTGCTTTATAGAACACCAATTTGAGCCTTTGAGTGAAAAATGCAGTGGCTGAATGAATGTATTAGTTTTATAAATGTTTCAGTCTTTAGTCTTTCAAATTTAATTCAAAATTATAGTGAGGGTGCTTAAACCATTCATTAATGTTCTGAACATACTTGTTCTACTATCAGATTTCTGGCAGCAGCGGACTATGCCAGAAGCACTGGCACAGGACACACGAACACCCACACAAATGGAGAGTTGTCAATCAACAGAAAATCATTTCATTTGGGTGTGGGAGTAAAGACCAAGAATGACTGCACCAGGATTTGAAAGCAGGACTTTTGAGCCTTGAGGCAGCAATGCTGTAAACTATCTTTGTCTGTGTTGCAATTGCCAGGATATGATTATTTGCTAGAAACTGAGGATAGCTAGGAATTAGTCAGAAGGTAAATTTACAAGTAGCTATGTAAATTACTGAAATAAAAAGCAAAGACATCTCTTTTTAATAACGTGAATAACCTAAAGTATAGACATTTAAGAAAAGGCAGCCAAAAGTACGTAAATCAAAGGATAGTTGGCACATCTGTCTATTTCAACCAATGCAATATAGATGTGTAATGTCACAAAAGATACCTCTGTTCATCAAAGCACATGTAAAAGCTGCTATCAGATAGCAAACATTTGAAAAAAGTGAGTGAACAATAACTTATACTCTGTTGCAAAATATAGAAGCAATATAACTAAACCTTCAAAAGAAATAATCAAGTGACACAACTTATTTAAACCACAATTTCTTTGAGGACGTACTAAATGAAAGGTTCTCTGTGAAAACCCTTTTTTGAAAATAGAATTTTGTGCAATGTCTGTGATCTGAAAATTTATTGTAAACATTAAGGGTATGTTCCTGTTTCTCTCTCTTATTGGTTAAGCCCATAATATATTTAAATATCTTCCTTACTCATAAATAAATTTAAAAGAAGAAATACCTTTTAAAAAATGTCTGTTGGCTTTCTGAGAAAATTCTACATTGGGAAATACACCTGTTCCCGTTCCTGGATGTTCCAGATCCTGATTGAGTCATGCTTTTCAGTCAGATTTAGGATTATGATGAATCTTTATTTTGCCAGCTAAAAGAATTTTCATTTCTGTTTAGGAATATTAATTTAAATTGTTTGTTTACTATATACACAATAGTTATGGTGGTGTCATCTTGGATGATTTTTCAAATCAATCACCACAATTCTGGTCATGGCCATGTTGTTTTTACAGATTGCTCAGACAGACAGAAAGACTCCATCACACGATGGCCAATGTCCACCCAGGGTTCTTCTAATGAGAAGAGCGTGTCAGCCTAGAAGAAACAGTAGATCTGAAGTGTAAATGGGTCTACACACAGAAAAGTTAATGCTGGTTAAGCCTCAGGGCAGTTCAGCCACACATTTTGCATTTCTGTAAACATGCTGCATGTATATTGAGTTTAAAAAATGGGGGAACAGAGGGTTACGCTCAGTTACTACAAAACTAATTACAAACATTAAATATTATTAAAGAAATAAAGCATGACATGTTGAACTTGGGGCGGCACGGTGGCGCAGTGGGTAGCGCTGCTGCCTCGCAGTTGGGAGATCTGGGGACCTGGGTTCGCTTCCCGGGTCCTCCCTGCGTGGAGTTTGCATGTTCTCCCCGTGTCTGCGTGGGTTTCCTCCGGGCGCTCCGGTTTCCTCCCACAGTCCAAAGACATGCAGGTTAGGTGGATTGGTGATTCTAAATTGGCCCTAGTGTGTGCTTGGTGTGTGGGTGTGTTTGTGTGTGTCCTGCGGTGGGTTGGCACCCTGCTCGGGATTGGTTCCTGCCTTGTGCCCTGTGTTGGCTGGGATTGGCTCCAGCAGACCCCCGTGACCCTGTGTTCGGATTCAGCGGGTTGGAAAATGGATGGATGGATGGATGTTGAACTTGAACACAAGTTTCAATTGTTATGAATTGACCAAATGAATGATTATCTGCTTTCCAATGTAAATTCTGGGTATTATTTCATATTTATTTTAACAACTTAATGCCACAGTTTATCCCCAAACCATGCTAAACACTATAGTGAAATGTTTGTATATTTTTTTTTTGTAGTTTTAAATATTCTGATAGATTTTTAGACCTAACCTGGAATGTAAAATATAAACTTTCCAGCTTTTAAATAGCAAATCAAATCCTCATTCTATAGAGGTAAAACATTGCCTATGCTGTTTTCTTCCAAAGTGCATCTTATATAGTTTATTCAAAATCTTTTTTTAACAAGGTCCTCTGATTTGAGTAAATAATTCCATTTGCTTTCCACCACAAAAAATAGTTATGAATACATTGATATACTGTATGTGCCTTAGACTGCAATGAGAGTGCAGCTGGTCCACACACAGCTGCTGAGGCACACAATTAACCACTCTGTTGCTCCCAGCAGTGCTCTGCTCTGACCCACAGTCCCATTATGATTTTGGAATTCAAGGCTGTTTCAATCAGACAGAGATGGGCTGATAATTGCAGGTGCAAATGTAACTTCAAGGCACTGCATCAGCTTACTGTTGACAAGGTATTCTTTACTGTTGTTTGAAATGGTGAATACAAGGCTCTTATTATCTTAATAATAATAAATACATCAATTTACACTGGCTATTTTTGCAATCGCCACCAAATCCTGAAATATTTGTCACTCAAAGACTTTCAGGATTTTAAACATTACTATTAAAAATATCACAAACACTCTTATACAGACACATATTCAAAGCTTGACACTGTATACTAAACACTAATCACAATTAAGATAAAATAAGTAATCAATCATTTGTTAATATCCACCTCACCATCATAATTCATTCAGAATTGACCACTTAGATTAGCTTATTTTGGTTAAAAAAATAGCTGGGGATGGATGTTTTCCACTTTTTATTTTGGCTTTGATCCCCGTGTTCCCTTCTGTAACAATCCCAATACTTGTGTTTTGTATAATAAAAACATTATTATACAAATTAGGGAGATGGAGGCTTTTTGTTCCATATTAAAGAATGAGGCCAAATGATTTTAACATGTTAAAGCTTTAGAACTAGTAACTAGTAAATAAAACACATCGATTACAATTATTTTTAGGATAGGACACATTTCAAATTAATTTGACAAGAATAATATACTTTAAGTATTCTTGTGTTATTAACCTTTGCTATGAAAGTTCTTGCAAAATTAATTACTGTGTGATGCCATTTTTATTACACATAACTTTATACTTTGTGTTCACATTCAAGCTTTTAAATGTAATGGAGAACATTTTATCTTTTTGATAACTACATATTTATCTTTTACCTACACTTGTATTTACATGATTCCTAACCTTTTTCAGCTGGCCGAAGAACCATAGCCTATGGGTGCAAGCCAAAGATGTCACTGAGTGGGATTTCAGAATGCTGTATGCTTCATGCTATCCCTCAAGTGCTCATATATAAATATATATATATATATATATACACAAAAAGATTGCAACAGTTCATTTGACTACTTGCCCTTGGACAATGGCCAAAATAACACTAAAATGGCTTATTCAATGCATCAGCTCAAGAAGCCAACTAAAATTGAAGTCATCTAACTTTCCCGAGTTTCATTTTAAACTAAATGTTTTTAATTTACTGAGGAAATCTTTCCCATTATGAACCCTAGTTAATTCTGACATACACGATTGTGCATCTCACTTTGCCAGATCACCATTTTGCAAAACCTTTATGAAACAATCTAGAAATTATACCCAATACAGCATGTACAGAGGAGACCTGTGAGTGTAATCCAATCAGAAATATCTTATTTAATTCATTGTGCCACTTTCTACATTTATCTAATACTATAAAGAAGCCTGTTTAGCCGCAAGAACACCCCGAGTTATTTGAGGCATGGTCCTGGAAACAATCCTAAGGGATTTTGGGCAATGCTAACTCAATAGCATCACATGACTCCTCCAGATTTTACAGCCACACGTTCTGGCTGTGAACTTCTTATTCCACCTCATCCCAAAGGTGCTCAATTGATTTCAGATTTTGGGGCTTTGCAAGCAACTGGAATAAATTCAAGGCCCAGTAACGTTCATAGAACAAGTTTCACATATTATCCCATTGGAAGTATCTATTTGACAAAAAGGTACACTGTTACTGTAATGAGACTGAAGTGGTCACCAACAATGCTTAGTTATGCTGTGCCATTCAAATGAAGTTCACTTTCTACTGACAGGCATAATGTGTGCCATGAAATTGCTCCCCCTACCATTATACTGCTATCACTATCCTGTACTTCTAATCTAAGGTAGTGTGAATCCATGTGCTTTACCCTAAATTCTGCAGAAAACAAGATTTGTCAAACCAGGCAAAATTTTTTCAATCTTTTATTGTTTGTTTAGTTTCATGTCCACAGTGGTTTCATCTTCCTATTTATACAGTAGATGACAGGAGAAGAACCTACTGTGGTCTTTTGATCCTGAAACCCACTTAAGGATCTGACAAGTCATGTATTCAGAAATGCCCTTCTGCAAATCACTATTATAAAGAGCTCTCTTTTGAGTTCTAGGGCCCTTTCAGTTATCTTGAATGAGCAAGTACATTCTCCTCTAATCACTCCATTAAATAAGGTTCATTTGTTTACAGAACCATTGCTTAATGGATGCGTTTTGTTTATTCCACTATTCTTTGGAAAATCTACACACTAGAGCAAGTGAAAATCCTAGGAATGCAGCAGTTTCTCAGATGCCTGAACAACCACGTCGGGCACCAACAATCATACCATCATTAACATCCACGGTGAATGCATTTAACAGGGAAAATAATTCTTCAGAATTTAAATAATTCAAGAAAGGTCACACTTGAGTGTTGTCCTACTTTGAAGAAGAGTCTGCAGTGGATTAAGTCTACACACACCTCTGACTTTTCTTTATTTTTATTTTATTTTTATTTTTAAGTTCCTTTGTCTATAGCAATGTCATATTTTACATGCCCGTGGGCCTGATTTTTCTGAAATATCACTGGCCACATATTCTTTTTACTGACTGAACTTTACTCATAAACTTTTAGATCCCTTCCCATGTTTTCTTTTTTGATACTGTCTAGATAATACATTCCCCAAACTTCAGACCCTCAGATTATTAGAAAGAATTGTCATCTACTATATACTTGCCTTGGTCTGCCCCTTTCCATGCAGAAATCACAGATTTTGTTTTTCAAATTTTACTAACACAAGTCTTACAACAGGATACACCCTGCTGGTTGTGTGCAACTTTTAAAAACCTGCCAGCCAAATCCTAACTTGCATATGCCTTTCTCTAATGAAGATGAAAAGGGAAGAAATAAATATTTTGTAAGGGGCACAATCAAGTCCCCATGCCATATTAGTATTAACCAAATCCATATTTAAAGTGCAAACAATAAAGGTGTGCACAGTTTTACAGAGACATAAATCCCCAATTAAGCAGATATAGCACAGTAACATTTAGAGATCACCACACATAGTATTCACCAAACTGCCAGCAAAACATTGTCTCTACTCTTATACAAAAGGCTTCTGACAAAGACAGTGTGGAAAAACCCTAAAATATTAAGAAAAAAATACATATATAAAAAGACTTTAGGAAAACAACAACTATTGACAAATACAAAGGCATTTTAAAAACAAATGTCATTTTGAAGTAAAGTGTTGTATGTTATTTTTATTTGTTTCTTTGAGCAGTGTGCTGTTTCAATGTTCTGCTTTTTGACAACGAGAAAAATTATTAAAAATAAAAAAGCTTGGGTCACAAGTCCTTTAAAGTTACGCACAGAGTTTGTATAGCATGAATAGACATAATATACTCTAAGTGGTTGTGTTTCAAGCCACCAGAGGGTGTGACTAAATGTCTACGGCTGCATATTTCACTTTGAAGGTGGCATTGTGGCAGGACACAGAATATTAGAACATGGCCAAATGTACAGCAGCATAATGTGGTTCAATCTATGCATACCATGGGTACAGCAGTCAAAAAAAGGTATGTTGTATTACAGAGGGAGTACAATCTGGGTGACAGAAAATAATGTGGACTACATGATCAAGAAGGAATCCCAATTAAACGTAATGGTATTGGACAGGAGCTGAAGAATGCTGACTTGTTCTAGCTGTAGACTTAAGTTGTCTGGTCAAGTTTGGAGAAAGATTTATGGGGAAAAGTACTACAGTACTGAACTAAATTTTTGTTTTGGTTTTAAAACCAATAAGCATTTGAATAAATGAACAAGTGCATGAGGTTGTGTCACCATACTTTTTAAAATAGTTTCATGTACATGTATACATAAAGCAGGATATTAATGATTTCATACAAATTAATAGATTCAGACAGACAGGGGTATATTCCCAGATGCACATTTATGGCACATGTCCTTTTGTTTAAAACCAAACAAATAATTTAAAAAGCAGAATGTAACTAACATTCAAATGTATACCTATAAAAATAAACACATACATTATTATTAAAAATGTGAAAAAGTATCAGTTTGTGGTGGACCAGTAAGAATAAGTATTTAAATTTGTAACAAAATACAACTATTAAAGCAAGCCTACAGGTATACTCATTTCCTAGGAGGCAGTAATTCTTATACTGTATGAGCCTTATTGTGAGTCTTAAGATTTCTTTTTATTTCTCAATTTAATTTCACTTTGCTTTAAAGCTGCTATTAAATATATCTGGATATTGCAGCAAACAGTTCAGCTTTGCTGTACTGACAGAGTACATGGTAATGGATATTATTTGTGATTAAGCCTGCAGGACTTTTCAGGGGTCCAAGGATGCAGTATAGGTGTGCTTTGAGGGTTTTTGAAATAGAGAATGCAATTTGCAAGTAAAAATCCATGAAAACACACCACACAAATATGCAAATTTATGATTTGCAGCGTGAATGGCAAGTAGATGAATTAGCATAGCATTTCTTAAAAACTTACACTTTCTGGTTTGTCAGAGTAAGCTAGTGTTTTTCATTTAGAATAATACGTAATATAGCATACAGAAATTTGGTCTGTTGAGTAGCAGTTGTTGTTTGTTTGTTTACTCATACACTACTATTTGTCAACTATAACAACAACAACATTTATTTGTATAGCATGTTTTCATACAAATGATGTAGCTCAAAGTGCCTTACGAGATGAAGAAAGAAAAAAAGAAAAAAAATATATAAAAGTTAGGCAATGCTAATTAACAAAGTATAAAGTAAGGTCCGACTGCAACGGAGGACAAAAAATAACAAAAAAAAAAAAAACTGCAGAGGGCCAGAGAAAAAAAAAAAACACATCTGCAGGGGTTTTGAGGACACGAGACCGTCCAGCCCCCACTGGGCATTCTACCTAACATAACATAACATAAATTATCTCAATCAGTCCTCAGGGTTTTCAGGCTATATACATTAGAAGTTGGGGCACAGCAGTTTATTAGGATGCTGAAGCTCTAGGTATATTTGTGTGTTACCTTTCCTATCCAAGATTTTGTAGATCAGTACATTGAAAAATGAACAGTAAAACAAAAATTTTCATTAATTCAACAATATGTTTATTTACAGTGACATGGCATTGTTTAAGTTGAGAAGCAAAAACTAAACAGCCTTTTACTAATAAAGACTTTCAAACACATCTACAAATGTGTCCATAACAGCAGTGCAATGGCTTACACATTCCACAGTCAAATATGAACTTCTCTTTGTAATCAGTAGTCTTACTGGCATGGTGGCTCATAAACAGAAAATAGTATCAGTGGCAGAATCAGTTTCAGTTTACACCCATGATATTAGAAAGCATAGGAAACAAGTATCAGAAAAATCAGGGGAACTTTGGGAAAATTCATATCAGTTTTTTTTTTTGTTTTTTTATTAAACATAAGTGTCATTTACAGAGAGCCATAGAGAGCCATTTTTGATCACATTAAATAGATAATTTTTTTTTTTTTGAGCCAAACACAATCTCTCAACATCCATCCATCCTCTTCTGCTTATCCGAGGTCAGGTCGCGGGGGCAGCAGCTTGAGCAGAGATGCCCAGACTTCCCTCTCCCCGGCCACTTCTTCTAGTTCTTCCGGGAGAATCCCGAGGCGTTCCCAGGCCAGCCAGGAGACATAGTCCCTCCAGCGTGTCCTGGGTCTTCCCCGGGGCCTCCTCCCGGTTGGACATGCCCGGAACACCTCACCAGGGAGGCGTCCAGGAGGCATCCTGATCAGATGCCCGAGCCACCTCATCTGACTCCTCTCGATGCGGAGGAGCAGCGGCTCTACTCTGAGACCCTCCCGGATGACTGAGCTTCTCACCCTATCTTTAAGGGAGAGCCCAGACACCCTGCGGAGGAAACTCATTTCAGCCGCTTGCATTCGTGATCTCGTTCTTTCGTTCACTACCCATAGCTCATGACCATAGGTGAGGGTAGGAGTGTAGATCGACTGGTAAATTGAGAGCTTTGCCTTACGGCTCAGCTCCTTTTTCACCACGGCAGACCGATGCAGAGTCTGCATCACTGCGGACGCCGCACCGATCCGCCTGTCAATCTCACGCTCCATTCTTCCCTCACTCGTGAACAAGACCCCGAGATACTTGAACTCCTCCACTTGGGGCAGGATCTCACTCCTAACCCTGAGAGGGCACTCCACCCTTTTCCGGCTGAGGACCATGGTCTTGGATTTGGAGGTGCTGATTCCCATCCCAGCCACTTCACACTCAGCTGCGAACCGATCCAGAGTGAGCTGAAGATCATGGCCTGATGAAGCAAACAGGACAACATCATCTGCAAAAAGCAGTGACCCAATCCTGAGTCCACCAAACCGGACCCCCTCAACACCCTGGCTGCGCCTAGAAATTCTGTCCATAAAAGTTATGAACAGAATTGGTGACAAAGGGCAGCCCTGGCGGAGTCCAACTCTCACTGGAAACGGGTTCAACTCACTGCCGGCAATGCGGACCCAATCTGTCAACAGCAGTTACAAATAACAACAAGCCAAACCTTCTCCATCCAGAGTGAAAATAGCTTCACTTTACTTATTTATTTTAGTTCAAATAATCTAAATCATACGGTACATAAATCAACTTATCAACTTATGAACTCTACCAAACAATTAACTTTATTTCTGAAAATGCAACAGCATAATTCCAAGAAGTTCTTTCAGTATTTTAACAATAAAACAGTGGTCAAAGAAAAGGCCAAGAGTATTAGGACATTAAGAGAGAAATAAAATTTACAGAAAAGGAATAAAGCAAATGCTCTCATCTCCTTTTTTTTAAAGTTTTCATGTGTACAGAAAATGGAATCCTCAAGAGTAAACTATAGGAAATGTTAATAAAATGCTAATGATGAGAGGATTGGAGACAGATACTATAAGGTTTAAAAAAGCTGAATTCAAAATAAATTGCGCTCACTGGATAACACTTGGCTTTGAGTTTTCAAGGAACCAACTTAGTAAATATTTAAGTCTTTAACATGAATGTCTACTGTATGTGTTTTGGTGTGTTCACATATAATGGGAAAAGTAACTATTGTCATTATCATGTCTGTCTGAAAGAAAAAAATTCAGCTGTCAGTGAACCAATTTTTCATTGCAATTTGGCACACATACTCTTCAAGGACATTCGACAAGCAAGTGCAATTTTTGTTGAGATACTGTATCTCTAATAAGGTGTGCTGTACAAAGTGCTTTGATTTAAAAAAATCCCACCAATAACCACTGGCTGATTTTCAAACTCATCTATCTTAAAACAGAAACTTTCTATGCATTAGTTGACTGTTTCAAATTTACCTTGAGAGAAGTTACTTCAACTTTTATTTTTTTCTGGCTAACCATATATTTATTGAATATGGGTTATCAACACTCTGATTTTATGAACTTAAGGTCCTTTTTGATGCACTGTATACTGCTTTGTTGCAAAGTCCAAAATTTATTTACATTTTGCCACAATGTCATTATGTTTTTGCGATGGACACTGCCATTTTAGGCTATTGTATATAGAGTTTACCATAGGAACCAATCCCAGAATTTCCTGAAGCATGCTAGTTTGTGATTTCATCAGGACACCGGTTTACAGGTGTGGCACCCGGCTGGGGTTCATGCCTGGCTGGGATGCCCAGGAGGACCGGAGGAGGGCTTGTGCCTTCTCCAAAACATGAGGGGGCGTCTGCCCTGGTTGCTTTGGGGGCCACGGGTACAGAACATGGAAGCTCTACCCTGTAGGGGCCCGTGGTCACCGCCAGGGGGCACCCTGATGCCTTGGGAGCCCTGGACCTCAACACTTCCGTCACACCCAGAAGTGCTGGGGGGAAGAGGATTGGGGACACCCGGAGGACTTCCGGATACACAGCCAGAGCTTCCGCCACACAGGGGTGTGGCTACAGAAGCTCCTCGGGATGCACCTGGAGTCCATCCTGGGTGTATAAAAGGGGCCGCCTCCCTCCATTCATTGGCAAGAGTCGGGAGGAGTAGGACGAAGCTCGGAAAAGAGGAATGGAGGTGGACCTGAGAGACTGAAGGCATTGTGTTGTGTGGCCAAGGACTGAAGGGGAGATTGGTGCCGAGGCACTGGGTTGTGCTCACGATAAGTGTATATAGTAGTGTATAATAAACGTGTGGTTGACTTAAAATGCTCTCCGTCTGTCTGTGTCCGGGTCATATTCCACAACAGGTTGACTCCTGTGGTTCTGACAGATAAACTTAATTTACCCAGTTAACAAATTTCTGCCTGCTTTTTGACTGAGTTCCATTTTTTTCTTGGTATCAGACCTTGGCCTGCTCTTGACCCACACATCTTCAATTTCTCTTTACTGCCCCTGTCAAGTCACCAGAAGTACAAGTAAGAGCTGCACATACACAGCTTCTGCCTGATACTGTACAAGATTTGGAGGCAGTCTGTACAAAACTCTGTTGCAACAACTCAGTTCTCCTACTGTTTGAGAACATAAAAGGTAAGCTAAATGATCTTTTCGCTCATTTTAAATGATCTTTGTGTTCATTGTGAAAGGATCCATCAACCTTTGGTTTGTGTAACAAAATTGTTAAACAACGAATATTCATAAAATAAAAACTTTGTTACACAAAATGCTCTGTAGAAGAGCAGAAATGTCACAATGGCAAACAAGTATGAAATACACAATTCCCAAAGAGAAGTAAAAAAACAGAGCAAATAACTCAAAAATACATTACACAGCAATAATCAAAAAATAACTCACCAGAACCTAGCATATACACATAATGTACTGCAAAGGAGTATATGTTACGTTATCTTAGCTTTTATAGAGTTGAGAACAGTCCCATGATGGAGATGGACAGGGGAGCTCACCTCTTGGGGAAACACCCACCAAACATATTAGAAATAAACACATATAAAATGAATAATACACAAGACTAATAAAAAAAAAACTAAATAGTTAAAATAATCATCATAAATAACAATATTAATACAAGAAAATGAATCAAACATGACCAAAAAAGACAAATAAATTTGAAAAGCAGCCAGGGGAAGAATCCTGGCTGACACATAACACATAAAAGTAAAACATATACAAACAACCTGACATACTTAGAAATAAAATGAAGAGGCAAACAAGCTCCCTAAGCGCAGACCTGTGATTTGTTATGCGTATGGCTAATAAATGTGAATTCTGCATTTACATACACTAAAACAACCTCAATACTCCATTACTATCACTCAAAATCTTTCTAACACCATAATTATCAGTACTGTACTGCAATGACCAGCTAACCATCACTGTCTGCTGCAGCCAACCATTTTACCTGTAAACTTCAACTTTATCTCTTAATTGGATAATTTTTCAAAAATGTTATATTAAAGAAATCTGAACTACATTTAGTCATAGACCCTACACCAGCCACCATAAAAAAACCTCACACTGTTCCAGTGTGGTGCTGAGGTGTCACCCGCTGCACTCGGGTCCCAATCCAGGTGTTATCATGTGGTGGGTGTGGTAACGCGCTATCAGCGCAAGCTCCCAACCTCCTCCTCCTTTTACACAATCAACAACTAACAAAAGTTAATCAAATTGCTGTTGTTTTGAAATCACTTGAGCCAAAATCTGGTGTCTGTGAAAGCTATTAGAGCCAGCACAAACCTATTGGGATATGCAAATATGTTATTTGTTAAAGTTTTAATTTTTACATATATGACCTATTCAATGGTGAATCTTTTCAAGGGATATTTCAGTGTGGAGTATTTATTACATTGCCTTATTTTAAAAGAAACATCCTTTCATGAAGTTCAATCCTCTTCTTTAAATTCTATTTGATGAATAATCAATTTATAGTTGTATTTCGCCGTACAATTAAACAATAATATATAAATCACATAAAACATATCCAATTCGTACAGTAAGGCACCCATTTTCATAAATTAACTTTTTATAATGTATATTAATCAATCACAAGGAATATGCTGATTACCTGAACACTGATAGGATTAAACCGCTTACTCTGCTGCATTGGGCATATGGGCTGGGATTAAAGACTGAAAAATGGTTTTGCAGCATGGTATCTACTTCACAAATATACATTTTTGCTTTTTGATTTCTTTCAACAAATAAAAATCAATATACAAAGTTTGTAGTGGGACATCATTTCAATGAATATATGTATATGTTGTATTTACTCCTATAGCTGTAATTATTTGTGGAAGAGATGCTCTGTAGGACCTCACAGCCTAAGTTTTGCTTAGTTTCTGAGATGAAAAGGGATCACACTATCAATACATTAATCCTATCAACATCACAGCAAGATTCAATTTTCCACAATGATGGGCTACAACCAGCTAAACTGGCAGGATTTAGAGGATGTTTAAAGATGGTAAAAGTTAAAAAAATAATTTAATTGTGAGATTCCTTTAAAGTTTCAGTTCCTTGCAAAGTGGTTGCAAAAATGTCTAGCTAGAGTAATAGTATTACGTACAAATATGGTAAATATTATACTTACACATGCAAGTACAAAATGGGAATATACAACAGATCCTATAACTGTATTTGCCATAATGGATCAAATAAAAATACAAAAATGGCACAGACATTATGAACTATATCATATTACTATTTAGCTGCACTTTAACCTCACAAGGTATTTCAAGAATGATTCCATCTGCTCTTCACTCAGTTTTCCATCCCGTCTCTTTGCAATTCACATAAAATGTACCACAGCCACATATCAAACCTGGTGGCCCAAGACTAAAAATAGTATCAGTCACACCACTCAGCGAAGTCAGATCAATGACAATTCTCAAAATGTATCCTTGATGCTCTTTAAATAATTTCTAGAGGGAAATGTAAAAAGAACTGTTACCTTTGTAAACATTGGCTTTCCATGCTGGGTGACCATGGTGCATTGATCACAGTCCACTGTGATTGATGAGTTGTGGAATGATTCCTTGGAGTGTTTCAGAATGTAATGCAGATCTGTAACACCTCCTTCAAAGACAGTGCTGAAATATCGAGGGATGAGTGTTCTTCCAATAGCTGCAGAAAATAAAAGTAAATTTCGAGGATCATGTGGTGCAAACTTGGACTGCATTTTTCTTTAGTATTCATGAAACTTATACAAGCTCTCAGAAGCAGATAAGACAACTGAACTTAATGTTTATTTTTTATAAAAACAAAAGGAAAAAATATGCTCCTTCAAACCATGGATTTGATGATGTACATGTCATATATATATGACACTTGTTGAAAAAACATATTTAGTACATTGAAGCTAGATTAACCACAGTGATAGATAACAAATGATAGCAGAATTGAGAAACTGTAACAACCAAATGGAGAAAAAGATGATCTGTAGTAATCACAACAGGCGAAAATTACAAACAAGCCTTAGCAATGACTAAGTGCCACAAGTGTTTTTATAAATTCAGTAAACACAATGGTCAAAAGATGCTGAATTACTAGTCATAAAGAAGGGCTCTGATCATATATTTTCAGATCGTGTTAACAGCCAAAATCAGATATAGGAACCTTCTGTTTATCGTCATTTTACATATGTGTTTCCAAGCATTTTCCATTCACCACCATCTTTATTTTATACAAATTTTTCTTTGCAGAAACAGAGAAATGTGCTTTTCCAAGACAAAACAAGAGAATGGTTCAGGTATAAGCAAAAGTCAATTGACTAGAGTTCATGAGATCTAGAAACATAAGCCAAGTCAAAAATTAGAATCCAAATTCATCTAAATCCATGCCTAAGTCTCTGCCAAATAAAATTCTAATACAGTAATCCCTCGCTACTTCGCGGTTCACTTTTCGCGGATTCACGACTTCGCGGGTTTTTAAATACAAGTGATTGCCCGCCTATCGCGGAAGTTATGTTCCAGACCCATCAGCAACAGGAGAAAATCCGCGATATAGAAAGACCATATAAATAAACATTTTTATAGTTTAAGCCTTAAAATACCCATCCCACATGCTTTAAACACATGTAAACTTAAAAAACATACTTTGTTAACACATATGATATGTGGATGTCGGGCTAAGGATATGAGTAACATCTCACTATTATAAAACATTTTAACTTCACGCAAGACAAGACAGTGAGACAGGAAAATACAAGGCTTTAAAATTATTGACACGCAGAGCGACAAGCAGTACAAAGCCAGCACAAAGTCCACTTCTCCTTAGCGTTCATTCAGCTCCCCACCCCCTTGACAATGCGAAGTGGCAGGAGCGTACTGCGCCTCCGGGGAGGGGGGTTTGAGCGATCGTGTGTTCAGCCCTCACACACCCCCACTCCTCCTCCTTCTGAACGCGCAGAGCGACAAGCAGGCATTTTGGCAGAAGCAGCACAAAGTCCATTTCTGCTCAGCGTGAGTTCAGCTGCCCCCCTTCACAAAGCGAGTGCAGACAGGATCGCTGCGTGCAGTGTGCAGTGTTGGTCTGTGGTGTTTAAGAATGTAGGAAGTGTTTAAGAGCATAGGAAGTGTTTATAAGAGTGTGGGAAAGGTTAACAAGAGAGTGAGAAAGGTTTATAAGAGTGTGGGAAGGGTTTATAAAGCCTTAAAATATGTATAAATAATAAAATAAATATAGGTCGCTACTTCGCGGATTTTCACCTATCGCGGGGGGGCTCTGGAACGTAACCCCCGCGATAGGTGAGGGATGACTGTATTCCTTTCAGTATTTCTTTATATTTAGTGCAAAATGTGAATGTAAGTTTATGTGTAACTGCCATGCTTTTGTTACTGCAACGTAATAATGTCACTCATTTTGTTGCCAGCCCATTGAAGTGCATTGAACCCGCAACTACATTGTTAGCAACATGGTGGTCCCCATCAAGAAAACACACAACAAAATGTCAGTCAGTGGACATTTACAAAAAAATAATCAAAACAAATAGAAAAACAACAAAAAAAACACACACATCCAATGTTTAAACAGATTATACCAGGACGATAAACAAAAGCATGACATGTTTACATATATAGGGAACATCTGAAGCTATGAATATCCATCCATCCATCCATTTTCCAACCCGCTGAATCCAAACACAGGGTCACGGGGGTCTGCTGGAGCCAATCCCAGCCAACACAGGGCACAAGGCAGGAACCAATCCCGGGCAGGGTGCCAACCCATCGCAGGACACACACAAACACGCCCACACACCAAGGCCAATTTAGAATCGCCAATCCACCTAACCTGCATGTCTTTGGAACTGTGGGAGGAAACCAGAGCACCCAGAGGAAACCCACGCAGACACGGGGAGAACATGCAAACTCCACGCAGGGAGGACCCGGGAAGCGAACCCAGGTCCCCAGATCTCCCAACTGCGAGGCAGCAGCGCTACCCACTGCGCCACCGTGCCGCCAGCTATGAATATGAACATGAATATTATTGAGATGAATTTTACAAAACATAAGCATAACATTCAATAAAGAACAGGAACTGCCAAGCCACAAAATGTTTCATGCAATATTTCCAATGTGTGAAATACTGCATGCATGTTTTTTCATATCAGTTTAATTTGCAATCCTCTTTAATACAACAATTTGTTGAAGAAGCCAAATTAGCTTCCTATAAAGATATCTTGGGTAAAAGTATTAGCAATATTTATTTTAAAAACATAGGCTCGAATCACAATAGAAGTACAGAGCAAGACACTTAACATATTCATTATCAGCAAAGTAATATACAATATTCATATTGTCCTTCTAAAATGACAAAGAAGCCTAAGATCTTGGTGGCAGCCCTAGTTTTATTAATTTACTTTATTGAAAGAACTTTTATCTTTAAAAAAAGAAATACAGCACAATGACTTCAATTAAGAAAAAAAGAAATCAGTCACTTATATTATGAGCATTATAATTCTAGCCTCGGTCTAAGTACCATTTTAGGAAAACCCACAGAGTTTCAGTTCTGCTCATCAATAATTAACAGCCGTTGGCTGTACCTTCATATTACTGATATATCAAACTCATGCGACTGCTGTCAACTGCATTCTTAGTTTATTCCAAGATACTGTCTTTGCTAATCCCAAAATGGATTCATGTCACAACTCTTTGTGGAAAAACAACTCCATGCATTACACATACATGCTTTTATTCGTACAATTTAAAATGCAAAATCCTTGGGTAATGTTGCTTGCATATCTCTGTACTGTATATGTCCTTCACAAAGAGAAATGGCCGTGTGAAAAAGAAACAAGATGCCGATGTGAGCAGTGCAGATCTTGTTTGTCTTGGCTAAATCAACTTTATACAAAAAACTTGAGTTTCTGTCCCCAGGACAAGTATGTCTTGATTCCAAAATGTGGCTACAAGCTAAAGTTGTACCTTTCTCAATGTGCTCTTACTTTGGACTAAAATGCAATCCCCTCATATGCAGCAGCTTCACTTGTATGAACCCTCAACCAAGGGCCTCTCCTCCTACAGTCTATCTGCAAATGCACGTCTTTTCTCCCAGCTCTTCTTACTTCAGAATGTTTACATCATGTACCAGGAAACAATTTAGTAAATTAGTCTTAATTTCAAAATACCATTGTCCCTAAATTCTCTTTTGCAGTGTATATAACACATTTTACAATGGCAAGTGCTACATTCTGTCAACATAAAATGACTAGAACTACTCAATGAATGGTTAATCCTCAAGGATTGATTTTTTTGTCTGTGCTTTTTCTGTTATGTTGAATTAGTGTCTTGGGAGTTCAGAGCAACAATGCCACTTAACCTGATTAAGAGTAGCAAAACTGAAAATAAGGAACTTATTTGTTGAAATTGTTAATGTTTGCAGCAGTAATCATCAGGTTTTCTCAAGACAGGCCGATATCAAAACCTCAAAAAATACAGTTCTTTTGAAATTGTGTTACCCTTACTGGCTTATTATGTTCCAGGACTTATGGTTAGGTTACTAACTTTCAAAGGATTCACTTTGATAATTCAGTGATTAAAGGCCAAATTGATATTTAAAATTGCAAAAATTACATTCTAATAAATGAATTCCTCCAAAAGGGTACATTTATCATATTAAGTGTGTTATTGATGTAATTTTTTCTAAGACATCAAGGGGCACCAAGAGAAATGAGATTGATCTCAGATAATGTATCCAGCACTTACTTTCTTGGCACTGAATCTTATATTTATGATCCGACAAGATGCTAATACAGCATATTGACCACAGGTTGTGCCAGTATTATATCTTGTACGGCCTGAACAAAGTATATGAGTCAGAATGCTCATTTCAGCAGACCAAACAAACAATGTTTGTTAACCCATCCATATTTTAAGTAGGAAATTTATTAGAACTGATGATGAAAATAAGTGTGATTAATAAGTGGAAGAGGGTCACTGATACAAGTACAACTTTGATGTTGACAATGCATATGGTCATGCTGACTGTTGCTTCACGTAGCATAATCTGACATAGATTTTTTGCTTTCACTCATAGCAGTTTCTCTTTTCATCTTTGACAAAATCCATTTTCCGAGAATATTAATTTTGTTGCAACTGTGCAAAAGATAGCACTGACCAAAGATAATTCCTGTTCATCCTTTCAATAATGATCAGCATAAGTCTTGTCATTATGAAATGTGTCTCCAAGAAATTAAAAAGGCAGCTAGCAAAAATGCTCACCACAAATTCAGACTTTGGAACTACTTACTGTATTATCAACATGAAAAAGGTCAGTGCTCATTTTAGCAAAGGGTCATTTGAAATCAGGTATTATAAAATCAAACCAAATTTTTATGTGAAAAAAATGCAGAAGACATCATAATAGTTATTACATGATAATGCACTCTTTATTACTATATCAGTTTATGAATTATCTATTTATACAAAGTTAATTTGTTTAAAGGAAGAAAAGTGGCCCTGTAGTTTTATCTAACTATATACAATTGGCTACTGTAGCTGGTTTCAAAAGGTATTAGACCTCTATGAAGAGGACACATCCTTGTTGTCAGAAGTACAATTAATCACTTGAGCCAATGGAGTTCTCATTTGGCTCAACTTAAAATATTTGATTTCCTCACTCTGTGGGGAGTATTGACCTGAGTTTGCATCCTGTAAGTGGAGTGGGAACATACTGTGAAAATGAATGCCACCCCAGTGAAAAGTATCTTGTTATACCATGTTATCTGGTTATTTAAATTCACTTGATATGAAGGATTGCTGGTGTGTGTATCATGGGATGGACTGTGTTATCAGATAACATATGATATGCACCTAACATAAAAGGTACCAATTAAATTCTGAGGTTCTTTTTTAAGATAAGATAAAATGTCAAAACCATCTATACAATTGTTACTTGTAACCTCTTACCGGTCTCACTTGCTGCTCACTCTCATTAGACTGAGTGAGGAGTCAGAGTGTCTGGGCTTGTGAGTGCCCTGGATAAAAGCCAAGATCCAGGCCTTTAATGAACTCTTGGGCACATCCACAAGAAGTGTGTCTTTTTGCGGAGGAAATGTCTGTCGATCTTTGAAAGGTTTACTTACCTTGGCCATGACATTAATGTCTCTGATGGGGGGTGGGGGGTGGTGGTGTCATGACGTTGCTGGAAAGGAGTATGTGGTGCTCCCGATATCTCTGCAAAAGTTCAAAGTTCCAAGTCTTTAGAGTCCTGGTGCTCCCTGTTTTGTGATATGGTTGTGAGACATGGACGCTATCCAGTAACCTGAGACAAACACTGGACTCTTTTGGTACTGCTTGTTTGACTTTGTGTTAAATGAGCGGTTGCTCATGGAGGCCCAAATGAGGCACATTACCTGCATTGTGAGGGAGCGTCAATTACGGCACTACGGCCATGTGGCACGATTCCCTGAGGGTGATCTGGATTACAGAATCCTCAATACTGAGGAACCGAGTGGCCTGATCAGGCCAAGGGGATGCCCACATAACACATGGCTGCAGCAAAAAGATGGTCATTTCCAGATGGTGGGACTAGACTGTGTGTTGGGTGACTGGGGGGTTGCCAACCAGGATCCTGTGCTGTTTTGTCGATCAAAAGAAATCTTTAGACCAGGCCTTTTAATAAATGGACGAAATAGGTGGTGCAGAATTGTCAGCAGTAGCAATAAGCCAACACCAAATAACAAAATCACTGAAAACTGGCACGCTTGGAAACTACTGAACAAATGTCAGTTTCATTGTCTGTGTTAACGTCACTTTTGCTTGATTAGAGCATTTATTTAGTTTCAGTTTGGCTTTACAGCTTTTCCTTTGCCATTGTATTTTTGGTTGAAGGCTCTGCCACTACTAATGAATATTGATGAGTTAGTTTTTTCAGCATAATGTTATTTCATCCATTAGATGGCAGCAGAATACCATCCTTAAAGCTTTTCAGGCTTCACACTGTAAAACAAATCATTACACATCACCCTGAACCTGACTTGGGGTTAACTGTAATAAAATAAAATTCAGAGGTCGTGTAACTGTCAGGGTTAACATCAAGGAGGTTAATCACACCCTATAAATATAACTACACATGCTAGTACTCAAGGTACTCTTTTTTCACACACAACCTATTGCATTATCATTCAAGTGAGACTCCCAGCATCACAGTAACTAATCGCAAATTCACTACAAACAATATGAGAAGGACGTGGTAGGGTAGTATTACTGTCTCAGAATCTTTCCTCCAGCCTCCCAATGATTTGCACTTAAGGTTAATTGGTCACTTTAAATTATGCCCAACTCACATGAGATACTACAAGTCTGGGCTTAGTCCTCACTTCCCTGAAATCCTGTAGAGGAACATATGGCCGCAGAAGATGAAGTAACATACCTTAGCATTTGTTAAGTGAACACACCACAATGGCATAGTGGTTAGCAAAGATTCTTCACAACTGCAGGAGCCTAATTTTGATTTATTAATTTTTGGCTTGGTTCCAGCATCATTCTTTCTAGGTGCACATTTCTGCCCACCTCCTAAAGATGTGCATGTTAGGTTAACTGGGGAAGTGAAATTGATTTAATGTACTGTATGTGAGCTTGTCCTTTGGGAACTGGTGTCCCCAGGAAGGGTTATGTTTCTGTTGGACTGGATTTGGCTTTCTGCAAACCCCTGTTGAAAAATGGCTAGATATATGCTTAATTAAACAAAGTAAAACAGAAAGGGTACAGAATTGTTTTTTAAAACAGATGATTTTGTTCTAATTTTTTTCCCTACTGTTTATTAACTTTTTTAGGCTTATACACAATGACAGGACTGTAAAAAGCAAAAGTAAATTGACAGGATTAACAGTCACTTGTTTCAGTTAGCACAGAACAGAACATATGCCTCTCAAGTAATGTGTATCCAAACACACAATTTACAAATAATTAACATCATGTTAATTAGTCACATTAATTTATGCCACTTTATGGAATCATTTCCTCAGAGTCCTCAGGAAGGTTGCCAGCAGTTTGAGCCAAAAGACTGTGAAATTTTGCTTGGAGTAACTGTAATAGCGGCTGGCTGCGTGTTTCACAGCGTGAGCATGAAGCAGCTGGGAGCTGTAAAGGCTGATTGAGTAACACCCAGAGCCACACTTGGATAATTGCTGACAAAGCATATTGAGCAGCAGCTAAACAATGAGGATCACTTCCATTCAGAGCAACACTGGAAAGGACTCGGTGTTTAGTGGCCTGCTTTTTGCTCTTTCAAAAAAAAATAAAAATAAAATAAAAAATAAAAAAAGAACTAAATAAAAGCTAAAGGCTTTTAAATATGTAATATTACAAAATCCTTACAGCAGTTGATTGTTTAAAAAAGACAAATCTTAATTAAAGATGCCTTATTTATTAATTATACTGTGGCAGAATAAAACGAAGACTGTGGCACACTTTTAAAGCAATAAAAAAATGACCCAATAATACAAAGCAAAAGGGCCTCTTGGGACCTCTAGCTTCTCCACTGCAGATTTTACTAATATACACAATACTGACATGGCAAAAATCACTGGTGTTAAATTAACACTTAAAGAGTGAGGATGGAAAAACTCTTTACATATACTGTATACAATTTTAATGGTTATTTTAAAATTAATTTAACACCAGCGATTTTGCTATGTATGTTTATCAGTAACAAAAAAAAAGTGTTTGAGCTGATTGAGATATCACTTACATCCTTCCACTAGCTTTCTGTCTTGCCTTGAAGTTACTGTATTTGTTAATTGGCTGGTTTAATTCGATCAGAGAGAGGACAACAGTTTAATTATTTTTTAGAGAACAGGAAATTTCTAGAAAAAGGCCAGAGTGTCTCCTTGATGTAGCTTTCCAGGAGATATCCATTAGATGTACAGAGGACATAAGAGTGTTTGGAATGACTAGACGACTACTAGTGTGATCTGAGTTGGTGCCACCCCACTTGCTGAAAATGATGAATCACTGATGAATTTTATTTTACATCCTCCTAGGCAACAAATGTCATCATGAAGGTCTACAGATGTAATGTGTGGTTCTGGCTACACATTAGAAAGGACATGCAGCCTAGGAGCCATGTTTGAAAGTGTTGTTTTTGGATAAAGAGAGTATGGATGGCAGGTAATGCAAACTAGAGTAGAAGCAGAAACTGTTAGTTAGGATTTAAATGGTATCAAAAACAAAAGTTGCAGTCCTGATTTATTTTTCATTTTTTGGCTGTTTGCATTGTTTTATTTGTTGCTTATAGCTTTTATAAACAACACGCTTTTGCTACAAAACATGGAGGGACCAACAAAGAAGTGTCTGAGCTTTGATTCTCTTGGCAAAGGAAATATTAAATAACGAAGGCCAAAAAGGCTTGGTTTCAGCTTACATTTTGGTGTTGAGACTCTAGACTTCCATTTTTAGTGTAATGATCTATGGCTGCCTTTAGACTGCTCTTTTCAACTGTCCTTCCTTATCACTATAATTGAAACTAATGCGGTTTTATCTTGCCATCTTTTTAAAAGATCATTACAAATGGCCATTCCTCCGAGAGGTAAATTAAGTGAGACAAAAAAGACGAGAATTGCTGGCAAAAGGAGGATGACAGATTAGTAGAGAGGTGAAATAGAGATGGTGTTAGACAAAGAGGAAAGGAAGGGAGCTGTCCAACCTGTAGACAAAACACCTGTTTTTAGAGGAGGCCCTATGGGTGCTGTTCACTTCTACAACTCTTGCTTATTGGCATCTTTAATCAGTAAAAACTAAATGTGCTTATGATTATAACGTTTAGGAATAATCATCCATGGTTTCCAGCCCCAAGTGGAAGCCGTTCAATTCTTACAAAATTCTCAGGCCTGACAAGGACAATTAATTTTTTCCTGGGTTAAAATGACAAAGGTCAGAGAAGAATAAAATAGCCATATAAATAATCTAAGGAAGGGTACAAAGCGCCAGTCTCTGTCAGGTGCTTAAGAATTAAGTGGTTTGCACGTAGCAAAGGAAAAGAGAGACACAGGAGAAAAAGAAAAGAAGAGCAAAGAACAAGAGGGAGAAACAGTATAGTGTCATGCATAAGGAAAACAGGACAGCTGTGTCATTGGGATACACATTAGGGATTAATTAAGGAGCTGTGTGATGAAGATGTAATCATGATTAGTGTGTTTAAAAAAATTCAATGTATCCATAACTAAATACATTAACTTGAGTACATAAGTGCAATAAGAGCCAAACTATGCAGTCTATATTCTAATGTGTAACTGTTTTTGGCATTTAATTACTACATAAAACTGTTCAAGCCACATTTAGCTGCTATTACATAATGTTTTAGGTAGGGATAATAAGTACCTAGGTAAGCAGTCACTATTAAAAATTGTTACTGAGCCTTCAGTATGTTATTGTGTATTATTAGGATATAGCTGTAAATATTCATTCAATAGTCTCTTCATGAGTTGAAAGATATGATCATGTATGTATTTTCATATGAATTATTGTATTATTTTGTACAATGCTGACTATTATATGTGCACATACAAGCAATCTGAATCTTATTTGCAGTGTTCAGGCTAATTTCTATAATTCAAAGAACTCTCTCCATTACACATAGTTATATTCAATATAATTATATACATGTGAACTCGGAAAGAATTCAGACCCTTCACTTTTTTCATCATTCTGCTATGTTGCAGCTTTATACTAAAATCATTTCAATTTTTTCCTACATCAAGCAACACTCACAACCCTGGAATAACAGAGATTTTAGAATTTTTTGTACATTCATGACAAATGAAAAGCTGAAGTTTCATTTTGACACAAGAATTCAATTTTATTCTGAAGCTCATTTGGCTTTGAATTCAGCCTGGAGTCCTCTGGAGTATGACTGGACAAGATTTGCACACCTGGATTTGGGGATTGTTTTGCCATTCTTCTCTAGGGAATATCAAGCTCCGTCAGTTTGGATAGAGACCATCACTAGGAAGTTATTTTTAGGTGATGTTGGATTTGGTTCAGGTTCAGGCTTTGTAACATGAGGACATTTTCAGAGTTGTCCCTAAGCCACTCCTGTGTTGTCTTTGTTTTGTGATTACAGTCATTGTCCTGTTAGAAGGTGAACCCTTGGCTCAATCTGAGACTGCTCTGCTCATCGTGCTAATATTAGTTTAATTGAACCATGGAATCTTGTTTCTCAAAGCCAGAGTTCTTTAGGCACCGTTTCACTAATGCCAAGCAGGCTTCCATGTGCATTTTACTGAGGAGAGGTTTCTGTCTGACCACTCTGTCATAAAGCTGAGATCGGTAGAATGCTGCAGTGATAACTGTCCTTCTGGAAGTTTCTTCCATCTCCATACATGTTCTCAGGAACTCAGCCAGAGTTTCCATTGGGTTCTTGATCACCACCATGGCCTTTCACCCACAATTGCTCAGTATGGCAAGGTGGCCAACTCTAGTAAGGGACTTGTTTGCTCCAAACTTATTGTACTACAAAGTATGAAGGCAACTGTACTCCTGGGAAACTTCAGTGCTGCAGGTATTTTTGTAGCCTTCCCCAGATCTGAACCAATGGCTAATCCTGTCTTTAACCTCTGTACTCTGAACTGAGGACTTCATAGAGACAGGCGAGTGTCTCTCCTTATGTTGTCCAATCCATTGAATTGACCACATGTGGACTCCAAACAAAAATCAATAATGATCAACAGAATGGGATGCACCTTAGCCAGATTTTCAAGTGTCAAAGCAAAGGGTCTGAATAGTTATGTGAATGTTATATTTGTTTTTTTATTTTTGACATATTTGCAACATGATTCATTGATAATTACAAAGCAGATTAAAAAAATACAGTATTGATATTAGAAAATGGTTGATATCAAACCTCCACTACTTTAATTACAGACAAAACTAGAAATAACTATGCCATTCTCAGTACTGCAGTGGAAAAACACCATAGACCGTTACAGAATGCAGCTAACAGTGTTAAGTTGTTATGGAAGGATGTTTTAATGAGAAGGTACTTATATTGTGCATAACTTCACCCTCTGCTTTGGCAATGCTCTTTTGTGGTGTTTAATGTGAGACACTAATTTGGGCTGTGACATTTGATTTAAATGATCTTATATCATGCGTGCAGCATCTGCTGTGATGTATAAAGCATTTAATACATTTATTTGTGGGTTGTTCTTTTTATTTTGGTTGCCTGAGCTTAAAGCTCTTCACTGGTTAATTCCAGTTTGGTTTCTGAGTAAAGGGTATGCTGTGTTAAAATTAATTTGTTTTTTGGAGGAAGGGATAGTGTGCTGACCTCTTGTTTTGAACATTCTCTTCAATATATTGCTTCACTTATTAGCGTGTCAGCATCACTCCCATTCACTTATCTTAAATTATTTTGATATCTTCTAACAAAACCAAGACTGGAGTTCATTCAGTTTTATATTATAATCATCAGAGAGAGGACACAATTACATATTTCTGTTTCCAAACTCTCACAACGACACTCTTCAGAAACAAGTATAAACCTTCTTAGCACCTCATTTCCAGATAAATATTACAGATTTTTTTATTGCATGATAGGCATCCATCCACCAACTTGCTAGACCCACTCAGCCTAATGTAACTTACACGGTCACATTCTGCAAATTGGGAATTGCCAGTTAACCACACATGTACAGTACATCTTTGGGGACGTGGGAGAAAAACCGGAGTACACAGTAGAAACCTATGTAGACATGAGCACACTTGATTTGTACAACAACTTCCTTTTAAAGCAGTGAACATTGTTATTCAAACAGTGTTACAAAGGTTCTCTCTCTCCATTAGTGTCATTTTATTTTGATCCCTTTAGTGCTATGCATCAAGCTTGTCAGCAATTTGCCTTCATGTTAACTGTAACACTCACTACATGAGAACATGAATCAACAAGGAATATCATCACAATACAAAATTTAACAAGGAAAAAGAGTGTCAAATGTTCAAGTTTGTATGATGACCCTCATTACGTGTTACTACTGCACACATTACATTCAGAGTTGGGTCATAGAACTGTGGTGGAGGTGGGGGTGCCTCATGCCTTCTTACTAGATTAGATTAGATACACTTTATTAATCAGGTTGACTGACTGACTTCAAATAAATAAACTACAGAGATTATGAAGTGACCTTGTTGTGAGTGAACTTTAACATTTTCCAGATACAAAAGAGCAAGTACAGTACTGCAGTGGTTTGCGTATAAACAAGAAAACTGACAATAAAAAGTAAAAATCAGCCTTTAAAATCAGTCTGCACCTCATTCATACAGTTCACTCTATAAATGTGTCTATTATAGTCCAAGATCAGAACATCCAGACAACTGGATTAGCTTTCCTGACCTTCATGCACTATCCTTGTTTAATCTGAGTAACCAAACACAAGAGCTTACAAAACTAAGTAAGAATGAGTTAAGTACTAAAACAGGCACTTCTGAGCATCAAGGTGTTCTGCGTGTTAGTGAATGCTGGAATGCTTCCCTCTGCTGACTGATAGTGGCATAGTAAACTTTACAACACAGAAAGCCATCCCAGCTGAAATTAAGAAGCAGCAGGCATGCATGCATTTGTCTGGTCAACCTCACTTCATTTGTTAATATACATTCATTCTTGTTTTTCAGGCCTGTAATACATCCCAAAAAAGTTTGGACGGGGGCAAATTAGGGCCTGTAAAATAAAAAATGATGTGATTTCAAACAGGTGATGTGGACAAGTGATTGTAATCTTGATTTGGTACAAAAGCAGTATCACAAAAGGCTGAGTCTTTGAGGTGCTTAGATGGGCAGAGGATCTCCAGTTTGTCAACAAATGCGTGAGAAAATTATCATAATGTTTCAAACCAATGTTCCTCAAAGAAAGATTGGAAGGGATTTGCATATTTCTCCCTCTACAGTGATTAATATCATTAAACGACTCAAGGAATCTGAAGGAATTTCGGTGTGTAAAGGGCAAGGGTGCAAGCCTAAACTGAACACCCGTGAGTTCCAATCCCTCAGAAGGCACTGCATCAAGAACCATCACTTGTCAATAGCGGATACAGTGCATCCGGAAAGTATTCACAGCGCATCATTTTTTCCACATTTTGTTATGTTACAGCCTTAGTCCAAAATGGATTAAATTACTTTTTTTCCTCAGAATTCTGCACACAACACCCCATAATGACAACGTGAAAAAAGTTTACTTAAGATTTTTGCAAATTTATTAAAAATATAAAAATTGAGAAAGCACATGTACATAAGTATTCACAGCCTTTGTCATCCTTGAGATGTTTCTGCAGCTTAACTGGAGTCCACCTGTGGTAAATTCAGTTGATTGGACATGATTTGGAAAGGCACACACCTGTCTATATAAGGTCCCACAGTTGACAGTTCATGTCAGTGCACAAACCAAGCATGAAGTCAAAGGAATTATCTGCAGACCTCCGAGACAGGATTGTCTCGTGGCACAAATCTGGGGAAGGTTACAGAAAAATTTCTGCTGCTTTGAAGGTCCCAATGAGCACAGTGGCCTCCATCATCCGTAAGTGGAAGAAGTTCGAAACCAACAGGAGTCTTCCTAGAGCTGGCCTGGGGAGAAGGGCCTTAGTCAGGGAGGTGACCAAGAACCCAATGGTCACTCTGTCAGAGCTCCAGAGGTCCTCTGTGGAGAGAGGAGAACCTTCCAGAAGGACAACCGTCTCTGCAGCAATCCACCAATCAGGCCTGTATGGTAGAGTGGCCAGACGGAAGCCACTCCTTAGTAAAAGGCACATGGCAGCCCACATGGAGTTTGCCAAAAGGCACCTGAAGGACTCTCAGACCATGAGAAAGAAAATTATCTGGTCTGATGAGACAAAGATTGAACTCTTTGGTGTGAATGCCAGGCGTCACGTTTGGAGGAAACCAGGCACTGCTCATTACCAGGCTAATATCATCCCTACAGTGAAGCATGGTGGTGGCAGCATCATGCTGTGGGGATGTTTTATAGCGGCAGGAACTGGGAGACTAGTCAGGATAAAGGGAAAGATGACTGCAACAATGTACAGAGACATCCTGGATAAAAACCTGCTCCAGAGCGCTCTTGAACTCAGACTGGGGCGACGGTTCATCTTTCAGCAGGACAACGATCCTAAGCACACAGCCAAGATATCAAAGGAGTGGCTTCAGGACAACTCTGTGAATGTCCTTGAGTGGCCCAGCCAGAGCCCAGACTTGAATCCGATTGAACATCCCTGGAGAGATCTTAAAAGGGCTGTGCACCGATGCTTCCCATCCAACCTGATGGAGCTTGAGAGGTGCTGCAAAGAGGAATGGGCGAAACTGGCCAAGGATAGGTGTGCCAAGCTTGTGGCATCATATTCAAAAAGACTTGAGGCTGTAATTGCTTCCAAAGGTGCATCGACAAAGTATTGAGCAAAGGCTATGAATACTTATGTACATGTGATTTCTCAGTTTTTTTATTTTTAATAAATTTGCAAAAACCTCAAGTAAACTTTATTCAAGTTGTCATTATGGGGTGTTGTGTGTAGAATTCTGAGGAAAAAAATGAATTTAATCCATTTTGGAATAAGGCTGTAACATAACAAAATGTGGAAAAAGTGATGCGCTGTGAATACTTTCCGGATGCACTATATAACCACATGAGCAAGGGATTACTTTGCAAACCATTGTCAAGCACTGCAATATGGAGTTACTTTCAAAAATGTCATTTAACACTTTACTGTGCAAAAAAGAAGCCTTTTGTTAACCATATCCAGAAATAGCATCAACTTCTCTGGGGACACACAATCACACAATGGAAACATGTATTGTGGTTAGACGAATCAGTATTCCAGATATTTTTTGGAAGAAATGGACACCGTGTGCTTTGGACCAAAGAAGAAAAGGACCAAAAAGGATTCTCTTATCAGCAACAAGTCCAAAAGCCAGGGTCAGTCTTTTCTCATCTTTTCCAGAGATATCCATGTATTTTTCAACAAGACAATGCAAAACCACATTGTGCACACATTACAAAGGCATGGTGGCAGCAGAAGAGGGTACAGGTAATGGACTGGCCTGCCTGCAGTCCTGACCTGTCCCCACTAGAGAATGTGTGGAGAACTTTGAAGCAAAATATGCAACAACAATGACCCTGTACTGTTGCACAACCTAAGATGTGTTTGCAGGAAAAATGGGACAAAATAACACCTGAAATGCCTCATCGCTTGGCATCATCAGTGCCTTAATGTCTTAAGTGTTGTGAGAAGGAATGATGACATTATCAAGTGGTGAATGCTTTACCATCCCAACTTTTTTTTTTAACTATGTTGCAGGCCTGAAATGTAGAAATGGATATATACAGTAATCCCTCCTCCATCGCGGGGGTTGCGTTCCAGAGCCACCCGCGAAATAAGAAAATCCGCGAAGTAGAAAACATATGTTTATATGGTTATTTTTATATTGTCATGCTTGGGTCACAGATTTGCGCAGAAACATAGGAGGTTGTAGAGAGACAGGAACGTTATTCAAACACTGCAAACAAACATTTGTCTCTTTTTCAAAAGTTTAAACTGTGCTCCATGACAAGACAGAGATGACAGTTCCGTCTCACAATTAAAAGAATGCAAACATATCTTCCTCTTCAAAGGAGTGCGCGTCAGGAGCAGATCATGTCACAGAGATAGAGAAAAGCAAACAAATCAATAGGGCTGTTTGGCTTTTAAGTATGCGAAGCACCGCGGCACAAAGCTGTTGAAGGCGGCAGCTCACACCCCCTCCGTCAGGAGCAGGGGGGGGGGGGGGGAGAGAGAGAGAGAGAGAGAGAGATAGAGAGAGACAGAGTTTGTTTTTCAGTCAAAAATCAATACGTGCCCTTCGAGCTTTTAGCAGCATGTCGTTTCAGGAAGCAGCTGCACAAAAGATAGCAACGTGAAGATAATCTTTCAGCATTTTTAGACGAGCGTCCGTATCGTCTAGGTGTGCGAACAGCCCCCCTGCTCAATCCCCATACGTCAGGATCACAGATAGTCAGCGCAAGAGAGAGAGAAAAGTAAGCAATCTAGCTTCTCAGCCATCTGCCAATAGCGTCCCTTGTATGAAATCAACTGGGCAAACCAACTGAGGAAGCAAGTACCAGAAATTAAAAGACCCATTGTCCGCAGAAATCCGCGAACCAGCAAAAAATCCGCGATATATATTTAAATATGCTTACATATAAAATCCGCGATAGAGTGAAGCTGCGAAAGGCGAAGCGCGATATAGCAAGGGATCACTGTATTAACAAATGAAATTAAGTTGTCCAGATAAAACATTAAATATCTTGGGTTCATACTATCTGCTATTTGCATTTTCTATACAGTTTCAAATTTTTCTGATTTTGGGTTGTAAGAAACATGAACATTTTATCTTTGCTTTAGCTGACGGGTTACCTTTGGAGCTCATATTTTAACTTAATATGCTGCTTTTGCCTACAGGCTTTTCATGCTAAACAACGTTCTTAAGCCTTGCCGATTGGAGTTAAAATTACAGAAAGTGTTAAGAGAAAACTAGAAACAGATTGCAAATAGGTCCCAATGAAAAGTTAGAGATGCTTCACTAAGAGAACTGCATTTGTAAAGAAATCCAAAAGTAGTATTGAGAACTTTAGTTTGTGATACACATAGATGCAGACCTTGCTATGTACAGTATATGAATAATTGAGCATACTCAAAGAAATTTACTATCTTACAATTAACTCCTTCTGCTTGACCCCATTTTGTTTTAAACGTAAGACAGTCGATCAACCGGCCAAAGAACATGAATCATTTAAGAAGACCTGTAAATTGTTTACACAAATGGTTTTCTGCCTTGAGAGACACATAAAATATATGCAAATAATTTACCAAGAAGAGTAAAGCAGGGTATTTAGAAACAGAAAGAAGAAATAAACTAAAGTAATACAAAAGAGGAATGCCAAAATAAAAGGGGCAAAGGTTAAATGTAGCAGGCTGTATTGTTGTATGGGCCCTTACATTTGGCCAGCCTTAAAACACAGTAAAGGCAATATAAAATAAATAACCTGTAATACACAGTTCAATTCAATCACTTCAATGACAGGCTTACAACACTGTTTCAAATTTAAAGGGAAAAAAAACCAAAAGTGCTACTTTTATAATTACACGAGCCACACACATAACAATATACTGTACATCAGTTTAAACACACTGTAAAGCAAAGCATTTTCACACTAATTAACATAAATGGATCCTAACAATATATGTTCATTAATATTATCATTGAAATATGGCCAATTGACAAAGGAGGAGTGAAAAACAAAACACAAGTCAACAGCAACTCTGGAGAAGTTGAACCGCGTCAAGAAATGCTACAGGTTTTCCTTTATAACAATGTCAATAGGTCTTCATAATGCCTCATCGTGACTGTGACTGTTCTTTTTGTCTTTAGCCGAAACAGAAGTTCTTTCTTTTTAGTAATTCTAGATTGTGTTTGTTTGTCATAATAGTCATTTTTTACTTATTGAGCTTCTGTACAATGCTCAATATCATCAAAAAGTTCCTTCTGTCTATCTAACCTGCAAAAAATGAAGACACATGAGAGTGGAACGGTCATCAGCATCTTATTACTTCTACTTTGACTGAACAAAAAGTTAAGGCACCCACATTGTATGATTATTTGTATCATTATGTATTTGCTGGTAATGGTTTTGCTGAAAATATATATAATTTTCAAGTAAAAGCATAAAAGTCAATGCCTTTCTTTAATTATTGCCAGCATAGTCAAGAACCTAGATTAATTATTACTTTTCTGGCAGTGGTCCCTTGGGGCCCCAAAAGGATGCTTTTGAGAAACCCCCTATTGGTGGTAAAACTGGTTTGAAAGTTTGGAAATAAAGTCAAGAAGCAGCCTGCCATCAGAGGCCTCTAGGGTTGAATACGTGGAATACAATACAGATATTGTGACGGGTAAGAGGTTATAGGTAACAGTTGTAAAGGTGGTTTTGACATCTCTTCCTTTACCACAATAGGAAAAGAACTTAAGATGTTCGTTGGTATTTTTCATGTTATGTGACCCGATATGGTAAAACATTGGTGGTTGTGATAATTAATTTAGATTTGTACCTGTTAGTAGGCTTCAATTCCTGTTTTTAGTCACTTTCATTTGTGAAAAGATCTACTCTCAAGTTTTTGTGCTACTAAATAATGATTCCATGTGTACAGCATGCTTGTAAAAAAACATTGCAAACAAATTCTGAGTAATGTCGGTAGAAATGAAGCAAAGAAACTATGGAAAACTTCTTTTTACATTCAAAGTTCAAACCATATCTCAGTTATATTCATATGCAAGATTTACAGAAAATTGTCCACATTAACAGCAAAAGGTGATGAAAAAATTGCAACATTTATCCAGCGGTGCCTAAGGTCCTGAAAGCAATATGATTACAGGACCACCTCAAAGGCACTGAACATACCTCAGAGCTCAGTACTCTCCATCATGTCCAGAAATGGAAAAAACATTAAACTACAGGCAGAGTGGCTAGGTAAGACTGTTCTCTAAATACACTGCGAACAAGAATGGCACTTGTCAGAGAGGCTACTGCGATGCCAATTGCCACTTTGACTGAACTACACAAGTCAGTGACTGCCACTGAAAAAGATGTTCACAGCACAACATTTGTTGTTGGGATGCTTTTCAGCATCAAAGGCCGATATTCTGGCTAGGACTGATGGGAAAATAAATACTGCACAATACACACAGATCCAAGAGGACAATCTCCTCACCTCTGACAGAAAGCTTAAGCTGGTGGTAAGCTGGGGAAAAAAAACTGTCTTTTAACAAGGAAACATCCTAAAGAATACTGCCAGGGTAATAATGGGGTGGCTTAAAATGAAGAAAATATTGATGTTCGAGTCACACTCCTCTAGCTAACATCTTTGCCTATAAACTGCTATCCACTGCCATTCCCCAACTAACTTGGCAACTATAGCTGCTTGAGCAATTTTGCCAGGAGGAATGGGCAACTCTTGCTGCATCACATTGTGTAAAATCAATAAAGACTATTTCAGTTTTTTTAATGGTTTATAATTTTCTCTCATTTTTTGTGCAGTATTGTGAAAAACAGTGTTTGATTTACAAATAAAAATTCCCAGTGAAATTGATCAAAACCCCATGTTGTACAATCATTTACAGTAAGAGAAAAATGGGATGGGAACTAAATATTTTAAGGCGCTGCATCTACATTCAGTAAAAACCTACAACACAGCATATTAACAAGACACTGCTAATAATACTATGGATTACTTTAGCTGACTTTTACTATAAAAATATCATCTGAATGAGCAACCATTAGGTTTACAACAGTGTAATTTGAATTTCAGTGTTAATAGGCTATTGTCTACAAGTCTTTCAATATTCTTAGGCTTTCACAGAAGAAAACAGCGTCTCAGCTAGCTATATTATAATTACCAAGAGTCACTGAGCCCCAGCTTGGGAGATGAGATGCTGTGAGGCACGCAGAAGTGCAGACACAGGCGATTTTGAAACATCTGCTTCCTTGCCCACCAGGAACTGAGGTTTAACTAGCAACAACAGCTTTTATTTGTTGGCAAACATCACATAAAAATATATTATACATTTTGTTTACACATATTGGCATCTTTTATTTTTTTTACACCTTTATGTATAAAATTAAAATAAGGTACACAGCAAACCACTCATTGCCATTTTGGGATGCTGCCTACATTATTACTACTATGCAAAATAAATAGTACTCTTTTTCTATTTCCCCTCATTCGCTGATTATGGCTAATGAGGTAACATTTTTATTTGAAAGACTTGCTGCTTATTGTTACCGCAAGTCTCTGGTTTACTAAAATCTATTGCTGTGCCATGCGAAAGCAGCAGTATAGCAGTTTCCTTCCATTCCGTGAATGTGGAAACGTGACCAGACTTTTTAAGCTTTTGTTCGCAACCAAGAAAAACAAACTGTAGCAAAAGTGAAATCTTAAGAAGGTCACTGGATAAAAGAAACCTTGGTCATACAGTCCACAGATTGTTACTGACAGATTTCTGCCCTACAAGGAGAGGACTGGGTGGGTAACAACTATTTCACCCAGTGTACCATTGTGGACTTGGGTCCCACAAGACTACACTAGCTAGGCTCAAATTGGGAATACAAAAGGGGGGTCAGTATGCAATATCTCATTGGGGTAGCAGCTAGGTATGCACTCATTCTGTTTATTTTTTATATATTTTAAAAAATATATTTAGCGTAAAAGAAAAGAATTGTCTGTCTAACCAGAAGGCACTGGGATTTTCTGATTTATAGTTTAGCCATCATGTTGCAAGCAAATAGGACTGGATGTGATATGTGGAGAACAGTAATAATTTTATAAAAACATTCAACGGAAATGATTGAGTATAAAACACTTGGTTACCTTTACTTCTTAGGCTATAATTTAAGCAGAATGTATTCCGAGAAGTAATAGGCAATTAGCTATACCAAAAAAAAAAAAGAATAATATTAATTTAAATAATATTAGGCAAGTCTAACATGAATTTAGTGTATATTATTACTGTTTTTTCTTGTATGCAAAGGACAGCATGGCTTCCTGTAAGAAGCCAGGGTAACAAAGAACAGAGAGGATTCGCTTGAAGCAAAGCTGTCCAGGGCTACAGAGTGCTGAAGTGAGGACTGCAGAAGAAGAGGGGGAGGGGTGCAGGGCACAAAAAGGGAGCCAGGCAAAGAAATAAGAGATAAGAGAAAAAAGGCTGGAGGGGAAGAAAGGAGCGGGCAGGGGAGGAATGTCAGCAGGAGAGAATCCAAATCAGGCGGACTGCAGAAATACAGAAAATGATGGGAGAAAATTGTCAAATTTCTGAAAGGCAAGGGGCACAGTGCGGTCAAAAAAACATTCTTCCATACTTTTGAGAGAGAGAGAGAGCCAGAAATGCACACAGAAGGGCAAAGAATATATGACAAGATTTTTTTTTTTCTCAGTTACAAATATGCACACAAACAAATTAAAAAAAATAACATAGTATATATATATATATTTACACTCACACACACACACACACACCCCTACTGTATATATGGAGAGATGGAGGATTTTGTGTATCCAGAAAAGGATAAGTGCTTCTGCATTTGTTTGCTAGCCCATCACGTGACACAATCTTGCACAAACTTAATGTACACTCAGAAATATCAGACAAGTTAAAGTCCATTTTCTTGGGATGTGTAAGGAACCTCAAATGCCTGGATAAAACACTAATAAATATGGACAATGTGCAAACTCTGCCTCATACCCAGGATTCCAAGGCGGTGAGGAAGGAGTACTAACCATTGCACCACCACTTATTTCAAAATTACATACTGTTGTCACATACTCACATGTCTGGTTGCTGACTATGGAGTCAGAAACATTCTAACAATGTCTTTATTTCTTTGGGTTTTCTACAGCTCATCCTACATCCAAATAATGTGTTAGCAGAACAGACAATTCTGTATTGGTCCCATGTGGGTGATTGTGCCCTGCAATGCCTTGTGCTCCGTGCTGTTAGTATAAGGCCACACACAACCTTGAATTGGTTTAAGTGAGTTTGGAAATGGTCTGTTAGATACAAGTGTATTGTCATCTGCACATAGTACAATGAAATTCTTACTTGTATGTCTCGTTGAACACTTGAAAATAACACAATACCAACAAAAAGACACATACACACACACACAAGTATAAATAGGAGGCAACATATATAAGTAACCTTCTCTGACAAACACAGAAAATCTGCAATTTGACAGTATTACTAATTTTTAAAAAAATTACCCTTGAGTAAAAAGAGCATAATTAAATCCATCTTCTCATCTTAAGAGTACAAGCAGAAAATTTTCAAAAGTGTGCAAACCACAAATTTGGTCAATTATTACAATCATTTTAAGTAGCAGGGACAGTGTCTTTTCATTTAAGGTCCTGCAATTTTGCCCATTGTTTTGAGATTTTTATGCAGTCGTCAGTTTCTTTGTTACATACCCACCACAAATTTCAAGTTTTGTAACACATTCTCAATTTGGGTACGTAGGAAATGACCAACCTTCAGCCACTCCAGTGTATATTTGAATTGATTCACCAGCTGAGAGGTGAAATTTTGTCAATAGGTTCAAGTTTCAAGAAAATGCAATCCTGATTTTTTGCAACACCCATTGGTAACTAATGAATTTAAACTCCTCTTTTCTGAAGGTTACTGAAAAAACAATTATAATAAATATTATGACACAGAAAACATGTGTTAAATCGTCAAACACGCAAGACTACGGAAATTCACAGGGTTTGTGCACTGATTGCACTATTGTACAGAGACCTTTTGGTGGGTAGTGGCTGAAAAAATAGAGAAGAGGAACTTTGCAAGGTAGAGTTTCATACATTAAAGTATTTTCTACTCTGTTCTATGCTGGTTTACACATAACTTAATTTATACATGACCAGAAATGTATTCAATTGGTAAAAAAAGGTTTCCAAAATTGTTAAAGTCACAAAACTTCAACTATGCTTCGTTTCATGTTTACAAAAAAAACAATTACTAGTATCTAATTGAGCAGAGGGCAGCAGGGTAGCAATGAGGAGCCCAACACTTCCACATCTCCAAGCACATGCAGTTAAACTGAGTACATTGGTGTAGGGGAAGCCCCAGGGGGCCTTCAAACACAAAATACCCCCAAATCAAGTCAGAAATATATATTTAATATTTAGTTTTTGAAAAAAAAATTGTGTGCATTTTCGGCTGAACAAAACAGTAAGAAACTGTCTGCTTGCATAGCATTATAAAATACTCAGTGCTGATTATAGAGTTTGTGAGAAAATATTGTAACAGAGTGAGGAAAGCTCTTTACAGGCAGGGCTGAAAGACAGCAGCCTGAGAGCACTTTACAGAGTGGGCAGGGCAAGATGTTTGAGTGGTGGCAAGGACTGAATAAGACTTCCATGCAGGCATTATTAAGCATCATCTCAATGATCATGAAAACTATAGCGGCAATTGATAGTAAAGTGACACTAACAAGCATAAACTAGCTATGTCTTGCTCTCAGTTAGTATTGGTTTTGAGGCATTGCTTGTCATCCGCAAAAATGTGGCAAGACTACTGAGAGGCTTTCAATTCCCAGTGTCAGGTGTAGTATGCATAATACTGATGGTGCAGTTTAAAAACTAAACTAAAACCTGATTCTAATCATTTCTAATCTCCACTTAAACAAGCATCCTTCTGTGTAGAGTTTGCATGTTCTCTCTGTGGGGTTTCTTCTGTTTCCTCCCCAAATCAAAAGACATGTTTACAAACATGACTGACTTTAAATTGGCTCCTTGTGGAAATGTGAGTAGGCTACCACAGCCCATACTGAATTGGATTATGCAAGCAAAAAAAAAGAAAACATTGTACACTACAACCTAGATAACTGAAACAATTGCAGGTAAGGTGACTTCGCATTAGAATTCCCAAGCAGTGTGTATAACAACTATATACTGTCATAAATATTATAGAGGCAAAAACATAAGCTACAATGTGGATAACCTAACACCAGCAACAATAATGATAATAATACCAACAAAACTAGTAATAATAATCCTCAAATTTGCATGGCATAAGAAACATGAATGCAGTAAAATAAAATTAAATGATCAACATGACAATACAGAAAGATCCCAAAACACCTCTGAGCACTTGTCATCATGAGGTGAAGAATTTGCAGACGCCCTGCACAATTTGAAGTAAGCATGTCAGCAATCAACACATTGCTGGAATTCATGGACTATGTAAGTCACATTTGTTTCATGAATTAACTTCGAGTTTGATATTGCTTTGCAATAATATCTGATTTGAATTGCTTGCAAAATGAATTGGAATAATCAAAAAACTCAGATATGAGCCAAAAATTATACCCGCGTCTTTTGTAATTGCACTCTAAACGTGGCCTTAGTAACCAGTAGAAACATACACTCAAGCACAGTCATTAGGGACTGCAACCTATTTTTGCCATTGTGACGTTTCTCCAGCATTCCTACAGGATTGCTGTTTGAGGAGACTGGGTGGCTTAAATGTTGCCCCATGCCCTTCCAGGAGAAGATGCCTATATGATGTACTGAACAATAGTACTATTGGGACTTTTGATCTTTTACATTTTTTGTGTCTTCCTAAGTTCTATTTATACATTAATGCATTCATTGTAGAGTTGCTTGATTTAAGGAATCTATTTTGATAGCGGTCTTCTCATAATGTGTATACTTTTTCATTTTACAATAAATTTTGTTTTTGTTTCCTATGTCATTTGTTTACAGCCATTTTGTACTCTCATGTTGTTAGAGGCATGCCTTCAGAGGACAGAACACATTGCTTACAATGCAACAGGATAAAAAGGTCAACTGTTGCTTATTTCCATAGGCGAATTTATTGATTCATAAAACCCTTACTTTAAAAATCTTTTTGGTTACCTGATCCTCTCTTGTTTTTGACCGTTTGATGCCGATTCTTGTGTCACATTTTGGTTTTGGTTGCAGTGCTTTTGATTTTGTGGTATTCAACTCTTTTCTGTACTTTGGCTATGTCTTTTCTCCTAGTTACTTAATAAATATGAACATGCTTCCAGCTTGTATGGGCAGTACAGATCTTAATGCCTCCTTAATATGTTCATCAGGATGGAAGTGATGACTAAATGAAGCATCCTAATCTCTGCAAAGTCGAACATATGATATAATTATGGGTTTCCAGACTTCGCTTTCATTTTTAGAAGTTTAGATTAATTGCATTTTTCGTTGTTGTTATTTGCTCAGTATTTTCCCTATTATAGATGTGTGTACACCAAAGAAAGTGTCTGTCTGTGTCAGAAAGAGAAAGGACCAGGAAAGTTAAATGTTAAATATTAGTAAAATACAATGTGCAAAAATTGTAAGCGTGGCACCTTCTTTCAAAAAATAATTATTTTTTTGTTTATTTTCAAGCGAACAAATTCGGCAACTGCATTATATTGTATTTGGGTGTATTATTTATTTGTCTGTATTAGTATTTATGCGTTTGAGCAATGTTATGATAATAGTATTAAACAGCAATGCTAAAAGTAGTTGACCCATAACTAAAGTCAGAACTTTTTTTTCCCCCAAGTAAGTAAACGTACCCGTACTAAGTGAGTAAATCTAGACAACTTGATAGTAACTTTACTGACTTCTGACGGTAGTTAGTGAGCATAGTTTGTAAAACATTAAAAGAGAATATGAGGAAAAAACACAAAATGGAGTAACGTTAGTCTGTGCGATTGTTTTAAATGAATATCTGAATATTTCTCGTGTGTGTTGTGTGTTTTTTTTTTTTTTTAACTTTTATTTCACTAACCTTTTGTTCTTAACCGGCAACAATAACTTAAACCCACAACCTGTTGCTTCTTTGAAAGTCACATGACTTTACCGCAAAATTATCCAACCTCCTCTAACGATGAATCCGCTTGGTGTGTATTAATTTCCGGTGAGGACTAAATATAACTATTTTGACTTTTACCTAAATGACTGAAATTTGTATATCATACATCCCAAAAGATTCAATAAATTAAACATGATCGAGTTTATGTTCAAGAATGGAACATAAATAATACATGTAATATAAAGTAAATACATTTTTGTAAATGTAACAATCTGCCATTTCCCTTTTTTTCAGTGTACATTATCAATAGTTTGACATGGGAAATTTGGTGGAATGTTAACACTTCATGTTATAAAAATATTACAATACAGTACACAAATTATACAGTCAACAACAAGAAAGTAGCTTGGAGCAAATAGTTGATTTACTGTTGCTCGACGGAAAAAAAATCATTCTCCCTCAGCATTTTTTTTTACCCCCTTTCATTATAACCATACTTGCAAAGATATTTGTGGGTAATAAAATATCCATCCATCCAATCCATTATCCAACCCGCTATATCCTAACTACAGGGTCAAGGGGGTCTGCTGGAGCCAATCCCAGCCAACACAGGGCGCAAGGCAGGAAACAAACCCTGGGCAGAGTGCCAGCCCACCGCAGGTAATAAATATGATCATTTAAAATATTTTCTTGTGCATTAACTATGAAGAATAAAATACTCTCTGTAACATTATGCTTCCTGAAATAAATGTTGGTGACTAAGACTGACAGCTTCAAGCTGCACACAAATATAATTGCAGATTGACTTCACATACTGTAGGAGTTGGGAGTGACATGAAATTATCTTTTACTGAATCCAGCATGCTTAATAATGCGGAAACATATTAGTTCAATTTGCTGGTAATTTTCATTGTTTACCACATATCTAATGCTTCTCGTTTCAGTGTCCAACAGTAGTTGGCCAGCATTGATGGATGGATTGATATCACTTTTCTGTCAATGAAATGTCCTAGTGAAAACATCCATTATGTTAATCAATGAAGGCAACAAAATTAGCAGGGAAGAAGTCCAAGTGTAAATAAAGAAAATTAATCTTTAAGAACTTGTTGCTCTTTATTGTTTTGTATGTTTGAAGAATGTTCTCAACCAGTTGGACATGGTTTGGTGCTCTATGGTTGGCAGGAAATTGCATCGAAGGCATTCCAGGATGTCGCTGAGAATTTTCTTATGCATATCTTTAACTGCTTGTCATTGATGACATGTCTGAATTGTGGATCATCTATCGATCTATGCCAAAATAACATAACATACACCCCAAAATCCATGAGATACAGTAGGGGAGTGGGAAATGTGGACCTGCTCTTGTATTTGTGTCAGATTATTATAGAAACTGTACTTGCTGTAAACACTCTGGATTTACTGGAAACTATTTGCTGATACTATAGCTGGGACTGAGATCAGCAAGGATTTACTTTCCACATTCTTGACTTTTCAGTCAACCTGTCTTTTAGGTTGAGTAGTTCATGCCTTTCTATGTTGTAGTGGAGACAAGCCAAGAGTTAAGAAGAAGATGTCGCTGTCCATGTGTGCCATTTTCTTCCACCGGGTCTTCAGTTCCATGTAGTAGCGGTACATTTCGGTGTCTTGTATATCTGTAGTACTAGGGTGTTGTACCGTGTTAGCCATTATGAATGTAGAGAAAGGCTTTTCTCTATATTCATAATGGCTAACATGGTACAACACCCTAGTACTATGTTGTAGTGGAACATCATTTTATAGCATGATTAAAATATGCAGTAATTAAGGATCTCTGCCAATTAGAATTCACAGTGAATACTACACAATAATATACATGTTCACAAAAAATGTAATTTTGCTTTTCCCCCCAATTCTGTTAGATAATTTTTGAAAAACAGATTTGTTTAAACATTAATTATACAGTATGTTCAATTGTGTGCAGCTATCATTAATCTTGGTGATATCTGAGAAACCCCTAAAAAGGCAGAAAATAGGTAAGAGAATTGTTAGAGAAGCACCTTCTAGTTGGTGTTCTTTACCTAGTTTATACATAGGCTAGAGACCACTTCATCTGAATCAGACCATAGGTCATAGCATCTCAAATCTCAGATAAATCACTGGATTTTGTACACTCTCTGAAAGTCTGCAGGGATTGACTGCCCACTCCCTAGTGGCCCTGTGTATGAGTACATTTGTTCATTAACGGAATGGCATAACGTTTAGTGTTGCTCCACATAACTCTGCAATAAACTCAGAAAGTTCAAGAACTGGATTGATGGTATACACAGTAACATTTAGTAATTTCTCCTAATTTCATTCTAAATTACATTACAATACAACAAACACAACCAAGGTAATATTGAAGTTGTTTATCATTAGAGTTGCTGAATCACAGCTTGAGAGTTCTGGGTTAAAATCCTGATGTAGTCATTGCTTGTGTGTAGTTTGCACCTGCATCTAAGTGTTTTTTTTCCCTACTTCTCAAAGATGGGCCTGTAAGGTTAAGTGGTATCCTATATAACTAAATGTGGGTGTGCGTGATTGTCCAAACAAATAGCATCCTCTGCAGCACTGGCTCCTGCCACACTCTCAGTGTTGTTGAAATAAATACAGTGATTTGGGACAGGATTAACAGTTTACAAAAAATGGATTGACATATGTATAGATTATTATTATTAACAATACTTTTATTTACAGAAACAAAAATATGAATTTATATATTTTTGAAAGCATCAAATTTCAGTGTGAAGTGGCAGGCAATTGAGAACAGAGTCATAATTAGACAGAGACTAATCATGATTAGTTATCAGCCCATGGTAAAGTAATTTTTACTTCTTGAACAAACCCCCTTTTTATAATGTTGCATATCACAGACATATTTATAGTATCACTGCTTTATATTATTGCGGAGGGCTGTTTCAGTGTACATCTGCAAAATAAGAAAAACAGATGCAGGTTATTGTCAACATGTCTAGCAAAGGCTCAACCACCAAAACATTGTGTTTCTAGTTTTGTTTCTGTTCTTTTGGCATACAGTTAACCTTCATTTATTTATTTCTTTCATAGAGAATATACTTTCAATTTGCTGCATTCTATATTTTGAAGATGATTTGCTTACAGTTGTGGACAATAATGTCTTGAAAGGAATGCATTATGATGGGCAATTTTTCCCAGTGTGTTGAATAAGTAATGTGAACTGGTTGCTTTCTACACAAACTGCATATTAAGACACATCAGAGCCTGAAACTGTTAATATAATAGTCTATTGTAATAGCAGAAAATAGCAGCTAATAAATGCTTGCTTATACAGTAATTTGAAAAAAATATGGATATTTACATAGGAGACCAAAGCAGATTGAAGTATTCTTTAAAGGAATTTTATGTTTCTCCTGCAAAGGTACTACATCCAAAAAAACAACAGCTTCTAACAGCTTTTTAAACAGAATACTGACAGTACATTATATGGAACTGTATTAAGAATGTTATGAAAATTAGTAGATGGATGTACAGGTCTTCTGATCTTCTCAGTTCTTTCTATAACAAGAAGGCACTGTTAATATGTGTTTTTCAGTTAATTTCACAATTTAACTGAAAGAAATTGGCTGTTTTGCGCATATAAATTGAACTTCACTGTAAAAAAGAGCTTTAAATCTGTGATATTGAAGGACCATGTTGGCAAGTTCAGTTCAGATGTAGGAAACAGATTTTTCCATTTGCAGAGAGGCTGATATAACGGATTATAAAAGGAAACTGCACTTAGTTCCATTCCAGGTCACCTATCAAGATAGCTCAACATGGTGTGCTGTTGGACCAGTCCATACAACACAAAAGATTTGCTGGTTGTTCTTGCATCTGAGCTTATAATCACTGACTAAAATAGCTAAACAAATCTGTCATGTGTAGAATGTAAGTGGAAGGCACAGAGATACAGAAGTTAGAAACTGTTGCCTCAAAGTTTCAAGGACTAGGGTTAATGTTTCAGCCCATTCATGCCCTGTCTGGAGTCTGATCTTTCATGCTACACCTTTCAGAGCCTCATGTCCTAACTTTTTCTGGTTACCAGAATTAAAAAAAAAAAACAAACACACAATTATGGTGTCTTTGCTCTATGGAGCACATATTGAAGACATCAGCGTTGTCACCTGACTCAACATCTTCATTATTTTCTTAAAGACTGACGGCAATAAACTAGGCTTTCCTATTTGGGACCCCAAATCTTTTATGGCTTTTGGGTTGCCTTTTTCATAGCATTTTATACATGTTAATGTACAAATCTAGCTAACTCAATTCTATCATGCATGCGTGAAGAAGTTGAGAATCCAGAATACCAGACAAAATCAAAGAAAACATTGTAAGAACACTCAAACTCCACACAGTGTGTAACACTGATCCTTGACAAGATGAGGCAGCAGCACTGAACCCTGCACCATTCTATATTGTTTTTATTTCCATTCTTGTTATGTTAATTTTAATTAAATTAGAGACATGTTTTATTGTCTCATATTCAGTGTATTCTGCTTATTGTGTGTTTCATGTCCTGTAACATCATAGTTTCAACCTGAATCAAATAAAGTCTATGGGTGTACTCACACTGGCAATTCATTCCGTGCCCGAGAACATTTGTCCACATGTAACCCTGCAAAGTCTAGTTCGTTAGATTAGTGTGAGCATTCCATGCCAGACCAACCATACCGTGCCCTGGCCCGCTTGGAAGAGATGGGCCCGAGCTCGCTTCAGTAGCATTTGGGAACATTGTGACTGCTAAACATGCCCGAGCACAGAAAACAGACATGATGTCAATGATGTGACAAGTCAGAGAGTACAATTCTCATTTCATTTAATATATTCCGAGTTAAAAAACAGGTTTTTATTCTCAACTTACACATGAACGTGAATTGTAGCTGGCAAGAAAAGCTGCAAATTCCTCCCTTCACATCATTTGTCACTGTAAAAATCTTCTCGTACGTGAAGCACAATTAACAGCAAAATGCTGTGCTGCACACTCAATAAATCTGTAATAGGGTAGAGTGTTATCCTGCCCTACATGACTTCAAAACAACCACAAAATAAGTAAAATCATTTTGACATGCATGCTGTCACTCTGTGTTCGGATTTTATTTTGGATTTACATGAAGTCACATGGTCATGATGAAAGCATGCCCGGGCCCAGAACGTTAAGCGGAATGTGAGTACAGGCCAGCAGGGGAGTAGGGAGGGGGGACAATTCAGCATGGGTACAGTACGGAACAAACATGCCTAGTGTGAGTACACCCTAGGAGTCTATCTAAAGAGTGAACAAATTGTTTTGTTATATACTGCATGTAGTGCTTGAAATTTCACACTCAGTATCCCACATCTTTATTAGAAACATCAAAATAGCATCTTTAAAAGCTATTGGCTTTGTCAAGTTTCATGTTTTAAAGTAATAAATTACCAAGAATGAAACAGCACTATTACTCTACTATGGGCGATTTTTTTTTTATTAGTGTGAAGGACAAAGTCAGTATGATGTTATTGTCTTCATAGGTAACACCCATTTTCATCAATTAATCTTAAATGTATCCTTTTCTTTATTCTCTGATTTTTACTTTTCCCCTCCTTTATCTGTACGTTTTTGCTTTTTGTTTATTTAGGTATTGTAGTCTATTTGTTTAGACTTTTCAAAATTTAAGGACTATTTTTCTAAATTTTCTTAAATTACACTCAAGAGGAGTGAACTCTCCAGATTGGTAAGGGGTTCAAACACCACCCAACCAGAATTCCCAGCCTTCACTATCATGGCTCAAATAACATGTAGTGTAAATCCCTTAAAATGGTGTGATAGGCATAAGAGCTTTCTTAAAGAAAACAGTTAAACATCTAAAATTAACAGGAGCTCATTTTTATCCCATTCTCCTGTCTCTCACAACAGTTCAAAAAAGCTAAAATGATTCTTTAAATGTATTTGTTAAATGCTTTTTAGTCATAAAGTAGTTTGGCCATTTACTTTATAGTTGGAAGTTAAATTAAAAAAGTCAAGCCAGACAACCCTTTAGTAATCTGAAATGCAGTTCTGAGACATGTAATAGACATAAATAAAATTTCCCCATAAACACCATTAAAACAGTTCAGTCAAGTGGCTTTCTATTTGTGAAATATGAACAAGTCCATTCTGGTATTTCCTTATTAAAAATAAATATAATCAAAATTGATAATGCCTGCAATATGTGCAAACTACTCTATAATACTGAAATAGCTTCTTATAATAATATGGCAGTAATCTAATAACAGAGCAGTATAATAATAATGCTTAATGGCACCTTTACAATGCATTTAATGAGAAATGCAAAATAAAAATCAATAAATAAATAAGCTATAAAACTCTTAAAAAATAATAGCTGCTTTGTGACTATAACATCGTGTCTAGAAATTAACACTATGTACTGTATAGAAATGAAAACAAATTCACCTTTTTAGCCTGATTTAAACAGCAACTAAATTTATCATAGCACTGCAAAATGAAGAAAGCCTCCAGAAAAATCTCCATATGGTATAAGGTACTAAAAATACTGAAAATTACTGTGGAATATTGAGTATTAGACTTTTTAAACATGTCCATAAAACACAACAATTTTCAGCCTGTCTTCTTTTATTAAGTCATTTTCTACGTCCATTGAACATGTCCTGGCTGTGTCTCTAGGTTTTCTCTTAGTATGCCTTTCACGGGAAGTCTCTCACGGGAGATGTCCATGAAGCATCCTCATCGAATGCGCAAAGAACCTCAATGTAGCTTCTTTATATGCAGCAGTAGCAGTTCTACAGGTCCTCTCATACTGTTAAGCTCTTCACTATATCCACACTGTGCAGGCACCCCATTTAGCCTATTTATATACTTACTTTTTTACATTTGTTCAGCTAATACAATAACAAAAACAATTTTAAGGTGCTTAGAACTCAAGTCTTTTAAAATGAACCCACCTAGTTGAACTTAATCATGACATAAAAAAGGGACATTATTTTAGAAAAGAATGGAAACGCTAAGTATAATTTACAGAAATGGGGAATTGGATGTACAAGTTTTAAACACATTTCTGGAATTCAAGGAAATCACTTGTTGGCAGTGGGAAGATAACATAGTTAGAGGCCATGCGATCAGACAATATGCAAAGGTTTGTCATAATGGGACTGAAGCCCTTGGTGCTGGAATTGTAAAGCTGAAAGATTTGTCAGCCTTTAAAATTTAGATTTAATCAGTGCCTTATGAAATACTTAATGCAGTTGTTTCTTTCATCCCCAGAAATGTTTGCCTAGAGAAAAATTAACAAAACATACACATCTGCGGTGGGCTGGCGCCCTGCCCGGGGTTTGTTTCCTGCCTTGCACCCTGTGTTGGCTGGGATTGGCTCCAGCAGACCCCTGTGACCCTGTAGTTAGGATATAGCGGGTTGGATAATGGATGGATGGATACACACACATATATGAGCATATAGTTATATACTGTATATATATATTGATATGGAGAGGGTGGTTTTCTTACACAGGATGCTTTTGCTGCAATAAAACACATTTTCTCAAGAACTTAAATCAAAACTATACTGAATTAGCTGCAGCAGCATGTAACTCTCACATCTCACACCAAGAAAAGTAATAAGTGCCAGTTTCTCTGATATAGAAGTCTTTAACCAGCTGGGCATCTTCTGTCTTTCAGATCCTCACGGACGGCTGAGCACCCACCATGCTGCAAGAGAGCACCTCTGAGAAAAGCATCTTTGAATTTTGCTGAGTATTGAGAGTGAATCCAACAAGACCCAGATATTTTTTTGAGTTGTTTTGGAAAACTCTATAAATTCTAGAATAAATCCTGGTTTCAAAAGAATCTCCAGAGTATTTGTGCAGTCACACTTTAAAGTTCGTGAGCCATAATTTAAGTGCTGGCAACATTATGTGTAAAATGCAGCTTTGTAAAAGCAATTATTTTGGTATGTCACAACCAACCACTTCTCGTATGTTGCAACAAACCTTGAATGCCCTAACAACTTGAGAGGTAATCAATTCATGCAAATCGGCACTCACATAAAGATTTGTAAGTGATATCACAGTATCAACACACAAGTGGTCAAGAATGCAAACTGTAGTCTAGCATCCAGCATATTACCCCAACGATAAGTCGGGCTGAACGGGTAACTGACAGAGAGTTCTGTATTCCACAAACCCCTAGAACATTCCCATTACACTTTACAAGCCAGGGAAGGTTTAAGAAGGTGTGCAGACTCCCAGGAAATTGGATAAACAGAATTGGGGGATCACAAACACATTTCATGCGACTCTGGAAGACAATTAAGGACACTGCAACTTCAGAAACAGTTCAAGAATAGCTTTGGCTAGTTTTAGTAACTGTTACTTTATAAGCTGTTTCACTTGGCCAAAACAGTAAGAAGGTGGTTTTTCTGAAAGTGCAGCAATGGATCATTCATTGTTAAATAAACAAGGGTTTAACTCTCAATTAGTGTGCGTGCCTTAGTTTTCCAATCTTGGTGATTGTTACAGTATTGTTCTTCATGCTGTTGCAAAATGGCAATAATGACATGCGACACAGAAAAGTAACCTACTTTATAATGTTTTCATTATTCTGCCAGTTCAAAAAGATTCAGACTCCATAAATCTAGTGTTCAGCAAATCTACTCTCTCTCTCTCTCTCATATATATATATATATATATATATATATATATATATATATATATATAAAATCCTAAGCCTAAAAGTGCAACGATTTTATGTGACTTTTTTGTCATGCTTTAAATCGGGCTTATTTTAAAACCTACATATATATGTTTGGTATCATTCTTTTCAGAGTTTATCGAACTTTAATGTGATGTTGTTAGATTTTCAGATTCTTATTCCGTTTTTTAAATTATAAACTAAAAAATATCAAGAACTCACATCCCACGAGACAAGATTTAACCAAGAGTGCCAAGAGATTTAACCACGCCCAAAATAAAAGACAAAGAATAGGAGATCTGCTGTACAGGCTTTTAAATGTTCGATGTGCTGCGCGAGATGCAGATCATGCAGCACGGCAGCAGCAGCAGCAAGCCAGCTGCTGATCGAGCAAAGAGGAGGTTAAAAAAAAAAACAAAAACTATTTGTTTCCCATTGTATCACCGTTTAAAAGGGGGTTTTCTTGGGGTGTGTTCAGCCCCCCTCTTCACAACGAACGCAGCAGACTGGCCACAACTGGGGTTTGGGTGCTGAAGGCGCCAGGGGGGTTGCCCCCCTAGTAGTATATAATTGTAGGACACTTAAAACATTTCTGATAAGCAGTGGTTGTACTACTAAAAATGTATCCTGCATCACAAGGAAAGAACAATAAAACAGGTAAAAATTAATCCTCAAATAATATCAAGGGACCTACAAGATCTGTTAGGTGCCTCTGAAGGACAGATAACAATAAGAAGAATTCTTAACAGAAATACCATCTATGGAAGCCACTTTTCTCAAAAAGAACAAAACCAAAACTGCTTGTCTGAAGATGCCAAAGACCCAGGGACAAGCTTGAGGAAGAGTTCTGGAAGTCTATTCTATGAATAGATGATCCAAGAATTGAACCATTTGGGCAGTACAAGAGGGTCAAAGTTTGTAAAAACCAACTCTGCCTGCCACCAACAAAACCATATTCCTTCTGTCAAGCATGGCAGAGGGATTGTCCTTGCCATATTATGGACTGCAATAACTAGAAATACTGGCCTCCTACAGACAAGATTATTTTTAGTCATGCAACCTTCAACACAACTAATTGGCTCAAATGCGTTAATGAGAAAAGGAATTCCTGAAAGTAATTTTGAGAGAGTCACACATAGTAATTAGGATGATATAGTGATTGTGGTTCAATATTTATCAACTTAAACAATCAATGAAGTTAGGGCATTTCATATTTTTTTAAATAAAAATTTTTGCTTTAAACATAGCCACCACACACATCTAAACAAGAAGAAATTAAAACAACAAGATTCAAAGACCTGAAAATTATAAAATTTTTTTAAGAAAACACATTGGAACATCTCTGAAAAATATTTAGTGATGTCCCTTAATACTAATTTGGCTCAGCATATCATTTTGCATTAAAGTTTATTAAAATAATTGTACAGAGAATCGGCACAGTATGTTGAAGGAAAAAAAAACATAAAAGACACTAATATTTAAATTAGAAAATGAGACAACATAAAATGATATCCCTAGAATGCTAAATAGCTGATAAAATTAAAAATAAATAAATATATAAATGAAGACTGTCTTGTGGCATCAATTAAAGTGAAATTTGTTATTGCATTCATTTATGCAAATTGAAAATAAGGGTCTATGCTTTTCCCAGTATAATTTGCAGGTTTCTCAATAAACGACACACCCACATAGATCTTCAAGGAATACCTTGCCATTTGCAGGCCTTCAACTGGAATAATCAGATATACGGTAATAATGAGCATTAGCATCAAGATTTTCTGCTCTTTTTTGTTGTTCTAATGATGTTGCTTCTGCAGCAGAAACAATGCAAGCGATCCTTCTGAGTAAGCTTTTGTACTCTGTCCTTTTACTGTGTTATCAGTAAAAAAAATGTATATTCAAATATACTTTAGTTATATTTGACTTTAAAAGACAACCAGTTTAAATATCTCAAATTAGCAAAGTTCAAATTTGTTTTTATTTACCATTACAGAATATAAATATTCTCACAGTCACATACTCTCCAGACTAAAGTACTAGACTATAAAAACACCAAATTTTCAGGTTTAATCCAGTGTGTTTCTTTGTGCCAGTCCCAAGCCCGGATAAATGGGGAGGGTTACATCAGGAAGGGTATCCGGTGTAAAATTTTGCCAAATCAATATGCGGACAACAATTTTGGATGATCTGCCGTGGCAACCCCTAATGGGAGCAGCCGAAAGAAGAAGAATCTCCATCTTCAACCATCTGCGTGACCCTGAGAAAGTCTTTGAACTCAGCCTACTGTATGCTCCAAGTGTAAAAATATAATTGGTGAAAAATCAAGCTTCGTAAAGTCTACCTCTATGCAAAGAGAGTGTCATATGAATGGGTATATTTAGGAGACTGATCATTTAAACAAATACTACAGGGCAATTGGCACACAGTGCAAGGATTCTAGAATTTATGACAAAGGTAAAGTCTGCGTCTGTGTTTTCTCTATTTAAGAATCACTAATATTGTCCAGACTAACCAAAAAACAAATTTCCAAAAGAACAAAATTACACTTCAACAAGCGAGTCAGGTACACTTGTTTTGGCTGGCTTAAGTATCCTCAGCAGTCCTTGACAAATTAGATTTATATACCAACTGCCTGGATCAAGCAAATCAGTGTGTATATGGCTCATACTTGGGTTAAATCTGCATACCTACAAGTATGTTGTTTTAAAGGTGACAAACACATTTTGAACCCAAAACAAAATGTAGGCATTTTTAAAATCAGCTTAAATATTTCAAATAACTATTACAGACTATGGTTCTGAAATGAAGTCATCATTCTCTCTCTCTCTCCCTCTCTCAGAATGACTAGATTTTTAAACGTTGTAATCTTTGGGATAACAAACTGAACATAGCATTATATAGACAATGCATTACAGTAGATCACAGCAGGCTTTTTTTATTTTTCAGCTTGTAAACTGTTGTAATGCTTGCATGTTTGTGTGTAAATTGCACAATGCATTGCAGTAGATCACAGAAGGTTATTTTATTTTTTATCTTGTAATACTTGCATGTTTGTGTGTAAATTGTATATACTTTAGAAAAATCTGAACACATTTGCGACAAAATACAGTACAGGTATGTTTGTGTCTGTAAATCTCAAATCAAATAAACAAATCAACTAATCTCAGTCTAGTTTTAAACTCCAATTACAATCCCAAAATACTAAAACTGTTATGATTTTGAACAGAATGAGTTCAAAGAACACCTGGTTTTCTTGTTTTTTTTTATCTTTTGTTATCATTATTAGTTTCTTGGAACCTCTGAACATTCTTCCATTATTATTTAGTACGTTTATTTTGCTTTGTTTTTATGTTACTGTTTTTGTGACATTGCCGCACCACCAATTTGATGATCATCTTCAGGTACATATGCCAATGCCAACATTTTGTGTAGATATACAGTAGCTGTTTAGTTATTAGTAACAACACCTGACTGCTGAGAAGTGTTCATGGGATGCGTGACATATTAATGCCATGTGCATGGCATGTGATAAAATAACCGCTAAGCTGTTGCACCAATACTAGCACCCATAGTTTTACATTAAAAAGAAAACAGTTTATGTATGTATTGTTAGTGTTCTGCCGATTTAAAGGCTTAGACTTTTACTTGATACAGACAAAGAACTTTGGATAACATTTATGCTTCACTAATTCTTGGCTTTCTGACAACGCGTAGCTTTATGCAAACAGTTTTGACTGTCATATTTTTGGTATCTGGCTGCCTCCTGGTTTCGATCACTACCATTATTGAACAGAATTTTATCTCACATCTTCTGGTCCTTGCAATCTTTTGATTCATTTTCTGACAACTTTCCTAAGGTGTCAGTACATGAACCAGGAGCATAATCCTAGCCAAGGGACCATTATTGTGCAGTTTTCACAGGAAAGCATTTATTAATCCTTCATATATTCCACAAGTTATACTGTTCTAACCTTAACAAAACACGTTGAATAGCATTTGCTAACAGTAACTTAATATTTCTGTTCAATTAACTCTCTGAAAAAAAAAACACCATTTTTATTCATGGGAGCTGTACGTTTTTAATTTGATATATTCTTTACTTGAATATCACCATTGCAGGTTTGTTTCACTATCTATGACAGCTGCACAACTAAAGTTTATAACTTGCTTGCCCAGATGATAGGGCTGATGGTGCCAAGTAGTAAAAGAGTTCTGCAGCAGGGCTGCCAGATTGTCAGACAGGAAGTTTTATACCTGGTCCCACATCTCATTAAATTCACATGAGCAGGGGTGTTGTCTTGTGTGCTTGGTGAATGGGGATTACATTCTGTAGGTAAAAGAATTATTCCCTAGTTGACCTGTAATTGAAACTGAGGGTTGTAAAAAAATGCTCAAAACCTACAGAAAAAACTAAGGATCTGCCCCTAGATCACTCTTTACTGTTGGAGATGGTACATAAATTGTTCCATTACCTTCATAAGTCATCCACTTCGTAAAATTGCTTTGCACATTAACTCCTATTTGAAAAGGTTCCCTTTTGGAATTGGACAGAAACTTGTTTCATTGAGGACACTGGAAGCTTTTCAACTACAAATCTGAATAAGCTTTTCCTGAAAATGGTTTGCAAATAGATCTTAGTTAGATGGTGATATAAAAAATCCAGCAATGCTGCATAAAGGTGTAATATTAATTTAAGTGGAGAGATTTCAAAGTATCAGTTAAATTCAACTTCTAAACTAACTTATAAATTTAAATATATTCAATATCATTTCAGTACTTTAGAAGTGTGACAATGTATTATCAACTAACTGTGCATACACAGATTTGGTTCTCAGTGGAGCAGATTTCCTTGTAGTTATAATGTTCTCCCTGTGCTTTTTCTGGTGACTCACATTTCTTCACACACCCCCAGACATGCTGTTACATAGACAGGTCTCCCTAGAGTTGCCACCTGTGAGCAAGTATGTGTTAGGAAAGACTGGTGCTCTCTCCCTTGTGCTTGTTGCACTTGAAACGGGCTTCAGCTCCCTGTGACCTTGTGTAAGTGGGGTAAGAACATGATAAGTAGAATACATCCATCCATCCATCCATTATCCAACCCGCTATATCGTAACTACAGGGTCACGGGGGTCTGCTGGAGCCAATCCCAGCCAACACAGGGTGCAAGGCAGGAAACAAACCCCAGGCAGGGCGCTAGCCCACCGCAGGGCACACACACACACACACACACCAAGCACACACTAGAGACAATTTAGAATCACCAATGCACCTAAACCTGCATGTCTTTGGACTGTGGGAGGAAACCAGAGCAACCGGAGGAAACCTACGCAGACACGGGGAGAACATGCAAACTCCACGCAGGGAGGACCCGGAAAGCGAACCCAGGTCTCCTTACTGCGAGGCAGCAGCACTACCCACTGCGCCACCATGCCATCCGTAGAATACATTATATAAGAAAAAACTTGTTTAATAAAGACAAATATAATTCAAATTAAAAAGGAATGGAAAATGGAAATTCCTGAATGTGTATTTTGATTGAAAAATCAAATTTAAATGAAGGGTGAGTTATATTGATATTCCTTAAATACATAAAACTTTACTGACTGACTTTTGGTTGATCTTTCGTTATTAAGGGATCTTGGGATTTATGTGTAATACTCCAATCCAGTCTGTACTAAAAAGAACTCGGGCCTCAACCATATATATTTTTGGAGGAATAAGTTACCTACAGTACATTGTGGATATTAACCACCCAACTAGTATATGATAACTTAAGATTTGTTTGTCAATGAGGTATAAGTATTTTCAGTGTGTGCATATTAAAGGTGACTGAATGAATATTTAAAGAAACAGAATCCTATAACTCATTGTACATGTTATAGTAAATACAATCCACATTCAGACAACAACCAGCACATGCCTTGTCACAATATCTGCAAAATACACAGTAGCACGCATTAAGGGAAGAAAACGCATATTTCTGTATAAATATTATATTAATCTATATACCAGTAGCCTGACTTATGTGCTTTAAAGAACCATGTTATCCATCTACAGAGTCACTGAAGCAGCAAATGGTTAAACAAGCCCACAGCCTGTTGTGGCGTATAAGCACCCCAAAACATAAAATATGTATTACTTCCATGCAACTTTAATTGTTTTTTTCCATTTGTACTCTTCAGAAATAGCACACCGCTTCTCCAACAAATGTTGTCTTTCTGTTTGCACCTTCCACCTTCGAGCATGCTTAGCAAACCTACAAACACACAAATGAACAAAATATTTAGCAGCCACTATTCTATAGCAAATTCTGTGCTAAAACAGAAATAAATTCTTGCCATATAGAACTAGTTAAGAAATTCCATCTTCTGTGGAACGTTCACAGAAATTTCTCCTAGTCTACTACATCATAATGTTTCTTTAAAGTAGCCTAATCATCCTGGAAACTGTCCAAAAACAAAACTACTGCCTCAGGAGCAAAGATGGGAAAATGCAGAGATTTTTGGAATCGATACATACAATGACTGCAATTAATAACCATAGTCTACTTAAGTTCATTTAAAACAAAAGTCAATTTTGAACACGGATGATTACAGTGAAATAGAGGCAGTGTGTTTGCTTGACGCAAACGGAGTAGCCATCATATTTGCAGAGAATGATTTAGGTATCCAGTGACATAAGATCATGTTCAGGATATTGTTCTGTTGTCCATGATCATCTTCTTCTGGCTTTTTCCATTAGGGGTCACCACAGCGGATCATCTTTTTCCATTTCCTCCTGTCCCCTGCATCTTGCTCTGTTCCACCCACCACCTGCATGTCTTCTCTCACCTAATCTGTAAACCTACTCATAGGCCTTCCTCTTTTCCCCTTACCTGGCAGCTCCATCCTTAACATCCTTCTCCGAATATACGCAGCATCTCCCTCTGCACTTGTCCAAACCAACGCCTCTATGATTTGTCTCCTGACCCTCTAAAATACTAATTTCTAATCTTGACCATCCTTGTTACACCCAGTGAAAATCCTAGCATTTTTAACTCTGCCACCTCCAGGTCTATCTCCTGTTTTTTGGTCAGTGCCACCATCTCTAACTCATATAACAAATCTAGTCTCACTACCATCTCGTAGACCTTCTCTTTCACTGTTGCTGGTATCTTTCTGTCACAAATCACTGCTGACAGTTCTCCACCCATTCCAACCTGCCTGCACTCTCTTCTTCACATCTCTTCCACACTTCCCATTACTCTGTACTGTTGATTCCAAGGATTTAAACTCATCCACCTTTGCCAACTCTAGTCCCTGCATCTTCACCATTCCAGTGAGCTCCCACTCATTCACACACACACACACACACACACACGTATTCTGTCTTGTTTTTACTGACCTTCATTAATCTCCTTTCTCCTGTCTTATCTCATATGTCAACCTGTCCATCACCATTGCAAATAAGAAAGGGCTCAGAGCTGATCTCTGATATAATCCCACCTCTACCTTGAATACATCTGTCACTTCTACCGCAGACCTCATCACTCTCACACTTCCCTCGTACACATCCTGTACCACTCTTACACACTTCTCTGCCACTCCTGACTTCCTCATACAATACCACAACTCTTCTCTAGGCACTCTGTTATATGCTTTCTCTAAGTGTCCACAAAGATACAATGCAACTCCTTCTGTCCTTCTCTATACTTCTCCATCAACACCCTCAGAGCAAATATTGCATCTGTAGTGCTCTTTCCTGGCATGAAACCATACTGCTTTTCACTAGTCATCACCTCCCTTCTTAACCGAGGTTACACTACTTTTTCCTAATAACTTCATGCAGTGGCTGATCAGTTTTATCTCTCTGAAGTTACTACAGCTCTGCACATCACCCTTATTCTTAAAAATCGGTACCAGTATATTTATCCACTCCTCAGGCATCCTCTCACTTTTCAAGACTGCATTAAACAATTTGGTTAAAAACTCCACTGCCATCTCTCCCAAACACCTCCATGCTTCCACAAGTATGTCATCTGTACCAACAGGCTTCCCATTCTTCATAGCTGTCCTTACTTCCTCCTTGCTAATCCGTTGCACTTCCTGATTCACAGTCTCCCCATCATCCATTCTTCCCATTCTCTTCTTTCATCAACCTCTCAAAGTACTCTTTCCATCTGCTCAACACACTCTCCTCGCTTGTGAGTACATTTCCATCTTTATCCTTTATCACCCTAACCTGCTGCACATCTTTCCCAGCTCTGTCCCTCTGTTTAGACAGTCAGTACAGGTCCTTTTCTCACTCCTTAGTGTCCAACCTCCCATACAGCTCTTTATACGCCTTTTCTTAAGCCTTCACCACCCCTCTCTTTACCTTATGCCTTATCTCCTTGTACTCCTGTCTACTTTCTGCATCTCTCTGACTATCCACTTCTTCACCAACCTCTTGCTCTGTATACTCTCTTGTACTTCCCCATTCCACCACCAGATTTCTTTGTTCTCCTTCCTCTGTCCAGATGTCATACCAAGCACCCTTCTTGCTGTAACTCTTACCACTTTTGCTGTAGTTGCCCAGCTATCTGGTAACTCTTCACTGTCACCCATTGTCTGTCTTACTTTCTCCCTGAACTCCATCTTACAGTTTTCCTTTTTCAACTTCCACCATTTGAATCATTGCTCTGCCCCCACTCTCCTCCTCTTCTTGATATTCAAAGTCATTCTACAGACCACCATCCTATGCGGCCTAACAACCCTTTCCCCTGCCACCACTTTGGCCACTTTTGTCTCCAATCTCATTAAGACTGACCCTCCTGCATAGGATATAATCTACCTGTGTGCATCTTCCTCCACACTTTTATGTCACCCTGTGTTCCTCCCTCTTCTTAAAATACATATTCACCACAGCCATGTCCATCCTTTTCGTAAAATCCACTATCATCAGACCTTCCTCATTTCTCTCCCTGACACCATATCTACCCATCACCTCCTCATCCCCTCTGTTCCCTTTACCAACATCCATCCATCCATCCATTTTCCAACCCGCTGAATCCAAACACAACATGTCCATTGAAATCCACTCCAATCACCTCTCTCTCTCTCTCGGGTACACTCTCCAACACTTCATCCAAATCATTAGTCTGTCCGACACTCTTTTCACCTCCAAAACACTCTTCACATACTGTTCCTTCAGGATAACCCCTATACCATTTCTCCTTCCATCCACATCATGGTAGAACAATTTGAACCTGCCTTCGATACACTTGGCATTATACCCCTTCCACCTGGTCTCTTGAATGCACAAAATATCTCTATCATATCAGCTAACTGTCTCACTTTACCAGTCATACTGTCAATGTTCAAAGTTCCTACCCACACTTCCACTCTCTTTACCATCCTCTTATCCCTCTGGCTCTGGACACACCTTCCCCTTTTTCTTTGGCCAACAGTAGCCCAATTTCTGCCAGAACCCTGTTGGCTAATAGTACTGGTGGAGGTCATTGTTAAACCGGGCCTTGACTGATCCGGTATGGAAATCTGTATTGTTGTCTGCAAATTGATCTGGTAAAATTTGACACCAGATGCCCTTACTGACATAAGCCTCCCCATTTATCTGGGCTTGGGACCGGCACAAAAAAACACACTGGTTCTGTTGTCCATGAGATACAAACATTCACATTCTGAAGACATGCAGATAAAGATTAGAGTCATGTAGACTTAAATAGAAAGGTCACTATCGGCCAGAGGAAAATAGAAAAGATTATCTGCTTTCTTCTACGGGTAGGCAGAAAACTCATTTTCTGGAAGGCAGGGGATCTCACATATTTAAAAAGTACAGTTTAGGAGTATCCATCCAGTTATTGTCGGGACCAATTATTCCATTAGATCAGTGGTTCTTAAAGTTGGGTGCAAGAAACCTTTTCAAGGGTGCGAGCTGTTATTCTTAAAATGCTTAAAGATAAAAAAAAATTATGAAAAGAAAATACAGATCTCAATTTCATCAATGACGAAGTAATTTATGTCAAAAAATATGTACAAGATAGAGGAGTGATATGCGTTGGCCCTCTCTGTGAGGGTAATGACCCCATACCAATACAGTTTTGATTTAACAGAACTTGCTAGAGGTGAGTGAGCAGCAGCTGTACTGCACATGTCAGCTCAGAGGCCAATTACATTGATGATTCTGTATTTTTTTTTTTTTTTTTTTTTTTTTTTATAATAATGGTGGCTCAGTTGTTGGCTATATAGCCCTCAAAAAAATGAATGTAATTCTTCATGGGGATGTAAGAGGAAATCTAAAGAACCCAAGTGGTGCTTGTGGCAGAGAAGGTTAAAAACCACAGCATCAGAGGAAACTAAAGCTTATTCTGTCAGCATCAGGTGAAAAGCCAGCATAAAAGAAGCCAGTCCACTATAGTGCACATTCACACACACTCCTACACCTACTCATACAGGGCCACTTTAGTGTCGCAAATGAACACTTTAGGGTATGAAAGAAAAGTAAAGCACCTTAGGAAAACATGCAGACCCTTTGAGAATAGAGAATAAATATTTAGAAGAAAACTGATAATTTTTTGTTGTATTTGTTCTCCAGTGTCATTTTGTGAAGGTAAGCCAAATATAATTTTTTCCACCACTCTTCTAGTGTTAACATTTCTAAATTCTCAGTATCAAGCCAGGAAACAACCTTGGATGCAGTGGCTATCCATCTTGGGGCTCATTCATGCACACATCCATACTCATATTCACACAGGACTAATTTAAAGTCTGCAATCATCCAAAGAATTACTATAATAGGAAAACCTCAACTGTGTAGTAAAAGTAGCTCAGATTTAAACTTGATCTTTGACTAGAGGATATAGAATTTTATTTAACATGGTTAAACAAAAAACAAAAAATCTAGCACTCTTTTGATGAGATTACTCACCTCTCTATCAAGCAATTTCAGTCTACTTTGGAATAACCTCAGGTAAACAGTCCTAAACTGGCCACTACTATTGCAGGTTATCTACAGTTAATTTGTGCTTCCACAGTCCTCTAGGAATTTCTCTCATTTGCTGCCTCTCTCTACCTTTACCAGCACTCCTTATAAAAGGAACATTGCCCAACTGAGCTCACTTATGACCCTAATTATCCATGATTACCACTCTGCCTTTTGCACATGGCAATTAACTGACGAATTAGGGTCATTTACACTCTACAGAGCTGCCTACTGGCAGCTACTTTCTTCCACAACCATCCTGTAGCATATTCTACTGCACACAGTAACACTATGTTCACAACACATACAGGGTTTGCCATTGGATACATTCTATTGTGTTCATAATTATTTCAAAAACCTCTTGATCAAGGTTAAGAATAAAATCTGAGTTAATTGTATGATACATATGTTGAGCCTTGAGTCATTCCATGCAAAGAAGTATATAAAAATTAATAAACAAATCTTTGGTACTCTATTTTAAGATTTCAAGCCATGAAAATTCCTATGTCCTCAGGCTTGAGAACCTCCTTGCCACCACTGTTTGCAGCAATGCTTTTTCACATAGTTACTGTATTCCATGCAAAGACAATCAGACAATTATAGTTGCATCATTTAGGTTTTCTGTGTGTGCTGCTGTGGTCAATACAATCTGATCCTATCCAGTTATTGCCATTTTATACATTCCTCTAGTGGTGGCAGAGAAGCTAACAGGATGTCAAATGTAATCATTTGCATACTTTTCCATTTAACACTGACAGTTGGTTTTCATGTAATTTTGCTTCTGCTTCTAGGTGCAGCTACTTCTTCTGATGGAGAGTAAAATACATACTGAAAAGGTGATTTAGGACAGGATAACATTTCTGATAAGAACACCACATGAGACTGAGAGGTTAACACTGGCAGTGTTCTGGTAAAGAATAACGGAAAACATTTTAAATGAGGACCAAGAGATCGAATCCAAGTCTCAAAACATGTCAAACAAGAAAATTAGACAAATAGGTCAACCTAGTTAACGGTCAAAGATATGTAAAGAAATATTCTAATGCCAGGAAAGCAATAACTAAAGCAAATGCAAAGTTTTATATTGACAATCTGTCAAATTTTCATAATAAGGAAGTGGCCAATGTGAACTTTACGCCATTGATCCTTGCACACTTCTGGTTCATTTCTATAGCAATGTGAACACTAGCAAAAACTGGTTAAAAACAAAAGATAAAAATAAACAAAATGAGTTGGTTGAAGGTGCAAAAAATTATAAACAATATCAAAATGAAGACAAAACAATGTCAAGAATGGATTCAGGGTTCCAACAAACCATATTAACTAAGTAATCAACTCAAAAACATTTCCAAAAAAAGATTAAAAAATGACAAATGAATATATTCAAAACAGGCAAGAACAGAATATGAGACAGAGAGAGAGTGAGAGACAGGAGTAGCAGCACTAGTACTAGAAGTAGTAGTACTGTCTAAGCAGATATCTCCAGGCAGTTAAAGGGTGGGTTATCTATAGCACATGCTTGTTATGTTATGATGCCCTGGCAGAATACACGTGCCCAAAGTTGTTCGTGTTATGCATGCTTGCTTATGGATAACCTGTAGGGCTCCTGAGCAGTAAGAAATACCACCCCGAGCTGTATGGATTCGCCATTGCTAAATGTCCTTTCTCTTCCATGTTCATCTCTGAGAAGATTCCCAATAAGGGAATTTGACCCAGCCTGCTGCACCCATAGAAGACTCCGCCTATTCTGGTTAGGGCACCATAAAAGGGGATGTGCCCCAAGAAAGGCGCCTCATTTTGGACCCAAGCTTAGTAGAGTACGGAGTTCCTCTGTTATTCAAAACCTTTTAACATTGCCAGTGATTTATTGTTGGATGCTAGATTGACCTGTTTTCTGTTATGTCTGTGTGCACGCTCACTTCTGCTTCTTCTTTTCAATAAATGAGGTTGCCCAAACAAAATAACACCAAAATTCACTTAACTCTTCAAAAAACTCACTGTCCCAGCTTGCCTTTAAGGCTTGGGGTGGCCCATAATGTGAGATATTGGTGGCCCCATCCCTTGTGCAGCCCACCCACAAAATATATGTACACAGAAACAAAATACTCAAAAATAAATTTGCCATAAAATACATAATTAGAAAAATGATAACAATAAGTAACAAAATAAATTAAAATAATCAAAGGGTGACATGGTGGTACAGTGAGAGTGCTGTTGTCTCTCAATAAGGAAATCAGGGTTTGGGTCTTGGGTGTCCCCTACAGGAAGTTTGCAGGTTCTCCCCATGTATGAGTAGGTTTCCTCCAACTGTCCAAAGCCACTTAGGGTGATTTGGCAACACTAAATTTGCATTAGTGTGTGGTGGGTTGATGTGTGTATTTACCCTGTGACGGACTGGTGGTGCCCTAGGTTCCAGCACACCCCATGAACCTAGTCAGGATTAAGCGGGTTAGAAAATTACATGACTTAATAGTTAAAGATTCAAAAATGAACAAAAAAGACATAAACGTGAATTTAAATGGAAGAAACCTGGCTTAAACATGACAGTAATGACATAATACATAATGTGATCACGGTGTGAGGTCACTGGCAAAAGGCATAGCAACTCTTAACAATATGGTTGCATTTATGCAAAGAACCTCACAGAATGGCGATGATAAAAAAAAAAAAACAAAAACACAATGATGATGATAAAATTAATAAATATGTTGAAATAAACAAAAGTAAACTTCAGAAATTAAACAAATTAGATCAGGGATGTCAAAAACATAGATTCATTATTTTAGGAGGTTCACCCAACACGCAGTAACAGAGAGAGACGATATGAACTTAATACAGGCAAGTGGATTTGCCCACCCAACAGATAGACTGGAGTGTGCACATTTGTCAGAAGGACCGCCTCTCCTCAGAACAAACATCTAAATCTGTGCAAAGGCATCAAAACAAGCAAGAGAAGGGTAATGCAAGTTCAATTCAAATTCTGTACAGGACTCTCAGATCAGTTCATTGTGAACTTTACATTATGCCCTGAAGCATGACAAATTATCCCTCAAGGTTTGAATGTTGAGTCTGTAAGTATGTATAGGACTGCCTCAGAGAACTGACACAGAAGTTTGTGTTACATATTGTTTTTGGAGAAAGCTGATAAAAATGAAAGAGTTATTCTAGTACAAAATTGTTAGCAAATGACACACATGAAGCCTCAATAGTTCCGCTCCTTAAATATATGACTCTTGAGACCATATTGCCTAAGGTAAGCTTGAGGCTTCGCTAACAGAATTGTGGTATATGGAAAGCATGTCTGAAATAAAGTTATAAAGTAAACTAGAAAAGCTTCCTGTTTTGTGAAAGAATAGCAATGACCAGAAAAATCTTTCTTATATTTAGAACAATCAGCAGACCTTCCAATAACATCAAGAAAACATTTAGCAGGAGTAATTACGGAGCGGCAAAGAGGGTCACTAAAGAGACACTCTAACAGCTTCCAAGCTGCCAGTACCTGTTTCTTCTGACTACCATTTTTATTTCCAATTCAGGCTCATGGTTTTAGGCATTCCACTTTCCATGTCCTATTATACATCCATTGGTTTTTAACTGGGTGGCGCAGTGGTAGCGCTGTTGCCTCACAGTTAGGAGACCCAGGTTCGCTTCCCGGGTCCTCCCTGCGTGGAGTTTGCATGTTCTCCCCGTGTCTGCATGGGTTTTCTCCGGGCGCTCCAGTTTCCTCCCACAGTCCAAAGACAGGCAGGTTAGATCGATTGGCGATTCTAAATTAGCCCTAGTGTGTGCTGGGTGTGTTTGTGTGTGTCCTGCGGTGGGTTGGCACCCTGCCCGGGATTGGTTCCTGCCTTGTGCCCTGTGTTGGCTGGGATTGGCTCTAGCAGACCCCCGTGACCCTGTGTTCGGATTCAGCGGGTTGGAAAATGGATGGATGGTTTTTAACTTTATTCTTCCACTTCAGGGATCACAGGGAACCAAGTGCTGATCCAAAATGTAAGTAAAACCCAGACAGGATGTTAAGTCCATCATAAGGTACACTCAAAACACACACACACTCTCCCTCTCATTAAAAAAAAAAATAACCAAATACTGAATGTTTGAAAATTGTGATTGACAACAGTCTGCTGGAGCCTGGAAACAGCCATACTGATTTCTGAGCCATTCTCCTGCAGTTGACAATTCTTCTAAAAATGGCACAACTTAAATCGTCAGAAGATAAACTGAAGCAAGAAGTTATTCTGAAGATATTTTAATATTTTCTTCCATATCTGAAAGCTTTTACACAATTTTATCATCAACCTATCTCACTAAGCCAACACTGGGATGGAAATCACAGACTTTAAAAAAAAGAAAAATGCATAATTTTAAACTAAACTTTTCATATCTGCAGCCATCGTCAATAAGCAGCAAAGAGTTTCATCTCATTTTTGGATCTCAAAAAATTCATAAATAAACAGCAAAATGCATAGGGCCACTTGGCACAAAATGGAATGTGTAAACTGTATGAACAGCATCATAGGTGTGTTTTAGAAATTGGAAGCTATTAAATCTCAAACCATGCATTTTTGTTAAGTCGATTTCTCTATCTGCAGTCATCTGCACCTAATTTAAACAACCACAAAGGGCAAGTTTGAGGCTTGACCTTGGTTATGTCACACTATACTACATTAACAAATAATTTAAAAATTAATGTATCTGTTTTCAGAACCCTCTTATTTATCATATGGTCTATCATCTGCAACTTCGTGCATATGGCAGGTCACAGCCTTGAATATACAGTGTAAATCCAAAGTACTAATTTTTTTTCATTCAAACTTTATACAGCTATCCACCTGTTCCAAGAGTTGCTGTGTAATATATATAATATTAAAATATATTGTCACCTCTTCAATCACGTGCCAGCCTCGGGACGTATCTTATACCTGCTTAGCTAGTGAATAAGAGAACTACTTAACGGATTTAGATTGGGCTTTTTTGTAGAATTTGCTTGAATATTCCGCTTGATTTTGAGATGTCTCTCATCGTGCTTAGAATCAGAGTTCGCATGCAGGAGAGATATATTCATGCTAATCTGAGACAGAGGCTGCAGGCCAGAGGAGGGGGAAGTGTGATGTCAGGAGTAAGGAGCCGGGCAGGGCCCTCCTCTCTGTCCTGTTTCATTTCTATGTGGGCGAAGACATGGGGGGTGGCTAGTATATATCATGGCAGATGGCTGGGGCTCATGCTCAGCTGGAACGCCCAGAGAGTGGAAGAACTGGGAGATGAGCAGTATCTCTCCCGGTGGGTGGTGCGACCACAGGAACAAAACTTGAAAGCTCAACCATGGGGGGGCCCGTGGTCACGGCCAGGGGGCGCCTGGACAATTCTGGAGCCCTGGACAGCAGCACTTCTGCCACACTAGGAAGTGCTGCAGGAAGACCATCAACGAGCAAATGGAGCACATCCGGGTACAACATAAAAGGGCCCACCTTACTCCATTCAGGGAGCCGGACTTGGGAGGCAGAGGACACAGCTTGTGGGAAAAGAGTGGAGGCGGCGAAAGAAAAGAAAAAGAAAGAAAGAAAAGGACTGTGAGCAACAGTGCTGGTGGGTTGTGTACTGTGTGTGTGCTGTATAAAGAAAATAAAATAAATTGTGTGTGCTTTTGGACATTGTGAGTCTGTGTGTCTGTCTGTGTCAGAGCATCTTCCACAATATACAGGGGTGGGCAAAAGTAGATTTACAGTTATTCATACAGAAAAAGCCATGCAGGTTAGGATTGCTAACTTAAGCACACTTTAATAATAATAATAGGAAGAAGAATACAAATAAAATGGCAAATAGTACAATAATAAATAAATATTGATACAAGAATAAACTGTCTGTTTCACATACTCATATCTGTAAACCTACTTTTGCCCATCCCCATGTATATATATATATATATATATATATATACAGTATATATATATATATACAGTATATATATATATATATACAGTATATATATATATATATATATATATATATATATATATATATAGTGTGTTTGGGAGACATTTTATGGGCTCAAAAAGATGAAGTTATCCACCAAACCAGGGGTTGACAATATCCTCTAACTCTTTTTCCTTTCTCCTGGCAGAAGAACTGAGGAGTCTACCCAATAACATCACTTCTGGTTCCAATCCTCAAGATCCCACCTCTTCATGACATCACTTCCTATTCCAATCCTCAAGATCATACCTCTTAATAACATCACTTCCTGCACAGGCTACTATATACCACCATCATGTTCTCTTTTGTCAGTTTGTACTCTGTCTGTAAAGACATCATTTCCTTTGCTTATGCTACAGTATATGGGGAATCCCCCCAAACCTTTGACTGTGTTTTCTCTTTATTTTGCAATATAGTGTTTATTTGATACTTGGACTTCACTCTTCACACATTACACACTTCATGTCAAAATTTTCTCATTAGTATTATAACATGAAAAAAAGTTTCTGCTTTAGCTGTGTTCAACATTTCTTGCTTTGCATTTCCTGTCATCTTACATTTACACAAATTGCTGTAGACATGGAACACACATGAAATGCTTGTGTTCCAAAAAACGATATACTATTTACCCTATACAACTCCAGGCACCTCATACCCAGATAAACAGACTTGAGCTGGGAGAACTTTTTATCTGAGTTGAGCACCGTCAAGGAGGGTATGGGATAGCAGGCTGCTTGCTGCTTGTGCTGATCGACACATTTACAAAACAAAAGATGCTACTGGAGAGTACTGAAGGAATTTAAGGTTTTTCGTAGGTTTCAGGGATTCAAGTGTCTGCCCTGGGAGGTGTCTGGTATACTGGAAACAGGCTCAGGCCTCGATTTTCACGATACACCTCAGCCTATAACTTTGGCAGCATGATGTATAATCCTCCCCAATCAGTTTAGTTTCTGCAAGTGTACATTTTCAAAAGACCACAGCAACACATGAACTCTTTTCTTATTCTATTTGACATTTGTATTCCTAATAGAAAATCTTCCACATTTACTGAATTCTGAACATGTCATTTTATTATTAAGAACACTTGCTCAGAATTTGTATTCAATATAGGCTTTTTCTGGTTTATAACTTTAAAACCTTTGGCAAATAGCTCTATATATTGATGATTTTGTTTTTTCTTTTCTTGCCTTCATTTCATTTATTAATGTAGTAACATTTTAATAGGTCAGTTTATAACTAACTCCTTGTATATGTGGGTGTTGGAAGACTGCTTTTGTTTACACAAAAAAACCCCAACAACTTAGAAACCCTTTTTTTAAAATATATTTTAATTTATAAATACTATATACTTTGTTCATTTTTCTGCATGCTCTCTGTGCCATATTCCATTCTGAAAAGACCATCTCTCTCCCAGCAACCATATTCAGACCGGATTCCATGCAGATAATGAGCTGGCTAAGAAGAGAACTGACTGCTAGTACAAGCTTATGATCTGCCTGAAACTACACATATAGCACTACCAGGTTGTATGGCATACATAGCCACATTCTGTTTGCTTTTTGTTTATGACACTAGTTATAATATTTAATCTATGACATAAAAATGTATAATTGTTGCTCCAGCCTGTTCTGATACTCTATACAATCTCCTGGGGTTACAGTTGTAAAAGCACCAGTTAATCCCGATAGTGTAGTATGAGTATGGAATTTGAGGCATTCTGTTAAGGTCTACATAATAAAGAGTATAAAGGGGACAACAGTGTCACCATAGGACACTACCACGACAAAATATGTGCTTTGTCTTTTGATTGTCATTGTTACGAAATTTTGCTGTAAACAGTATATTATAAAATGCACTTATTTTAACCTGGAGTAACTACACTTGGAAAAGCTTTCCAATGTCTTCTTAAACAAGATATCTTCCATCCATTCATCCATCATTTATCCATCCATCATCCAACCCGCTATATCCTAACTACAGGGTCACGGGGGTATGCTGGAGCCAATCCCAGCCAGCACAGGGCACAAGGCAGGAAACAAACCCCGGGTAGGGTGCCAGCCCACCGTAGGGCATGCACACACACACACCCACACACCAAGTACACACTAGGGACAATTTAGATTTAGACAATTTGCATGTGTTTGGACTGTGGGAACCCGGGTCTCCTAACTGCGAGGTAGCAGCACTACCCACTGCGCCACCATGCCGCCGCTTAAACAAGATATTTGTGTACATAAAATATAAACTGGCATTAAACACGGCCTATATATTCTTAAGGCAATAAATCCAGGTTTACAACTGAGTATTTTTCATAAATCATCAGTCTTCCACAAATACAGATGCCAGCCTTATCATAACATTGGGTTGACCACAAAGAAACATCACTTATTAGATAGATAATGAATAAATTATGCCTAGTGAGAATTTACATCAGGCTCTCTTGATAAGTAATCAAGCAGTTATTTAAAAATCACTAAGACAGTCATCATTCTAACTTATCTAAATTTTCTGAATTTTCTAAATTTTTCCTTCCTACTTATAAATGGTGGTAAAATAAGCAGGGTCAGAATTAACATAGCAATAGGGAGTAGCACCTCTGGTTTGTGTCCCCTAATTACTATGAGCACTAAGTATTTACAAATATCAAAACAAAAGACTTTGCCAAAGGAAGTGTCATCTTTCCAACTAGGCCCTTTTCCAACTGTTATTAGAAATATGTGGCACAATGGCAAAGCTATTTAACATTTCTGCCATCTGGCACCTGGACCCTGATTTAGAACCCTGGCATGGTTACTGCCCATGTGTAGTTTGTACATACTACTACTACTACTACTACTAATAATAATAATAATAATAATAATAATAATAATAATAATAATAATAATAATAATACATTTTATTTATATAGCGCCTTTCCCATGCTCAAGGCACTTACAGAATATAAGAAAGAATGGCAGGGTATACAGTATATAGCGTTGTACAAACCAGATAAATAAATAAAGAAGATTATGACAGTGAATTCAGAGGAAAAAAAAAACAACAGACAACATAATTGATGGTCTCGCACACACACATGCAGGTTACATGAACATCTTGACAGAGAAGTAAACTGAAAGAAGGGTAATAAAGTCAAGTAGAGCTAAAAGCCTTCCTGAACAGATGAGTTTTGAGTTGTTTTTTAAAAGAATTCATGGAGTCAGCTGACCTGATTAATTTCGGTAGGTCATTCCAGAGTCTGGGCGCTATACAGCTGAAGGCCCTATCACCCATGGAGTGTAGATTAGTGTGGGGCACAACAAGATTACCAGAATCAGAGGACCTTAGTGGGCAGGCAGGCACATAGTGATGGAGAAGGTCACTGATGCAGTTTGGTGCCAGGTTATTTAAGGCTTTGTAGGTTATTAGTAGGATTTTATTTTCAATTCTGTAAGACACAGGGAGCCAGTGAAGACATTTCATTACACAATCTAAAGATGTATATCTCAATAAAGTCAATTGGCTGTCTAAAATTTTACTGTTGAACAAGTGAGTGGTAGTGTGTGCATATGTGAGAATGTGCCATTTTATAGGCTGGTATCCAGTCCAAACTTCCTTATTACTTTACACTACTTTGTTACTGTAGGAAGCAGGTTTGAAATTAGACAAATGAACAAAATATCATAATGTTTCCTGTTTTGTTATTTCTAATGCTCACACTCACTACTGAATTCCTGTGTGAATCAAATTTAGAACACTAAATGCTTCCTAAGTAGGTACAACGCTTTCATTGTTTAATTCTTAATGACGTGTTAACAGTCTTCACTTCCTTTTACAATATGGCGTTATACAGAAGGGAGGTGAGGAATATCATGATGATTAGGAATGTGGTTTATGAAAACGTGCAATATGCCGCAATTACCTTTGAAGTCACAATTAAAAACACACAAACTGATCCTTACTGGTAATAAAACTTCCTGTCAGATATATATACATTTTGTTTCTTAAAGTGACAGTTCTGAACAGAGCCAGCATAATCTGTTCTGTATACTTGTTGAGTGGAAAACTCTTAGATCTCTTTAATACTTCAAGCCAGCTGCTCAGACCTTTTCATTGGCCTCACCCCATGACCCCACTTCACAACACAAATCAAACAGGGAGCTTTACAGCAAAGCGGATGAAAACAAACACACATTCATACTTCAAAACCAGTTATCATTACTAATCCTCTTCTAAACCCCAGGGAATACCTTCTACCCAAGGAATACATAAAAAAGGAGCCCTGAATACATGCTGGTATTAGTGCTTGTTTTGATTAGGGATTATCTAAATCAACAATGAGCAAACTGCTTTGTTGTTGCCATTGATTTCAGCACACCAGGCACCAAAGTGAAATGAATGGTGCTTGAAATAAAATCTGAAAAGATGAACAAGGGCAATAAAAATGCACATTTAAACAGGGACAAAAAAAAACTTTTTTTTAATCCATTATTCTAAAGAACGCATGATGGAGGCTTTTTTCTCCTGAAGTTCTGGTTTTCATCTCGCCAGTACCACTGTAGTTGAAATTTTTTAGGATAAATGAAGGATGAATCTTTTATTCTGGTTATAAAAAAAGAGAAAAAAATCAACTCCACAACTCATTAGAGCCACAGAGTACCAGCTTCTCATCATTAAAACAATCATTTGTGTGTACCTGTAAAGGCATGCCATGATGTGGCAACCTAGTCTTCTTAAAAAACTCTGAGCCATTCATTGGACTCTTAATAGCAAAGCCAAACACTAAAGAAGTGCCTGGGCCCAGCTATTTAGCCACCAGTATGGCAGGTAAAATGAAAAGACAATACTGGACATGAGGGTGTTGATGACGTGGCAGCGTTCACTAATTATGCAATCCAGCCAAGCTGAGGCAAACTGGGGACTGTGCATTTTATTATGAGGTATATGAACGAACAAACAAACAAACAAACAAACAAATGAAATAAATAAATAAAATAATTAATAACTAAAACGGCAGGACCACAAGCACAACACCATAATGCATGAACTAGTAAGATTTATTTAAAGCATTACAAATAATCAAAATATTTTAAGCTCTTCTTTCAGGAATGAAATCATTATCTCCATTTAACACTCAGTCGAATACTAATGTTGTCATCTTTTAAAGGGTTTTCTTCTAATTTTCTCTTTTTATTTTGAAAGCTAAGGATACCCACTGTACACTTCTACAGTCCTGATGGTTTCTTATGTTGTTTGTATGGCTGCCTTTAGTCACTCATTTAAGGAAGGGCTGAACAGTTTTTTCTCACAAAATAAGGTAAACGCTGTGACGGACTGGCACCATGTTCAGGGGATTGCTCCTGCCTTGTGTCTAGTGCTTGCTGGGATAGGTTTTAGCAAGTGATCCTGTTCAGGATTAAGTGGGCTTTGAAAATGGTATGGTATGGTATGGTTTGGTAGAAGTCTATGTTCAGTGTGATCGGGTAGTACTATGGTTAGCATTGCTACTCCTCAGATTCAGAAACCAAAAACTGGTTCTCAGCTGGGTAACCTTCTCATGTATCCCAAAGGTGCTGCCTACTTTAAACGAACATAGTATAAATGGATGAGTGTGCTTTGCATTGCCTGACCTTTCATCTAGGATAAAGTAAGAGTCTGAAATGTTAGACCCAAAAAGGAGAGATTCATGTTCATCTTCAAACAAGTCGACTTAGCTGTCATTCATTCATTCATTCTTTAAAGTGTTTATTTCATTACAGGATTCCAAAACCTATTTTAGCAGTACTAGGTTCCATTGCTGTTTCAAGCCTTGAACTGACTGGGAGTTCAATATTGGCTTGGAAAAGAAAAAGCAAGTTGCTTTATCTAGACTGCATCCTTCTGTATTTATTTTCTCTTGGTTACAGTTGTAAGAGTAGTGTGACCAAGACCAGTCTATAGCAACAGAGTTCATTCCCAATGGAATGCCAGCCCATTAGCAGGCCACACTCATATACACACAGCAGAAGAGTTCAGACTTGTCAGTGAGTCCAATAGGAAATAAAAAAAAACAGAATCAACAAAATGTATCAAAATGTAGGGAGACTAAGCTAACACTTAGTCTAACACTGACTCTCCAAACGGGGATCAAACCTGGCAAACCTGGAGTCTAGGAAAGAAAGACATGACTACATTGTGCATAACAGATATTCCTCTAAGCCAGATGCATCAGATTGAAGGCAAGTGTCAACACAGGACAGTGCATCACAATGAACTAGTCAGTTAGGGAATTATTAATTATAATTAAAGAGGCATTTTTTCACAAATTTGATTACATTTATTGAAAAATGAGCTCAAACAGTTACATTTTATCTGTATTTACTGAGGTAACTGAAAACATGAATTACAAGTAGCTTCCACTTATAAAGCATTATTCAATTGCTGCAAACACTCCTCAAACATTCCCGGGAAACTGAAAAGGCTGGAGATGGTCATCTTTGTGTTCAAAAATGGGATTCATCAGGTGGAGAGACTTACCAATACCTCCCCTGTCCTGAAAAAGTCTATGAGCCACTGACCTAAAAAAGCAGTGGCTGTAATTGTGTAGAAAAAAAGGCTTATTGGTTTAAGAAGAAGAAATCTGTTTGGAGGTCTGTCTTTACTTTTGAATCAACCTCCAAATTTCTTTTAAAAGGCCATATAATAGTTTAGGATTCATTTGAGAGAGACTTTTAAATGGTGGTTATGACTGCTTGTTTTACTGACTCCTTCATTTACATTTGCTGGGTCAATAATGGGCTTCACAGCTCCAGGGACCTGAGTTTAATTCTCTGATGTGTCATTGTTTGTGCTGTTTTTGACCCAGGTACTCTAGTTTCTTTTTAAATTACAAAGATGTGCATGTTAGCTGAAACATTTAACTCTAAACAGGCACAAAATTAGTAGTATGGTGGAAGAGAATAATTTAGAGGTAACAATAGTTAAGTATTTTGGTTTGCAGTGTTTAAATTGAAATATATAAACATTTGTCTTAGAAATGTCATAAAGAGACTGCTGAAATAGTCAAGTAAACAAGCAGAATGTTCCAGGGAGATGGTTCAAGAAACTGGCTGATGTAATGTTCTTTCAAGTAAGACTTGCTGGTTGGTACATATACAGTTTTCATAACAGAATAAGAGTGATATTGAAGAACAAGGATATAATGAAAAAATATTTATTTTAGGCTGGTTGTGTTCTATGCTAAAGCACCTCATGTCTTTTAACTAATCAGAGTATGAGATGTACACATTAATTCAGCACTTTTATTCAAATTCAATTGCCTATAAATATAACTCTCTACCTATATTTTTTGATCATTCTGACCATAAATAATGCAGATGAACAAGCTTTTCTCCTGCCTGATTACTGACTCAAAAAAGGGTTATCAGACTTGTCCTGGTAGAGGATACGTTTCTTTCTTTAAATAAGATGTCAATTTCTACCATTATGGACATGTGTGAATATTCCCTGTGATTCTCTGTGATGATGTGGACAATCCCTGGGGACACAAAAATTTAGAGGTATGATGACATCGCTCCAGATGAATGCTGAAGTCGAAATTGCATCACTTTGTCTGCAAACATAAGTGTGGATTTGTTTAAGCAAAAACTATGAATTGGTCTTAACATGCTTTAAGAGCTAGGGTGTCACTGTGCACCCAGTCTAGAATTTAGCTGTCCTTAATGGGAGTAATACTTTCCTCCTCAGTTGATTAGGATAAATCTTCCTTTGCCCAAGATGCACCACAACAATGAGATTGACATTCTAAAAACTATGTTGTTAATCAGAGAATCTAGATTTTGGAGGAGTAAGTGAGTAAGCAATCATGAGTGAATGCTCTCAGGACTAGATTCTATTTTGTGTCTGACTGTAACCTCTGACTCTTTGTGATATTAAAAGTTGAGTAAGTATGTTTAATAAATGGATGGAAATTAACTTCTCTTTAAGGCTTTCATACTTGTGTTGATACTGCTGCTTGGCTATGCTGAGATAAGACAGATCATTAGTCTGTCAACACTAAATAAGCACTGACCTGAAATGGTGTAAAGGGAAGCAATTACTTTGGTGCAGCATCTTCAAGAAACATAGTCCCTATCCAGAGACCTTCTATTGCTTATTTGGCAACAAGAATCACATGTTGACCTGATATCTGTAAAGACTTCAGTGTGTCAGCTTTGGAAGTGTAATTCTACAAATCTTGTACCTACTATTGAATCTGCATCCCTCACTATGTTTCCTACTGAAAGTCAAGGCACAAAATGTTGCCATGTGCAACTGTTAATCTCAAGAGTGCCTGCTGCCTGCAAATGTCCTTCATGTCTGCCTGCTTTCTAGCAGAGGAAAAGGAGATGTTTACTGTACTTTTTGTGATAGCTCCAAGGTGCATTTAAAGAAAAGTCAAATAATTCCAAATATGTCATATACAGTGTTAAGTGATCAAGTAACCAGATGAAATTATTATTGCTCAAAGTACAGCAACATAAATTGTTACTGCACCTGTTAATGAATAGTACATTACATAGTATATATTGTATTACATTAGTATATTGCACATGTTCAATTAAAAATGATCTGCAGACTGAGGAGATTCAGAGTTCAGAAAGTTTATGGCAGATGGGAAAAAGCTATATTTTAGTCTGTTTGTGCGTACACTGATTGACCTAAAGCATCTGCCTAACGGGAGGAGCTCAAAGAATTTCCTGGATGAGTTTTGTCCTTGAGAATGTTTTTGGCCCTTCTCACACAGCGAATCTTATACAAGAGTTCGAGTGATGGCAGTTCAGTCCCAATAATGGCCTCTGCTGTTTTTACGACTAATTGCAGGGCTTCTTTAGCAGCCTTGGTGCAGCTGTTGTACCAGGCCATCATGCAGTTAGTTAAGATGCTCTCTATAGTGCATCTATAGAAATTAACCAGCAGCTTCTGGGGGAGGTCAGCTCTCCTTAGCTTCCTAAGAAAATAGTGCTTTGCCTATTATAGCCAAGTTGTTGTCAGCCCAGGACAGGTCCTCTGAGATGGTGACTCCTAGAAACTTAAAAGCTGGAAATTCTCTCCACAGCATCTGCATTGATTGTTATCGGGCTGTGACTGGTCTTTTTAGTGGTCCTAAAGTCTAGAATAACTTCTTTGGTCTTTCTGGTATTTAAGACCAGGTTGTTGGTGTTGCACCATGCTGTCAGATTCTGAACCTTTCCCTATATGCAGCTTCATTGTTGACTCTTACAAACCCAATGACAGTCGTATCATCCGCAAATTTAACAATAATGTTTGATTGGTGGATGGGTTGACAGTCATGGGTGAAGAGTGCATAGAGAAGGGGACTTAGTACACATCCTTACGGCACACTAGTGCTCAGGGTAAGGGTAGAGGATGTGTGTTTGCCCATCCTGACAGACTGGGGGCGGTTGGTGAAAAAATCCAGTAACCAGTTGCATATGGACGGAGCAAGTCCTAGTGCATAGAGTTTTTTGATCAGCTGGTTAGGGATGATGGTATTAAATGCAGAGCTGTAGTCAATGAAGAGCATCCTGACATAGGTGTTGGGCTTTTCCAGGAGCGAGAGGGCAGCATGTAGAGCCACACAGATGGCGTCCTTAGTTGATCTGTTTGACTGTTAGGCAAACTGGTGTTGGTCTAGATCAGCTGGGATGGAGGCTTTGATGTGGGTGATTACCAGTCGTTCAAAGCACTTTGCGATGACAGGGGTGAAAGCGATAGTCATTAAGATAGGTTATCCTTGTTTTTTGGGAACAGGTAAAATGGTTGTGGATTTCAGGCACAAGGGGACTACACCTGAGGAGAGAGACAGGTTGAATATGTGTGTAAAAACTTCCGCTAATTGGTCAGCACAGGCCTGGAGCACACGTCCTTGCACATAATCAGGACCTGCTGCCTTGCTTGTATTGATGTTTTTGAGTGCCCGCCGCACATCATGTATGTGTACGACCACAGGCTGTGAGTCTCCGGTCAGCTCGAAGCTGACTGGAGGCTGGTTATTGTTCTTGTCAAACCGTGCAAAGAAACTGTTAAGTTCCTCTGCTAGGTTGGCATTGTTATTGGCCAGTGTGTATTGTACGTTATTTTTCTTTTTGTAATCCGTGATTAATCGGATGCTTTGCCACATTCGCTGTGAGTTTGAGTTACTGTCAAAGTCCTCCTCAATCCGTTGCTTGTACATTAGTTTGGTAGACTTGATGCCCTTCTTGAGTTAGCTCTGGCAGCTCTATAGGCTGAGGTGTCTCCTAATTTAAAGGCTTTGTCCCTTTCCCTGAGCAGCTGTTTGACTTCACTGTTCATCCATGGTTTCTCATTTGGGTAGACCTTAATCCTTTTGTTGACAGTGACATTGTCCACACGGTAATTAATATATGACAGCACAGATTAAGTATATGTCTCTAAGTCTGTCTGATGAAAAAATATATTCCAGTCTGTTTGTTCAAAGCAGTCCTGCGGTTGACAAATGGCAGCTTCAGGCCAAACTTTAATAGTCTTGCTAATTGGATTAGTACTGCTGATAAGGGCTTTGTGCGCTAGAACAAAAAACAAAGAGAGATGATCAGACTTGCCAAGGTGGGAGCGTGGAATGACCTTATAGGTGTCTTTTATGTTTGTATAGACATGGTCTAAGGTGTTTTCCCCTCTGGTTTTACAATGTACATGCTGATAAAATCTGGGGAATACATCCTTAAGATTCGCTTGATTAAAATCCCCAGCAATGATAAAAACTGCATCAGGGTGCGAGTTCTGTTGTTTACTGATAACGTCAAACAATTTTTCAAGCACTGACTTAACATTAGCCTGAGGAGGTATGTATACTGCTGTAACAATAATGACGGTATGTTTTCTTGGTGGGTAAAACGGTCGGCATTTTAGCATCAGATATTTCACTTGTTGATTGTAGTTATATTAGTGCACCAAGCATTATTAGTTTAGACACACAGTTCTCCACCTGTTTTCTTACCGGAATCGGGGGTTCGATCGGCTCGATGGAGCTTGCAACCTGCAAGTTCAACTGCTGTGTCCGGTATGGTGGGATCCAGCCACATCTCTGAAAAAATTAAAAGGCAACAGTCCCTTGTAGTTTTATGTTTGGAAATATCCAGTCGGAGCTCATCCATTTTATATGCTAGTGATCTAGTATTCGCAAGAAGAACGCTAGGAAGAGGGGTTTTATGTGGAGCAGCCTTTAGCCTAGTTAGTAATCCTGCTCGCTTGCCTCTTTTTTGCTTCCTCTCCCCGCACCGTCTTCCAAGTGTAGGAGTCAACGTAAGTCCCGGTGATCTGAGAATCTCCTGTGGTATTGCTTCTGAGTAATAATAATTATCTTTGCCATTAGAGCCAAACTGGTACAAACTTTTGATGACTGTAGTGGATGCTCGCTTCCATGTGTAAAACAATGAAAGCCAATATTAAGAACAATAATAGCAGAAAAGAGCACCTATTGGCACAGAAATGCAGAAATGCATGTATTACCCGACTATCCAGTTGGGTTACATGCTGTGTCGGACGGCCGGCTGCTCAACCTGGCTGGGACGCCCAAAGAGGGGAAGGATGAGAGAAGGTAGCTATTGTGAGCCTCACCCAAGACGCTAGATGGCGATTTCCCCGCAGCATAGCGGTGCCCCAGATTTCCGCCGGGCACCATAGGATCTGGAGTTTGGCTTCTCAGCCCTGCTGGATACCATGGGTTCCGACAGGAAATGCTGCTGGGGGACCTGGGGAAAGGAAGTACTATCGAGTCACAGGGACAGAAGCTCCGAAGTACTTCCGGGCTGACAGAAAACTCAACTTCTCCATCTGACCCGGAAGTGCGGGAAAGTCACATGGATGGAAGAACCGAAGCACTTCCAGGTCAGACACTATATAAAGGACTGTTGAGACCCAGCATGTGAGCCAGAGTAGGACAGAGCTTGCTGGGAGGTGTGGAGGAGAGAATATTGTTTGGTTAGATTGAAGTTGCATTTATTATCAATGTATTGCCTGCATATAGTGGCGGAGGTGCTTCAGGGCACTACAAGAAGAAGAAAAGTAATAAAAATTCTTGTTGGTGATTTTACCGTGTTCAGAGTGTTTGTCTGTTGGGTCGAAAGGGGCAACAGCAACCCCTAGCATCTTACAATGCATATAACACAGTATGGTGCAGGATAAGTTAGCTCAGTAACGTGTCACAGTTTGAACAGAATAAACTATGTAGCACATCTCTCTAGTTTTGATGCCATTACGCTGGTTACCAGTGCAATTCAGAATTGACTTTAAAATACTGCTAATGGTTTACAAAGCCTTGAATAATCTCTGTCCGTCCTATATTTTGGAATGCCTGTTACCTTACACTCCACTCTGAATGAGTATCTCCTTTTTAATTCCAAGAGCTAAACTTAAAAGAGGTGGTGAGGCAGCTTTCTGCTGTTACACACCTAAAATCTAGAGTAGCTTACTGGTAGAAATTTGGCAGGCTAATATGGAGCATTTAAAATAATTGCTAAAAACACATTATTTTAACATGGCTTTCTTATAGCTGCATTTCAGCATGTCCCTGTTAAGATAAATGTGCATTGATTTATCATTTTTGTCAAGGTTCCGCAGTCCATACTAGCCCCTACTATTTTCTGCTGTTCTTTTTCTGGTTTTCTCTGGTAGTGTTCTGCTCCACCACCACCTGATCAAGGCACCATGTAGTCCCTACACTGATGGACTGAAGGCAGTACCCCAGATGTCTAAATGACTATCATCATCAAATTCTTTCAAGTGAAGCCCTTTTAAGCCATAAGGACTAATTTAGTTCATTTATGTTAGGTAGAATGGGCAGTCTCTTGGCTTTGGAACCCCTGCAGATTTTGTTATTTTTTCTCTGTCCCATCTGGAGTTTTTTTTTTGTTTTTTCTGTCCTGCCAGCCATGTGACCTTACTTTATATTTTGTTACTTAGCATTGCCTAATCTTATTTTTGTTTCATATAAACTTTTCTTTCTTCACCTTGTAAAGTACTTTGAGCTACACCATTTATATGGAAATGTGCTCTATAAATAAATGTTGTTGTTAAGGGTAAATTTCGTGTAGACATTAGGAAGGTTTTCTTCACACAGAGAACCATAGACATAGAATAGGTTACCAAGTAGTGTAATAGATAGAATTACTAAATGGACCTCAAAACTCGACTTGATGTTAATTTAGAAGAATTAAGTGGATAGAACGTGTAAGCTTTTTTTGGGATGAATGGCCGGTTCTTCCCTAAATCTTTCTAATTTTCTAATGTTACAGTATGATGGCATACATCTTGATTCTGTCACATATACAACAGCAGTTAGATATCAGATAAAAAAAACCTGGATCTGCTTAAGATACTGAACACCATTACATACACCATGCCTCATTACAATGTATTTACAATGTAATTACTCACTAATTACCAAGCTAACTACGTTGTAAACAGGCATTATCACTGTATGCCCTAAGGGTGATGTAGGTTAAGTGCAAAAGCATTTATTTCTCATTAAATTTACATACTTACTTACCTAAACCATCACCCGAGCAAAGTAAGCTGTAATAATAGACCATTTAAAATAAAGTTGAAGTTATAATGCTGTTGATTAATAAATTGCTGTTTCTGATGTATATTAGTTAAAGCAAGAGATGACAGATATTACTGTATAGCAAAAATCCTTAAACAATTTCTGTACTATCACTTCCTTCATGGTCCTCCTCCTTCATTCACTTTTTACACTTATCATTCATCCGACATGTGGTAATCAAGTGCACAAATAATTCATGACCAGGATTTATTTTGTTCCTAGATGAGTAATGACATTGGGTGTTTATTGATTACAATGATAGAGAATCATCTCCATGCTTCTGTATGTCCCTACCTTGGTCTTGAATAACATGATGCTTTGTACAGAACCATTTGTAAAAACATCATGTAAAAACACGTGGTAGAGTAATGCAGAAGAGTTAATCTGGGATATCTCTATTAAGTTACAATTAAGTTGACATTAGTGTAAATGTCTTAACAGTACCATCTGTTAAATTTTATTTAATTCAATACGATGTCAATATGCTTTAGGTTACAATGAAAAGTATTTGTCATTTGTTCAAAATCTTTACATAAATGTTGCAATTTTTTTATTTAAAAGTGAAAGCAGTCAAGATGAATTTTTTTACTCTTTACCTCTAGTCTTTTGAGGACAGAAAAGAAAATTAAGCAAAAATATGGAGCTGGGTTGTTGTCAGATAGTGAAAAATATCTATCAAGTTCAAAACACTAAACAAAACTTATCAAATAAATCAGGCAAAATTCCAGACTGCCAAAAATATTTAATTAGCTACACCATTAAATTTCATCATAATACCCACAAACTTGGACAATATCACTTGGTAACAACCAGGGTTCTTGCTAACAACAAGCAACCCTTTTAAATTGCAAAAAGACAATGCTCACAGAAACAAAAATTCTTTAAAGAAAAACAAAAATCTAACGTTAAAAAATAGAAACACTAGTAACTGAACTAGCAGACAAGTGCAGGATTGACTTCTACACCATAAAAACACAAAATCATCACAGGAACTTTTTATTCAGTGAGTGTTTTGCGCAACCATACAGTACATAGACCTTGATCATGTTTAACTGTATATGAAGAATGTATTCATCTGATCCACAATTAATCCCTATAGTGTGCAATATTTCATGAGTATTAGTTTTCAATTCTCCTTTACTCTTGTATACACTCCATGGTGACACATTTTCTTTGGCTGGCTATATCAAAAATTTGTTGATTTTTGGTTATGTACTATAATTTATAGCTTATTGTGCATAATGTGAATTTCCCATTGGGATTAATAAAGTATCTATCTATCTATCTATCTATCTATCTATCTATCTATCTATCTATCTATCTATCTATCTATCTATCATTCTTTCCTGTTTATTATATCTTTTTTTGTTATGAGTTATGTCATCATATCAACATTTTGTTTGAGATTTTACCATGAGACTGATTTCCCGACTGTAGTAATTTTGTGTGTAACAATGGCACTTGCTGCTGTAATGTTGAATATGCTCACTAATTATGATGGCAGCACAATATGTAAAAGTTCATTGGTTATTTTTCTAAAGAATATCCACAGTTAGTCAAGATTTAATAATCTGCAGGAATGTTGCACTAATGTTTGACCAAGATTGCTGACATTTATTTTTTTTAACTGATACCATATTTTTGATCTTTCCATTATTGACCATTTGCCTGTTAACTATTACTCTTATGCATATCCCTATTGTCCTTTCATTTTCCCAGTCCATTACTTTTTGTCTTTTTATTGTTGGGCAAATAGTTACTGTAATCTATGTTCAAATATCATCCAGGCTTCAAGTTCAGAACCATAGAAATCACCTTTCAAGTTCTTTCAAAATCATATGCCATGACTAAAAAATATATTTGAACATACTGTTGCACTTACTTTGTCAAAAAAAAATTTGCATTGAATTCACTTTGATTAAATAATACAGTTCAATACACAAAGAAACCAGGACTTTGTTTTGCCAATTAAGAGTTACAAAAAGTGCATGCTAAATTGAAAAACTTCTCATATCTAATTCTCTCTTTTTTCAAAATGCAGAGAAAATAATTGCATAAGAAGCTAAAAAAATACTGAATAAGTAGCTAATTTGCATAATAAACTTTCTCCAGTGGTAAACAGAGCTAAACAATGCAATTAAGACTGTAGTCTATTACAATTACAAATCAAGATATCTCTAAACACAAATACAAACAACATAAAAAAAAACAAATATATGTTAACCACCTCCGATAGACTACCACTTTAATCAGAGCTGGTTCCTGCCTTTTGAACTACACAACTGCCACAACTTTAAAATAAACATACAGTATGCATTGATACATTCGTTAATGTTAATTTTATCTTTTTAATCATTCTCTATTATGAACTATTTTTCCTTAAAAGCACATTTATGCATAATATAAGCTTACTTTCCCAAAAATCGAGAATATACACAGAAATAAAACAATTTCTACTAAATATATTGAAAACAAACAATATTGGAAACCAAAAATAAAAGAGAAACTTCAGTTCAAATAAAATTCAAGAAAATGTCTTTTTCACCTTTTTAATTTCCTCTACACCAGGAGGAAAAAGAATCCTGATAAATGTTGATCCTACATTAGGCCAAGTGTGCCTTTATCCTTATAATACAATGACACTTAAAAGGACTATTCAGTGGATTAAAACACTTCTACTATCTCATTTTGATTTCTCTCCACAGTATTCCAATTTAGATATGAGGGGAAATCACTATAGTCTAGGCCCCTCATACAATTCAAGTTATAATGCTGCACGGTGTATTCTGTGTGGGTTGGGTCACCCCAACTATTCATTTGAATTCCATCCATCTATTCATCATTTTCTAAATCTACTTATTCCAGAACAGAATTACTTGGTTTGGAGCCAATTCTGACAGCATTAGGCGAAATGTAAGAGACAAACCAGCATGGGAGGCCATCCCTTCACAGCGCACATTACAAAGGCTTTATAAGACATTAACAACAGGATTGTGTGGCCTTGAAAAATGGATGGAGGGATAAATTGCATAAAGGAAATAGGCAGATGGCTTTACAAATAAATAATTCACAGTGTTCTGCTAATGCACTACCACCATTTTTTTCTTGCATGATGTATTCACTCTATTATGATTGAAACATCTTTAGCCCTTGTCTTTCAACATTTTTACTGCTGCCATTTTATGCCAATATCATTGTTTCACAAATCATATTCTTTGAGGATCTGGAAAACTTGTTTTTCAGAAATTATATGTTGTTTGTCGAGTATGTATTGTTTATTCAAAATATATTGTAATTATAATTTTATTTTCACTAGTCTGAATAGAACATACAGAAGGTTGACATCATGAATTGCTAAATAACAATAAAATTTGAATCATTCAGCAAAAAAATAATCCAGTAATGGTTTAACTCTTGTGGAAACTCTCATATAACAACTAAGCGGTAACAACAACAAATTCATCCACCCATTTAATAGCCTACATAATCCAATTCAGCGTTGAGAGGTGAACTGCTTGACTCTCTGACACTGAACAAATCCTACACATGGAATAATTTCCTCAAATTTCAAGGATTTGTTTTTTTTGTGAAAAAGATATCTTCATTGCAAAACTAAGAACCTTAAAACTCAGAATAAGTTGGGTTAGAGACGACAGGGAAGGAAAAGAGATGCGAGGAAGGCAAAGTCAAAGAACAGAATAGAGAAGATGTGGATGAAGAGTCAAAATATGTAAACAGTGTCTATTGGAAAGAATGTGGCAATTATTTTCTAGTAATATGATAATTAGCAATCTGCTTCTGAAGTACTGAAGTAACCATATGTTACTTATACATTACAAATTTGTCAGTAAATATTAAGAAATGTAAATTGTGTAACAACTTGCTTTAAAATGTTATATTCTTGTTTCAAGTCTGATGTTCACTCAGAAATTGCCAATTAATTTAATAAATAAGAAAAATAACAATATATGCTTAAGAGTTAAATGTACAATGCAGCAAATATACTTCTGGAGAAAAATGGGGGGCTTCCTAGGACAGAGGAGCTTGATATACTTTTTTACCAAAACAGCCTCAATTTTGAGCTCTGTGCCCCAGGATTAAAAAATATTGCTGAAGGATTACCTATTAAATTAATCTGGCTATAAGCACTGTGAAGCATAACAATAAACACTGCCCACATTGTTTACAAAGTATGGAATCTGCTATACAGCCACTCCAAGTAAATAAAGTAACAAAATTGTTCTTTAGTATTATTGGTACTACCTGTGTTACCCGGCTTTGACTGGGAAATTTCCTAAGACAATTGGCCTCAATTATAGAGCTGTCATTTATGTATCATAAGTATTGTGTAACTAACTTACTTTTCTGTATACAATATCTGTAGTTTTTTACCAAAGGCTAATATTATTGTGTCACTCGAGCTACTTACTCCATGAACATTCTATGTACAACTGCCCATGTAATACATTCCTGCCACAATTTTTGCTTTCCTTATCAAGTGACCTTGGCTTTTATTGATGGTCATCACAAAACACAATTTTACAAAAGTGCATTTTTTAAATTGAAATGGTTAATTAGTAAGAATAATGTGAATTTTGGGTATATATATATATATATATATATATATATATAGCAGGCTCCTGTCAATCATGGAGAATCCACTGCATCCACTGAACAGTATCACCTCCAGACAGAGGAGCAGCTTCAGCGACAGACTGCTGTCAATGTCCTGCTCCACTGACAGACTGAGGAGATCGTTCCTCCCACACACTATGCGACTCTTCAATTCCACCCGGGGGGGGGGGTAAACGTTAACATTATACAAAGTTATTGTCTGTTTTACCTGCATTTTTATCACTCTTTAATATTGTTTTTTGTATCAGTATGCTGCTGCTGGAGTATGTGAATTTCCCCTTGGGATTTATAAAGTATCTATCTATCTATCTATCTATCTATCTATCTATCTATCTATCTATCTATCTATCTATCTATCTATCTATCTATCTATCTATCTATCTATCTATCTATTATTATTGTTATTAGATATTTATTATTTTCATTTGTTTATGCTGTTCACTCAAGCATTACTTTTGCAATGTTTCGTAAGTTGTATGTCTATTTTTTTTATTTGCTTTATTTGCTTTTTACATTTTATTACTTTGAATTTACTCCAAACATTACAACAATTACATTTATAAGCTACATATTTACAAAGCCTATGCAATGAATTGGACATGTTAAATTTTCCTGTTGTTCTCTCTCTGTACATGTACTGTAATCACATCTTTGTGGGTAGAGGAAAGAAGACTTGGGAGTCTTAAATGTAGACTACCTAGGGAAGAACTTTTTATGAAGGAGTGAGGCTCCAAACAGGAGGATATAAGGATTATACAGAAAACAACAGGTGAAAAGAAATCATATTGTAAACTATGTGCTCTCTCTTTAGGTCGGGTGGAACCCTTAACAGAGTTTCACTAGTGTTTAAACTGACCAAGGAACTTTCAGAGGTTGCTTTCCATAAGATAGTATCTCCCATTTAGTATTTATAATTAACATTCCTTTTACCTGCATGTAGCATGTTGCACTTTAATACATTACACTTCAAATTACCAGTGTTCACCCAGTTCTGAAGAATATCCACATCTTTTTGAATTATTTTTATGGTCTTTAGTATTTTCTATAACTTTAGTTTTTAGTATCACCTGTAACTTTTACAGGTTTATAACCTACACCAGAATCTATGTTGTTAACGTAAACTAGAAAAAATAACAGTCCAAGGACAGATACTGAGGACCTCCACTGATGACTTTACCCTTGTAGAGCATTTGCTTATCTGTATTCTTGGTCTTCTGCCAGATAACCAACGTGAACTCCATTTTGGTAGGTTTTTCCTAGCATCAATAGCTCCTAGTTTCAAATTAATCTCTGATCTGGAACTATATCAAAGGGTTTTTGAAAGTTCAAGTAAATCATGCTGCAAGCCTTGTTTATATTAAATGCTCAAGTAGCCTACTCAAAAAAGGCAAACAGATTGGTTTGGAAGGATCTTTATCTCATAAACTCATATTGGTTGTTATTTAGTATACTATTTTCATACAGGTACATTTAAAATTTCTTCTCTGTTATAGACAACACAATTTCAAATGGTATAAAGGTAAGATTTATTAGTCTGTAAATGTACTGACTGAGCAGGCAGACTGAAGAACTAAAAGGGAATTAATGCCAGTATACGGCCTGAGAAATTATTTTGATCTAATCAAGTTTAATGTCATGTTTACATAGCAAAATTAAAAATGTACTTGCATGTCTGGATGCAAAATACAATACAAAATAAAAGAAAACAAAAAGTATACTTAGCAGGCAACATATACTATATATATTGTAAAAGACAGCAGCAATGGGCTGGTGTCCCATTCAGGATTGGCCCCATTTTTTTAACTGGCCAGGAGGCCAACATAACAGAGAGAGCGGGGAGGTTCCATTTTAAAGCTGTATGGTCCCCCAACCCGCTAGATGGCAGCATCCCTGGGCTTCGGTACCCATTCAGATACCTGAAGGGAATTCTGGGAACAATAGTTCAGTGGGGCAGCCCTGCCAGGGTCCATGGATGCCAACAGGGGTTGCTGCAAGGAGTTACGCTTAATGGACCTTTCCGAATGAGTCGGAAGCTATTCCATTGGGCTATGCCATAGCAATGGAAGTACTCCTGGATCCAACATAAAACTTCATCCAGGCAAGTTGGAGTCGGGTGTAAAGGATGGACAAAGCTCGTGTGGCAGGTGTGGAGGAGAAGATAAAGAGAGAAAGAAAGAGAGAAGAACTGTGTTGGGTTTATATCACTTTTGGTGCCATTGTACAAGGTATGTTTTTGTTAATAAGCCTTTCATTTATACCGGTACTTGTGTCTGTGAGGTTGTGTCTGGGGTTTGGGGTGCTGCAACGCCCCCCAGTAGTCACTAAATATATATCTATATATATATCTTTGAGTGTACTGGTGTGAGTGCCAATGGCCCTATACTGTCAATCAGAAATTAGGAATGAGAAGGGCAGCTGTGCAGGATGGCTGATGTCTTTAATTACCCTGTCTGCCTTTCCAAAACAGAAAGCAAGTGTCGAAGGCAACTCGATGCTGGCAATATTTTGTGCTGCCTTCACAATCTTGTGGAGCTGCTTTAACAGGCAAGGATTGATACTAGAAGGACAAAGATCTAGTTTACAAAGTCCAGGACATGAAAAAAAATCATAGCAGAAAAAATGTAGCAAGCTGGTCAGTTACCAAAATAACTCTTGTAATCAAAGCCAAGATGATTGAAAAAAAATCACTGTGAATGGACAGAAAATGATTCATAACCAGAGATCTAAATTTAACATTCAATAATAACTCAAGGTTTCTTGGTCATATCCACAAACTTGGACAACCAACAAGTGCATGATGAACATCTTTATACTGTTGCAGTTATCACATCATGCTTCATACACTACCGGCTGTTCTACCTAGCAGCAGCATAGCAACTGAGACTCAAAATATCTATTAATTGAAGCACCCACAAAAAATCAAAATGACAAAGTGGGAAATCACAATATTTTTTTAATATTGTTAAAAATGAATAGCAGCAAAAACAAATGTCAATACTGGGTTACTTGTTCTCTAAAACCCCCAAAATGATGTTTTATATATGTTTTGAGGACAAGGAGTAGTTTATAAAAAATAAAACAAAAGCCAGATCACAACAATAATGATGAGAATTAATTTTGTCTCCCATTTTGTAGAATGGAGTCACGTTTGCAACTGTCCACTCTTTAAGCACTTCTCCCATCTCTCATGTGTGAACGTTTATGCAGTAAATGATGTCTTTTATTTCTTTCAGTACAAGTGATAAAATCTAATCAGGTTTTACATATGAAGCACATTTTAACATCTGTAAACTCAGGGTTTGATTTACATCTGCCTAACAAATTTCATTTATTTACTTTTTAAATACTTATATTAAAATATTAATTTAGTTCATTTACTACTTGCGTCTCAATTTCAATGACTTCCCCTTGTGCATCTCTGAGGTTCTTAAATTATCTTTCACTATTTCTTTTACTAGATTAGTACTCAGAAATTGTGTGCTGTTTTTTTTGTTTAACTAGCAATTCTTTTTTCAGTTTCTCTTTTGACCCTTCAAATGCTTTTTTCACCCCTTGCTGTAATGAATGCTGCTCCTCTAAGTGAGAATTATTTTGCTGTTTTTTTAATTCACCTCTGTCATCTCAGGGAGGACAGCGAGAGAGAGAGGGAGAGAGAGAGAGAGAGAGAGAGGGTGGGTGGGAGTGAGCAATTTCAGTCATACCCCACTTTTGTCAGTGATAAAGAATCGCTCACGAGAGAGCAAAGCAGTGGGAACCTGTGTCTTAACAACTGTTTTACAAAATGCTGCTGTGAAATAACTCGACAAAACAATACAAGAAACAATACAAAAGTGACACCAGAAAGAGCAGCATTCAAAACCATAGGAAAAAAGTCCAAAATAAAAAACTGGTATGGAACAGTCCGTTACAGTACTTCCACATAAAATACACCATACTTATACCACATGAAATCAGTTAGTGGAAGACTTTACAATACAAGTTAACATGTTATTATCGCATTAATGCATTTATTAATTAACTTTGCTAGAAGGAAAGTTAGCTTTGTTGATTTGACCTCAATTCCTTGCATGTGCATGAGTAGCGAAGAGCAAACAGCTTCTAAAATGGCATGTGGAGAGATACCGAAGTGAATGCTCAAAGCAAAATAATTTGTGGATGACTTTTTTCATATTATCGCTGAATCGGACTCTCATTTGTCGGACTCCGATTTTGATGAAAGTGATCTGGAGACGTAGAATGAAAACAAAAGTGAGGTACTGGCATCAGCTGATCGGTCCCCAGCTGATCGTGGTGCTGAACACGTTTGTTATAATGTTGTGATCGAGGCTCTGGACTCTGAGGGTAACTTGTTTTTCTATAACAAACTAGATAAAATGTTAATGCCCTGGCAGTGGCAAATAGCTTTGGTTTTATATTTGATTTGATTACATTAATGTTTAAGTTGAGATTTATAATAAATATTTTAACTGTTACTATGTAAAGGGAATACTGCTATTAAAAAGCACCTTATTTGTTTAAAATGTTTGCAAACCAAATACACGCAATACACTTTTGAGTTCATTATTGAATTTTGCACATAACAATGTGATAGTTGCGATTGTCTGTGATTAATCGCGATTAATTGTGATTAATCACAGACAATAGTGTGATTAATCACAATGTTGCCCAGCACTAAATACAATACTTCACTTTTACTGTATAATAAAATAGAATCAAGTGCATTAACTTATACAATATTTATTACATACAAAAAGAAATGTAGGGTAAAATTAACATGAAATTGAATGAAATGAACAACTTAAATAGTATTTCATTTGAAACTAAACATATTGGGTCAAATGAAGTAAACAAACTGCATAAACAGACAGATTGGCACTGGACTGGCCTAATGGCTCTGTCCACATTGACCTTTACAGTGTGTGTGTGTGTGTTCATTTATTTCTTGTCATGCAAGGGCACCTGAGGATCACAATCCAGACTCTATTAATCTGTTTAATATCACCCCAGGATGAGATGGGACAAGGCTACTAACCTTGTCATCTCTTTGTCAGAAACTGCTTATTCTAAAATGTTTTTGCCATGTAGTCATCCAGGAGCTTGACGTACCAAAAAAATGCATAATGTTCTGACAAAAATTGTAATTTTAAGGTGTCAAAATCAATGCTGATTTTCCACAGACACCAAGTTATTTTTTTTTTAACATTCGGAACATCGCAAAATCAGAATCTGATGCTCAAGAAAAATGTAATAAAAAATCACACAAAGCAGCTTCATTCAAGCAACCCATGTTTGTCCTCCACCTCTGCTGTCTCGGGGAGGACATTATGAGCTAGAGTGAGAGCACTGCCCTGAACAATTCCTTGCCGGTAACATTAGCGTCTGTTTAAGCACAGAGCAGACTAACAAACAGAAAGATACAAATGTACATACTGTAACTGTCAGTGAGTACAGCATGTATGGAAAGATGGCAAAGTTGATTTTGTTCATCCGTGTTCTATATGTGCTCATTTCAAAGCTTTTCATTTATATGTATTCTTATACAGTGCATATTAATTTACTACTCTGGACCACTGTAGACAAATTCAAATACAGTAAAGCTAAAATAAAACACAAAGGACCATGCTGCAAAGCACAAAATCACAATTCTGAATATATAAATTCTATTCAGTACATAAATAAAGAAATTAAGTTGTTTTTTTATTTCATACATTTGGATGTTAATGATCTTATATATATGCAGGCAGACAAACAGTACCTTTTAATATAACAGATACTAAAAGGCATCCAGATGTCCATGTGTTCTTTTATAGTCCCTGTAATTTCTGTTGCATTTAAACATTATTTTCTAAAGTTGTGTCAAAACTGGAGGGGGCACTCTCATAACTGGTTAACATTTTTTATTCATTTTTTGCTGATATACATTCTTTCCACACTAATTTATCCGAGTAAAAATGAAACAGTTTTAGTCTCACACAAAGGCTTTTGGTGCAGTCATTTAATTGTCTACCTCTCTATTAAGAGTCAATTGCTTCCACTGCAGATGTGGTGAAGGGGATGAAAGATGAATTTTTTTTTCTCTGCTTCCTTGCCTCATTTATCACATATAAATGCTTTTTGCAGTGTTTAACACACAATGGCTAAACACCATGCCTGAAAAATAAAGAAGAATATTTCTGTACTTGTAGGCATTCAATCCATTTGCTTAAAGTGGAATGAATTTTGAAAAACAAAAGGTAGAATGCAAACTAACAAATCTGAATTGTCTTTCTAAATAATAATAATAATACATTTTACAAAGGAACAAAGATGTGATTGTTGAGCATGGGAAAGAGAAAAATGTTCAATTACTTAACAAGTATGGTCACCTAGCCTAGGTCAGATTCCTTGGCATATTTATTTGAATGGTTAGCCACAACCACAGAGGAAGGGTGCCACTAATGAAGTGGGTACACTTAGAAGGATTAGTGGGCATTGAAAATATATGTGTAATTTCATTAACTGTTTGAGGATGCTAGCAAAATGTGAAAAGTAATACCTGCACAAATACAAAGTTCTTATCAAGCCATCTGTAACATGCTTGAGGAACAACCTTCATGAGCCAGTAACTGAATTTGAATCTTGGTGTAAGCATTTGCATGAGACAGCTTAGTGCATTATTCCACATGCAGAATGTGAACCTGAATGGTTACGCAGTTCACTTCAGTCTGACACTGCTGATATTGAAGCAAGCTATGGAACATGTAAACACTACACGTGTAAAACACAAAATTCCTATAGGTTTCAAAATAGGGTTCACAAACTTTCTGACAATTGTATAAATTGTTGGTAAGTCCCCTTAACAACTATTAGACTTCCTCCACTTGTTTCTTTGTCAATAAGTGCTGAACACATCATATGTACCTGCATCAAATCAAATCACTCCAAGATGAACTTAAGGGTAATTCTTTTGATATAAATAAAATGTATCCTTTATTTCACATTAACAGAAGGCAGTTCTTTGCTGAGAAATGGAAGAAAAGAATGCAGCATATTATGCAGAATAATGGCACGGTGGAACAGTGGTTGACATTTCTATTTTATAAATTCAGTCTCCTGGATTCAAATCTGACACAAGGTGGTCTGTGTGAGTTTACATGTTGTCACAAAATCTGCATTAGTTTTCCATTCATAATTCAAAACACATGGGCTAAATGAATTGACTGATCCAAATTTACACTCAGTGAATGTGAGCATGAGTAGGACCTAAATAGGTGCTTAATCCAGGGCCACCTGGCCACCTCTAGTTGCCAGTGCTGCCAGGATAGGCTCCAGACCCCATAATCCCGAACTATAGTTAGCAAGGTTAGAAAATGGTAAGTTACTACACAGAAATAACATTGTGTGCTGGTGACTTGAGGCTATGGGGTTTACTTCTCTCAAGACAACTTACCTCCCCTATTTATTTATCAAGAACAACGCATTTTTATTTTTTAAATTGAAAATATTACTGCCTGTTTGATATACAGAAATGTTTAGACATTACACTTGTAACAAAAATGTAGAGTGCAATAAAAATAAAAGCAATTATTTGTGCACTAGCTTCTTTTAATAATTAACACAATAAAATTATTAATTTGTAAACATTTCTGTAGAAAACACTTTCTTTTTAATGCAGAATATTTACATTTGAAAAATGAACAAAAAATAACTTTTATTTAAGGAACACTATGATGATTTGTAGTTTGCCTTTCCCTGTTGTGTGATGAATGGGAATTTCAAGTTGAAAGTTGTAGTCAAGTTATAACTAAGAGGGCAGTCCAAGTTCACAATGACACATTCAGATAAAAGTGAAAATATGCAGTGTGGTAAAGAAATACAGTACATCAAACGGATGTACTAATAACAATGATGAAAACATGGAAGCAATCATTAAAAGGTTGACAAAGGAAGAACCCAAAGGTTTTAAGTTAAGGCCCACATTTGAATAGTAATAATTGCTGGCAGTGACACTGACATCCAGTGATGCTTTCATTTGCCTCAGGTATCTATATTCAGTTGTGCTCATAAGTTTGCATATCCTGGCAGAATTTTTAATATGTATACCATACTTTAAAGAAAAGTATATAAAAATATAACAGGATAAAATATATCTAGAGTATAGATCTTAGTTGTGGAAACATAACTTAAGAATTCCCTTTCAGGCATATTCACAGATGAAAATGGCCGATTCCCAAAGGGGTGCCTCATGGATCAGTGCAACCACTTTACAGCAGCTCTGTTTAAAAAGGTTGTCAAAGCTGCTAAAAACAATGTAAAATTCTGTCTACAGCTGAAAGTTACTGACAGTATGACGGCTGTGTAACATAACATAATATTCTCAATTTTCCATAACCCAGTACTACATTCTCAAAATTGCATAATTAGGGTTAGGGTAGCAGGGGAGAAGGCAGTTTGTGCTGGTGAGTCTATTCTGATAGAAATGGGTATAAGAAACAGATGGGACACCCATCTAATGCAGGGACCAATCATGCACACTCCCACACAGAGATAAACGTAAAATTTCCAATTAACCTAAAATACACATCTTTGGGATTGTAGGTGGAAAACTGGAGTACTTTTAAGAAAACCTATACAGATATGGGGAAATTGTGTGAATGTCACATATATAGTGACCAGGCACAAGGTTCAAATTCAGGTCAGCTGCAATAACCACTGCACCTCTATGCTACCAGCAACAACCTTGTGGACATTTATAATAAGACATCTAGGCATTGGTTATGCTGAGTAATTAAACCAGATTGCTAGGAGTAAGATCATCTCTTACCTGTTTGTGGTTTCCCTTCTACTTCCCAAATATGTTTATGTAAGCCTCTCTGAAAACTCTGAATTATCTCAGTGTAAGTTACTTTAGCTGTCACCATGAGAAAACCTTAAAAAGGGTCATTTAGTTCTGAGTTGTTTCTGAGGCTATTACCATGATATATCTAATACTAATCTCCTCCAAAGCCTGGAAAATCATAATTGTGAAACTTCAGTTTCTCTAAAATTGGGTTTTCAATTCTTACAGCTGTTTTTTGCAGATTACAGAGCTTCAGGGCATACCTCTTATAAAAATGGTAGAAATGGATTAGTAGTTATTGATACAGTAAGAAATAGCTAACCTGGGTGATCTCAAATTTGGAGATGTTTAAATGTAAAGTTTGTGGTCATAGTGTTTAAAGCTGATAATATAAGCTTAAGTATTGGATTTCATTGGTTAAGTGTAAGGTCCTTGTGATCTCCTGAGTGAATAGGGAGAACGTTATGAAAGAGAAAGTTTTAAACCCTATAAACAAAGTTATTTCCTGCCCTATGTTTCTGACAACCCACAACCTTGAAATTGGAAAAACAACATATAGAAGAATGGAGGGATAAATGGCAATCAGTAAATTCTCCCTCCATTATATGCATTTTTATAAGAAGACTGAAATGGTTCCATCTATTCAACCACTTAACCTGCTTATTTAGGGCAGGGTTGCAGGGAATATAAGCACCAGGCTCAAGGCAGGAACAATTGCTAGACAGGTCACCACACCATTGTAGGGTGAACACACACACATCATATGTTGGTTATAAAACATACTTACATTGCTAACACAGTCTATAAGAAAGTAACCAATTCTTATCACAGAGACAGCGGTCATTAAAAACATTGTAAAAGTAGACACACGCTATCAAGCATTCACTTTAATTCAGCGTAAAACAATGCAACAAAGTGCAGTGGTTCCCCTTCTGACAGGATATGGAGTTGGCAGTATAAATTGTTCACTTTGTAAACTGTTCCACAACTTCTAGGCACTCTCATCACTGGTATAGAAAGCTATTCAGAGTTCCACCTTCAAGAAAGCCAAGACTCTGATATTTGCCTGACTGCACTTTCATGAGCCCTGTTCACAACACAGAATGATTCTGCTCAAGGGACCATCTCTTTAATGCTCACATTTCTATTTTAGGACCAGGCTTCCTCAGTGGTTTATGTGCTTGCTGAAAAAAAAAACTAAACGAAGGAAGTTAAAAGTTCATATTTCTCTTTGGCCATTAATCCAATTGTTCTGCTTTTGCTGCTATATCACTCATAGACCACTGCAGTTATTATAATTTCTCTTTAACAAATTTAAAAATATTTAAAATGTCTTCTCTTATGATGTAAGAAAAAACATAATTATCAGTTTGTGCCACAGGACTGAAAATTAAAGGAGACATGGTAATCAATTCTAAAACATTCAGCTCATATTTGTATTATACAATGCACCAGAAATAACAACCTGCCTCGCAACTCCAGTTTGTGCATGTGCAAGTTTTCTTTCCATGTGCCAAAGATGTTCCGTAGGTTAGGAGGTATCTTTAAATTAGACAGAAATGAGTAAGTGCACCCTAAGACAGAGACATTTCCATTCTAGGGTTGGTATGTTCCTTCAGCTTACCATTACTCTAAAATTGGATCAAGCAGATACAATTAATGGATGGATACAACGATGACCTGTAGTGTTTTCTAAATGGCTTTGAACAGAACACCATGTTACAGAGTTTATGTTATATTGAATTTAAAACTACTGGCTCTAACATTGCATTTGCTGTTTTCTATAAAGAGCTGTAGCATCGAAAGCATGACTGAGGTTCAGATTTACAAGAAAGTGGAATGTGCAGTTCAGAGAGTGTTCTTTAACATCCTAGTCATCTACACCTCCTTAGAAGGGATTACAAGACTGAGGAGTAGGCAAGTGATTAATGGAAATATCACAGACTGCCTATGATATGAAACAACTGTTCCTAAACCGAAAGACTTTAACTACTGTGAATGATCAGGTGTATAACACTGTTACATGAGCTATAATGAAAACTGCTTAGTCCCTGTGAAGAAACAAATACATAAAAATGTGGTTATTAAAGGCTGGGTGATGCATATCACTATCAACACAAAATATACTACCTATCAGACATATGACAATTCCTAAAGTGAATGTTTCCTTATTAAAAATTCTGCTTAATGCTGTCTCACTTTGAGAAGATAAATACTTTCATGTTTCTGTTTGTCATTTTTAATTCTTTTAAATAATGAGATTGCCTTCTTGTACAGTTCTAAACTTCCTATACTGTGGTGTAATGTTTTCTCATATTCTGCATATTGGTTAGAGATAATGCATTTTAAGGTTGTACTGATCTACATTTCTCTTTAGTGTTTACTTAGTGTTTAATGAAGAACGGAATTCTGTTACCTTGCACAATTTCCACTGTAGGAATCCACTGGCTTTAGCTTATTTGTTATTTCACTCAGACATTAACTTTACTGTTTGTTTAACTTTCTCAAAAGTCAGTAAAGTGGCATCTAGGACTCCAAAGGTATGATACGGAAATTGAGTAAGTTTGTCATTTTGTTAGAAACCTGTTGTTTTGGCACCAAAAATTCCTTTTGATTAGACAAGCACACTATATCACTGTGAAAATGATGAGATAAATTAAATCTACAGATTTCAGACTGCACACTTTACAAGTCAGTCTCTTTAAATAAGCTGCACATGCATTATACACTATGGTTGGTGGAATGAGTAACACAAGCTTACAGGATGCCAGACACCTGAATAAAATGACCGGGAAAGTGAGCTGCATTAGAGAAGTGATCCAAGACTTTATCATAGACATCGTTAGAAAAGACAATGAAGGCAAACTTAAAAGTCACCATCACTACTGTCCATCTGCTTGGTGATGCATTGCTTTTGGCACCATTATCTGTCAGCTAATTCCACAGTGATGTGCAAGAGGCCCTGCTGAAGTAGGTATATTGTGTGAAACTACTGATGCAATTCATACTTTCTTTTTACTGTTTTGCAGTTTCATTTTATATTCTGTGTTGATGCTGGAGAAACTGAATTTCCCAGAGAAAATTGATAAAAGATGTCAAGTTCTCTCAGCTCCTTAGGTGAAACATTCAATGAGCACACCAAGTCTGAAGGAACTTGAGAACTCCAAATGTCTGTCAGCTTTTTTTGCCTCCAATTTAGGATGGAAAAAAAAGATTTCTGTTGCACTAGACATGTCTCTGAATGTAGACAGGAAGTACAGAAATACTCAGGTAGGTCCAGGGGGAAGTCGGAGTACTGACAAACATTGTATAAAAAATCAATACTGTAAATTTGCCCAAAAAAATTCCAAAAAGGGCATGGAAATCATCAAAAACCATAACCTTGATGAAACTTAATTAATACAATTAAAAATGTTTATTTAACTAAGACAGTTCCAATGTCAGTCAGAAACACAAAATTAAAAAAACTAAAATTAAAAAATAGTTCAAACAGTAACAAGAATTCAAACCATAAATCCAAAAATACAAACACAATATCCAAAAGATCAACAATAGAAAGAAATATACAATTTAACATAATAAACTGTAATACAAAAACTTAAAATTTAAAATCCAGAGAAATGCAAAAGAATCATTAAAACTTAAAAAAAAGAAAACAGACAATAATTACTTCAACATTCAAAATTCAAAAAATACAACAAGAAAAATCCAAAAGTCAAATGTAATATAATATTTGTTCTTTTATATGAGTGTTTTTGTCTAATATAGATTTTTGTTTTACATGGAGATTTAATTTCTGACCTTAATTTTCAAATTAGTTTACATTTTAAAGGTATTGATTTTGGTTATCATCTTTAATTTTGTTATTTACGAGACATATTTTCGCTGTCACAGCATTCAGATCTGTGATGTTACCAGAACCTCAATTATAAATGTGGCAGTGCACAGGGTGTGTTAAGTATCTCTTTATTCATATTTCTTTTATCAATTCACTTAGTGTTAGTTAGCTAATTTAACAAGTAGGCCTTATTATTATGTTTCTCTGGCTTTGACTTCTGTTCAGTTCTCTCATACTACGCTCTTGTTCTTGCCCCTTTCGTTTTGTTCACTTCAATTTACTGACTTCCTGGTTTTGAACTTTTTCCCACCCCTGCCTTATTCCCTCAGCTTATTGATCTTCTGCCAGTATATTCTTGCTCACAATAATCCTTGGATTCCTCAGAAATACTCTTAACACATACTAGAAAGGGAGGAGAAGAACAAAGTATGGAAATGCCAGTGCTACTAGGAGTGGCCAAGAGAGCTACTTTTATATTCCTCTGACATAATTGCAACACCAATAACAGTTGCACCTAAGAGCAATTTAAACCCAAAAGCCAAAATTATGGGAAACGGGGATCTAGGACATATTAAAAAAACAAATCATAATGATAACAAAACACAATCAATGAACTAGAAAAAAATAATAAAATTAACAGAAAATAAAAATAAAGATAATGCCATACTAAAGTCCAAACAAAGAATAGAAGAAGACAGCAGGGACTTCGCTGATGATCACAGGAGGTGACTCCCTGAAAGTGCCAGACTATTTACTTTACTAAATGAGTCTTGTTAATTTTTATTGTCTTCTCCTGAAACAGCACTACTATTAAGGAATAAGCAGTTCTTTTTTTAGTGAAAATAGTAAAATACTGCATATTTGTGACTTGACAAAAAGAAATAAAGTGACTACAATGGGTGGGATTACAAATTGATATCTTGGTTGGTATAACAACCTCTAGTGGTTATTATATCTGTCTTATTAAACATATACTGCACAATAAAGTCAAGCCGTGTTTGTCATTTAATGACCTACCAATGCTCATTCATGCTTTTGTCATGTCTCATTTGGATAACTGTATGTCGGGATATCCCGTATGACACTGTCTTGCCTGCAAATAGTGCAGAATGCAGCTGATAGAGTTTTGACAAACAGCAAAATAACGGATGACATCGTTCTGGTGTTGGCCTCTCTTCATTGGCTCCCTGTTAGTTACAAGGTGAATTTTAAGATTTTAGTGTACATTATTAAGGCCCTACATGGGTCCGCTCCACTATACTTAGCTGATCTTCTTGCCAGGCAGCCGAGGTCTTCAGATCAGCTATTGCTTACTGTTCCACACCAACGGTTGAAGCTGGGGAGAGGGACAGGGTTAATGCCTTTTCAGTGACTGGTCTGAAATTGTGGACTGGTTTGCTCCTCATAATAAAGTCGGCTCCCACACTTCATAGGTTTAAGTTTCTGCTAAAAAAGCATTTTTATTCACTTGCATTTTAGCTTATGAGTTTGAGTATTTAAATCTTTCTATTTATATTTTTTATATGTATACAGTATAAGCTATGATTGTGTGTTCGTATATGTGTGTTCATGTACTGTATGTATAATGTTTTGTTTTTCTTTTAAATAATTCCTTATCTGGCTAAATGTGATATATAAATAAATAAAACTAAAACTAAACTAAAACACTTAATAGAATAAGATCTGAAGGTATACATGGGCCCTTTCAGAATTTTTGTGTTTATATGTTCATTACTCTTATGTGTATAAATGTATCCATCCTTTTACTGAGCCCTCTTATTCTAATACAAGTTCTAAGGGGTGCAGTGTTTCTTGGCATTGGGCTAATATTAGTACCAAACCCCTGGACACTCAATCTGTCACAGGGTTCACTTACCAATACACTAATGCTCACTCCTATACAACCAATATAACAAGTCAGCAATATCACATATCTTTAGGATGCTGGAATAGACAGCAGTACCTGAATTACACAAATACACTGCAACCAATGTATATACATACACACACAAAACAGCATGCAGTGATTAATCCATTCATTTTTCATACCTGTCAGTTCCAACCTGGCACATCAAGCAGTCTATTAAATGTTCATATAGAATAAGTAATAAGTATATTGATATGTAAACTATTCTCCTATACATTCGCCTTTTATTTAAGGTGTTTAGCTCAAAAATACAAATGCACAAATTATACAATACACAGTATGATGAAAAATACAATGAGCTCTTTCAGAAATAGCATTTAACTTTTAAAAGTAGCAACAATGTTAAAATCTGAATTAATTGATTGCTAGATAAACAAAAAATACACACACTAGAACCATAAAGAAAAATGTGAATAAAATGCTGGTCTAGAATTAAACATAAAACACAGTTTTCAATTTTTACATGACAATTTGACTGAAGCCTTTTAAGAGATGAGTTGTGAATTACAGTTTGCATGTTTCCTGAATTCTGGGTGATGATACTGTTACACCAAACGATTTTAGAGCTAACCCTTGCATAAATCCACAGTCACCCACACATGAACAATCTTAGAGACACAATTTTACCTTAACATTTACTTTGGTATGTAAAAGGAAACCAATGCACATGTGTATCACACAGACATTGGGGGAACATGTAAGCTTCATACAGAAAATTATCTGAGGTTTAAACCTGGTTCTTTGAAGCTGTGAGACAGCTGCACTAAACCCCTGTGCTGGCCCTGAAGTGCCTCACATTCTCTTGATGTTATTTGGAGGTTTTCAATACCACTTGATGACTTGCAGTGTCACAAATTACCAGCAAAATGGGCTTTACTTTACTATGAAATAAGAACAATGATTACAAATTTCAAACAGTTTCGTGCCCCTAAATTCAGGACTGCCATCCTTGTCCCTGGTGATCATACCCTTGGATTTCATTCCAAGTAATCCCTTATTTGGAGGCAAACTCTTACCACTTTTGCCGCATATTAATTATACAATTGCTAATTTTGGGTTATTCAATTAGACAGTTATTTGAATCCATGTATCATTTTCAGAAAAATCAACATTTTACATATCCTGACTCCTACACTTTTTTCTTTCCTAATATTTTGATAAAACAACTACTTTATGAATAAACACACATATGTGCAAATTGTACCTGGTTCGCCACTGAATACAGTGTTATTTTCAACCCATATATGTACGGGTAAAGAAAAAAACAAAACAAGAAAGAATTTGACTAACAAAAGCATTAAAATGAAGTAAAAAAATGAGAAGAATGACTCACCTGTTGTGCACTAATGGCAAAGGAAACAATGAGCAAATTTCTGTATTTTACCCTGCAGTGCACTGTTGTTCATTTCTGAGAGTGCAGGAAGAAATCTTGCCATGTAATTAAACAAATAAATCTACTAACAGCAGGGATTGACCTAGAATTATGATGTTGATTACAATGAATTCCTATCACCACTGTAGCCTTCCACAACTAGACCAGCCTACCTCTAAATTAAAATCTGCATGGTAAGGAAGAAGCCAGATGAATTTCATATTTAAAAGAAGTGAGACACTCTGGTTCTCTAAAAACCCCATCTTGATGGAATTCATAGCAGACTAACACGTATGATTTCACTTATTTAAAAGCACTGCTAAAAAATAATGGAAAGTGCATTCTGACATGCAACCTCAATGCTTCAGAGTTCAAGGTTCAAATGTTGACCTGGGCATTGTCTCTGTTTTATGTTAGCACATTCTCTCTGAATCTATATAGGATTTTTTGTGGTTGCTTTTTTTCCTCCCATTTCCCAAAAATGTGCTTTTTAAATTGACTGGTGAATTTAAATTGGTCCAGTATGACACGGCGCACGTGTATGTATGAGTGTGAAAAGTGATGGAGTGGCATCCCATCCAGACATGGTTTCTAGCTAATGTAACTGATTAGGCTCTAGCTCTGACGACAGCTGTTTATGCAATTCTTTTTGATTTTAGTCCTTTACAATATGTCAGGTACACTCTTAAGCTCTTGCTTTTTTGCTACATTTTATTGTACTGTTCAGATGTGTATATTTCATACTGTATTGTAATCTTGTAATCTTGCAATGCGCTACGTAAAACAATAAAGATTTTTTGCACCATTCACACCAGAATGACTAGGACAAGAGCACTTTTTTCCCCACCATTTCTACCTCTCTACAATTGATCATTTTGTTTCTTGTGTGTATCAAAACACAGGAAGCATGTCTGAAGGATCTGACAGAAAAAAAAGAAAAGAGAGAGGCAGAACAATAAAGTCTCGAGTGGGTGGCTGCTAATGAGGAGGCACATAACAGAATACAGACAGCTGTGCAAAAGTGGGCAGGCTAATTGTGATATAAGCGCTTTTTGTGTAGTGCCTATACTGCAATTAGGATTTCTCCCCTCAACAATGTCAAAACTCACATTACCTCTAACCAGACTTGAACAATTGTGGAGCGAACTGCCGATACAATTATGTATAAGAGATTCTTCATAATTAAGATTCAACAGGGGTGCCCAAGAATACATCCTCAAGCATGACATGCTTTTTTTCCACTTTCCCCTTTATGTACATCATAGGTTTTTTTACACACATAGATAACCACAAATGAATGTATCATGAAACCTTTAAAAGATTTACTAGTTTAAGACACCCCTGAACATAATTTGACCATTTTTGCAGTGATGCTCTATGTGTATCTTTAGTTGTTGTACCAGATTGTGCATCCATGAACATGATAGCTCAAAAATAAATCACTCGATCTGGGTTAAACTTGACCCAGAAATTAGCACTTATTTTGAGGAAAACAAGGTTGAAATTTCAAAATCATTTTTGTTAAATGAACTTGATGCACTGAGAACAGATTGTTTCTTTAATGTATCTAATTACATAATTTTTGTGCACAAATCATTGTATTGACATGTATGTATTAAGCTGGTGACTTATTGAGTTTATACATTTTTGATGCAAATACTGAACAGAAACAAAAAAATTATCACAGTGCCAAGAATAACTAACAGAAAAAGTGATTCATGGGTGTCTTACATGTTACTTCCTATTACTGTATACAGTATTACTCTGCTGATTCTTGTTATTGAAAAACTGAACTCAGCCTTTCTGATGCTCTTTGTATAAGCTCATTTAAAAAGACTATTTAGTGACTGTTGTTTGTTTATATACAAAAAGAGATTATTTTCTTGATTGTCATAACATATGGAGGTTCAGAAATTTCTATATATATTCTCACTCATTTCTTAAAACAAAAAATGTTAAACAATACACAGAGCAGAACACAATTACAAGAGAAAGTGTAAAAGGCAATGCTGAAACAGACATGCATTAAAAATATGAATGAATGATGCTCACGAGCTACACAAAATGCCTGTAAGTAGCCTCCCCATACAAAAAACGGTGAGTGTTTGGTTAAAAATTGTCCCAATGCGAGGGAGTGCAGTGTGTATATGAGAGTGTATCCTGTGATGGACTACTGGTGCTCTGTTTAGGATTGATTAAATGCCTCATGTCCAGCTCTGTAATGGAAAAAAAACATATTCAGAACATGAATGGATGGAACTATGAAAAAGATAACAGCTTATTTTTATATTAATTACACAATATTAAAAAAGATTACTTTTTCTTTGTTGATATACCGTAGAAAATATTTAAAGGTAAAGAGACTTAAATGTTAGGAAAGATCATTGTGTCTGTAAAGCCCATAAAGAAAGGATGCAGTAAAACTATATCTACAAACCAGTGCATAAGATAAACTGTTCAAAGATCAAATAATATTCAAAACTGTAGAAGATGTTGGAAACTGGAGCTGTGTGAGATAAGGAAATTACATTGGCATCCACTATAAACTTCTGTTTATCCATGGAAAGAGACAGCTGCTTTGATCTGCCAAGAACACAGCTGCCAAAAGCCTTCCACCACTCAAATGGATGGTCACACAGTTTTATGTCTTCCAAGATAATTGGAATTCATTAATTAATTTCTGTGACATGTGTAATATCTTCATAGGCATGTTTGGTTTTAAATCAATGCTAATGTTAAAGTGAATCATTTAGTGTTACTTACAGAAGGGTATGTTTCTGTTATAATATCTTCTGAAAGTCTTTCTATAAACATGAATATTAGTGACATAGAACCCAGGCATGTTTTGTCAAGGTCAAAGCTGTAAGCTTTACAGCAGGTAAATCTGATTTCGTTCCTTTTGCATTTTGTGAAATTAAATGGAGTGGTGATAGGACTTCTGAAGTTTATGTGGCCATACATTGTCTCACTGGTTGAGCTTTAATCTCTGACTTAGCTTATTTGTTGTATAAGTTATTTGTTGCTGTCTCTGTGTTTAAAAAGGGATAAGGTGAAACATACAAGAAGAAGATCAGTAATTATGTCTTCTAGAATGTACATGTATGCATCTCTAGTATTCGTTATTTTACTGTTTTTATTTTCTCCTTTTCCCTATTCTGTTACTGTATATAAAAAACTTTCATTATTGTTAGATTTGACTGATTATTCACCTGCTATCACTGTAATTAATGCTGAAAAAGTATAGACCTCTTTCTGTGGACACATGCTGGAACTTGGCGCATCTGTGGTTCACAGTCTTGAATATTCATATTCAGTGAATGTGTTTTAATACTGTAGTCAGACTTTGAATTATAAGTAACACATGTTAAGTTAAGTTCCCTAGTCTCTGAAGTTGTATTCTGAAATTCACACTAAGAAGTGACGTTTAGCCTCTGAGGAGGCACATGAAATATTATTAAAGTAGCACACACTAATAACCTACTTAGCCCCTGATATTTTAATATAAACCACACTCTAGTTAAACAGTGCTTAACCACTTGAGGTTTTTTAAAATCAAATATTAGCTGTGCAAACAACTGTAAGTCATGCTAACTCAAATATTACAGTAACTTAAAACTAACTCACTTCATTACACCAAATTAGTCTTTTATGATAAAAGCAATAATTTGGAGTATGGCTCCATGCTCCTATTCCATCATAAAATTGGAGATTGCAGTGAAGCTGAGGTAAAACTAAACATTTATCTTAACTCATAACCAGGAAAAATGTCTGCAAAGTATGGGGAAGACAAAGAAACTGTCAGATTTATGTCAGAATAACATGACAAAACAGCATTCCACAAGTAATTTTAATTTTGGTAGTTTACTACTGGTGAACATCTTTAGTTGAAATGTTAGCTTTCATTAATAGGTAGGGACTTGTGATGATAACTTATTTTAAGTTAATGTAAGTTTCCTATGTCTCAGTCTTATGTAGCCAGGGCAATATTGGGAAACTGTACAAGATGAATTGTCTCCATTGACTTTTTGCATCTATCCATTCCACTGCAACATTATGGGCAGGAACTAGTTCTGGACCAGAAGCCGCTGAAAAACATACAAATGCTGTAGACAGAGTACGGCTGCAAAATAAAAAAAATTTAAAAACACTGATCTTTGCACTTGCTTAAAGAGTAGTATTACACAACTGTGTAATGCAGAAACTTTTTTTGAAGTGTGACAAGTGAAAATGGCAACAAATAACATGCCTGCCTGCTTATAGTTGTATTATTTGCTATACAGGTATATACTGTATATCTTTAAGAAAAAACTTTACACCAAATTAGTCTTTTATGATAAAAGCAATAATAAGCCTGAAAGTTTGTCATAAGAGTGATTAAAACTGTGTGAATGAAATAGTTTAAGTTCTATGAAGAAAACACTCCCTTGCCTGTCATAACCACCCATTTAAATTGGGGGAGGATCTCATATTTCAAAAGGAAATGTTATTGCTAATACTGTGCACTTTTTTGATTTTATGCACTTTGACATGTGTCTGGGTCATGATGTGAGTAAAATGTTTATTTTTTTATTTCAAAAGTGGAAAAAAAAGTATTGCTACTACCACAGATTGTGTTCAGTTATAGCTTATTTGTTGTTTTTTTTATACATTTTTGATGTGCCTTTGTCAGATGTTACCAAATATAAAAAGAAAACAATGAACAAACATTACTTGTTTTTAAATACATTCATTTGTGTTGATTTAAAATTTATCATTACCTACTGTGTTCTGAAAATGTCTGGCCCAGCTAACTTTTTTGGTTTGAAAATCTGGCCCAACTGAAATTACAACTGAATAGCCCTGCTTAGGGGTTTGTTCTTTCACCTGTTTTGCACAATTCATACAGCAATGCTAGTCACAGTAAATATTAAAATATGTTCAACTTAAAATTTTCTGATAATTTGCTGCCTATTAGCCTAACTGATAAGAATGCTGATTTTGTTAACTGGTGTGATAAGACTTTTCTCCAACAGTGACCTAATGCTTCAAAAAACTAAAGAATGTTTTTTAAAAAAAAGTATTGCAGAATGTAGATTGTATCCTGTCAGACAGTACTTACCCACTACATTCATAACTTCAGTTTTTGCCTTGAAATCACAGGCCCAAGTTTCAGAGCATGGCAAGAAACTGATGAAAATACTCCTTCATCACAATGTCTGTGGATCTTCTAAATAAACTACATTAATAAATATCCACAGACTTAATTTATTAGTGGAGAAGTTATCTTACTTGTCAGTTATTGGTTGAAACTTAATATTGGTTTATTTTTGTATTTATCATGTATAACATGATATCACATCACAACTATTATGTTCAGTAGATCCAGTTTTACATCATACTATAAGCATAATGTTCAGTGCTTTAATTTATTTATATGTACAAAGTTATGTTTGATCTCTGAGTTCTTGTTTATGGTATTTTAATGTGATGTCTTGGTCCTTGCTGACAAATTAAATTTTCCTCTTGGGAAAACACATCTTAATAGAACTTAATAAAACACAATAGAGGCCTTTGAAAGAAATCCAGAAAGGCCAGTGCCTCCCAAAGCCTCAACTGTGGAAATTATGAATGAAATAAATTTTCTCGGCACCCTGCCCGGGATTGGTTCCTGCCTTGTGCCCTGTGTTGGCTGGGATTGGCTCCAGCAGACCCCCGTGACCCTTTGTTCGGATTCAGCGGGTTGGAAAATGGATGGATGGATGGATGGATAAATTTTCTGTGGTGCAAACCACAAGAAAGAAAACTGCAATTTGCTGAATATCCAGTAGATAAAATGATACAGGACATGTACATTTAGCACAATACTACTCTGCCTGCTAATAAGTATATGCTGTATGTCTAATAACTAACATCCAAGGCACCTTACAGCTTCAATACAGAAAAAGGAACTGCAAGTGGCTACAATCAGAGCTGGTGCATGTTATGTGAATTGTTTTCATATTACACACTAGTATGGACTATGATATCAGAATTTTTGCATTCAATGATACTACCAGTGAAATTTCATGATACTTGATATCTAGTCGATACCATGGCAAAAACACAAATCAATTTTAATGGCTTTTCATTAAAAGTCAGTCATTTTACAATGCAATACACTTTATTTTTGTCTTATGCAAAAAAGCTGCAATGGGCTTTAACAGGCCCTGTCTTTTGACAGCCCTAAAGCCTTGACTCACTAAGAAGACAAGAAAAAATTCTCAGGAAAAAAAAAACTTAAAGGGAAAAAAAATGGAAGAAACCTTGGGAAAGGTATTTCAAAGAGAGACCCCTTTCCAGGTAGGTTGGGTGTGCAGTGGGTGTCAAAAAAGGGGGTAAATATAATACAATACACAGAACAGAACACAAGTAATCCTCAATACAATACAATAATACAATAGTAATATTACAAGTACTGAGCAAAATTCAGCAGTAGATGATATCACCTAATAGGATTCCAATTTGTTCAGAGTTCTGGAAACTTCGGCCACCAAGCTGCATCCCCCTATTGGCCATTCCACAGTTGAGTCAGTGCTGGGCCGGCCAAACTGATGGAAGGACCCTTCTACCCGACAATTCCAGTGCTCCTCAGTCA